>NW_017728948.1:57506523-57510257 GCF_001723895.1 Crocodylus porosus
CACACACAAAAAGAAGCCAAAATAATAAAGGATCTACACCCTCAGCTTCCAGCCTAAACTCAGGCTTGTCCTCCAAAGCCTGGCAGCTCCCCTCAGTCTCATTCTCCGTGGTCACGCCTCCACCGGTTAAAATAAATAAATATATAAAATAATAATTCACTTTTTTTGGGGGGGGGGTGGTCCCGTAAGGATTAAAGCGACAGGTGATCTCCCCGGTGAACCGGAATCGCGTCCTATGGCAGTGAAAGGAGAGCGCCCAAAAAAGGAGGGGGGGGGAATATCCACTCAGTTTAAGATTATTTCTTCTCCTGCAATGAGCTTAGAAACCAGCGAATTGCTGCATCCCAAGGAAAAAAAAAAACAAAAAACTGCTTCCCTGGACAGCATCATGCAGCAAATTGCAAGCAAATGTGTTCAAACTGAAGAGAAGAGTAGAGGAGAAAAGCCCTGTCTCCGTCGTGCCCGCGCTGGTCGCCAATTCGGTCCCCGCCAGCCCAAGATCCCAGCTCTGCTCACATTCACGGGGAAGATCAAAATCCCCCAAGTCCTGCGTGGACTCCAGAAATTGTTTTGCAGCTCAAGGTATTTTCTCAGTAATAATAATAATCCTCAAAACCCCAAGAGACAGATAACAAAGTCTGTAGGGAGTGCTCTCCTTTGAAGGTTATGCTAAAAGAGTTGAGAGGAAAATAGGAGGTGGATCTCTTGCAGAAGGGAGAGAGGCAGGGGGAGAGGGAGAGGGAGAGAGAGAGGAGAGATTTTCCCCTTCTTCCCTGTTTTACTGTCCTTCACCACCAGGTGACTGACTTCACTTCTCTCTTCTCATGGCCAGCACTGAGGGGATTTCTCTCATCTGTCAAAAAGCAACATTTCCTTTCTCGACAAATACAACCCCTGGGTCTTAAAGCCTGCATGTGCCTTAGCCTGCCTGCATTTTAAGGTTGGTCTCTTCTTTCTGGTTTGTAAATTGTGAGCAGATAGAGAACCCTGCTAGATCTCTTAGGCTACAAAGCCCTCCCTGCTTTGGACTTTTTCCCATGATGGGGAGTTCCTTCAACAAGCGAGTGTCTTGTGTAAGGCAGGAAAGCTACTGCCATCATTTTCCTTCTAAAAAATGCTTAGGAAATTCAACTGAACGCAGGGACTGACACTTTTCATTTATTTCCCCTGCTGAGTGTCTCATGTCTGTATGATTGTTGATACTATCATTAATGTGAAAGGTGCAGTACTTTTAGCAGTACAGTATTTTGGATTGCACATGGCCAGAAATCTTATTATTTTGCTTTAGTAATCACCTTTTCTTTTTTTCTTTTTTTTCTAAGGGATTCACTATGTTGAGGTTTTCATGTGACACTGAGCTGTAAACAGCAGCAAAATTAGAATTCAAAAATTCCTCCCCGCCAGGATCTTGATTTCATCAAACCTATTTGCCCCCCTACAATCTGACTACTACTTGCAGGGTTTTGAAAACAAGACCGTCTATATGATTTCTGTTTTCCTGCCTTCAGTCATTTGAGGGCCTTTTTATTAAATTAACTCTTTGACTGACAGATTCAGAAACAGTATGTTCTTGTGCTATCAGCCTCTCTTCCAAAACATATTCTACAGTTATATAAATGCATTTCATTTTTGTCCTAATTTTTACCGTAATAGGCACATTTGCAGTCCTAAACTTACACTGTACATCTAGTTCAACAAGCACGTGGTTTTTAAGTCTGCAATACGTCAAGGTCAATGTAAGGTTACACTCAGGTGGCTAAATTATGTGATGAGCTTCTCTAAGAGAGGGGCATTGCCCTCATCTTCTGGAACGCGCTCTATGGACAAGACAGAGACAGGAAAATGACATTTCTCATCTTAGAACACACCGTGTATGACTTCGAGTGCATTGTGAATGCAATGTAAATATACACTTATTAAAATAGAACAGCGGTTTGTAAAGACTATTACAACCTGATTATTCCACGCCGATCAAGATGACAAAGGAGAGGTGTGTCCAGAAAAAAAGACTGCCAGACTGGACACTAAAGAAGTCATGATAGGACCTATAGGCACTGTGATGTAAAGAAGCATCTTTCTCTAATAGTGTAAACTTAGCCATTTCCTGTTCTGACTGAAATTTCTGCCAGAACATTTTCCCCTTAAAAGGCATTCCTAAAATATTCCCAAATGCATCAAATGCAATTCTGCTCTATTTTTAGTAGACCAGCACTAGTATATGGATTTTGCCTATCACTTGAATAAACACTTTACTCTATTTAGATCATATAAAACAACAACCTACTATCTTAAAATAGTATTATTTGGGGTGCAAAATCAGGCACTTAGAAGTTAAGAAATGCCTGATTTAAGGTTCCTACTCACTTCAGTGCGGTGATCTCGTGCATTGTGACAGTCACAAATTATGTAATCAACATTAAGGGGAGGGGATATAATGTCTCTTTATATAGGATGCAAACAAAAATTTCATTTTTAAAGCCAATCACTGGTGAGAGTGGTATACCTTAAGTCCCACACACTTAAAGGCTTAAGTAACTAACTCTGTACTGCAGCAAAATACCTCTGTCAATCTGGGATTTACAGTCTGGAACCCTATTCCTGGAGTAAGAAATGTAAATCATTCTCTTAAAAAATAGAGTAGGCCTTGTGCCTTTTTAAAAAAAAAGCTGGAAGAAAAATGTATTGGGCACTTCCCTTTTATACAATATTTCAGTAGCTGCAGCACCTGCCTAAGATATGGAAAACCAAGGTCCAATGTTCTCCTCAGACTGATGAGATTCAACAACATCTCCCAAGTCTAAGAAGAATTAAGTAAAAGGCAGGGTAGATTTGCACCTTATAGGTTAACTAAATCAGAGAGCCAGCTAGTACAGATCCATTATATTGTGTGCGCACTTCTATCCCATGGGGGTTCCCAGTGCAGAATATAGTTAAGTGCAACAGCAGAGCACATATGCAGGGCTTCTGAGTGCTTATAATATGAACTTATTGCTAAAGTCGAGGTGTACAGTTTAAGTTCCTGATGGAATGGTGATTTTTGATAGTTTGTAACTCAGCCAGGCCTGAGTTTTATGGTTTTTAATACCTACTAAAGGCATTTCCTCCAGCTGAGTTTGCAAAATTTGGTATAAATTGTACGGATGTGAAGCTCTTCAAAAAAAGAAGAAACTTCATAATAAAAGGTTTTGGTCAACTTGAATATAGGGGTTGTTGATAAATCCTGCTGTGGTAGGTACAAATAGGAAGCAAGGATGGCTTAAAGTTTGGGCTAGGGGCAGTATAAAGGCACATCATCTCAGCAGAAACTCTAGAGGTGTCTCTTTTCAAGTGGGCTCAATAGCTCTGGTGGTGGATGGGATATAATGTCTTTTATACAGGATGCAGACAAAAGTTACATTTTTCACATAATTGGGTCCCTGAAAGTGCTCTACAGCCATGCCATGATGTACAGATGCTGCAAAGCACTTTTGAAGTGGCCGATCACACAAAAAGCTAACCCTCCTCAAATCAGGTATCAGATGAAGGCACTCTCTGGTTTAGAGTGCCTTAGGGAACTTTTGTTCCCTAGGGTCAATTTTTTGCATGCTCGAGGCTAGGCTGATGCAGCCCAGCCCTGCCGGGGTGGGGGGCACCTGTCATCAGGGAGAAAGGAGGGAGGGACAAACCAGGAGCAATAAGCTGATCCTTTTATGAGCTGCCAACTTGCCAGGCCTGAGCTGGAGGAGTGGATGAGA
>NW_017728948.1:57510415-57521901 GCF_001723895.1 Crocodylus porosus
GCCCCTCCAGCCAGGGTACTGGGGAGAGCCAGGCTGAGCCCACAAGTCTGTTGGGTAGGGGGGTGCTCTAACTCATGGTGCTTTATGTAAATCCCCACGATTTAGAGCAAAGGCCTGAATGTCTATCAGCACCCACAGTCTTTCTTTGGATGCAGTAGAATAGAGACTACAGAACTGCATCTCATCTCTATTCAGCACCCACTCTGGGGAGAAAGTATACATTAGAGGAATTTCCAAAATCCTCTCTCCAATCACTTTAAATACACATATGCACCTATATAAATATTACTGGCACAGCTGTGCCTGGCCCTTCTGAGGTATTATAGGCCCTTTCTTTGTAATATTTTATGATGTCTGTAGTATTTTATGGTATCTTTTCTATAATTACATCTAATTAATTTATTATTTCTTTTAAAAAAATGCTGGAAGAAGTGCCTGGTACAATTTTTGCTACCATGTATTTGCTAACAGACTAATCACGCAGCAAGACTAAAAATCTGTTTTAATATACATCATGCATTTAATGAAATACACAAACAGATTTTTATTGCTAAAAACAAACATTAATATTTAAAGGGAGTTGCTTAGTTTTCTTACTGGCAATAGATGACTCCACTTTGAGTACTAATATACTTCTAGACATAATGCCTGAAATTTTTCAAATTGTAAAAGAAATCAATATTTCTGATAATATTTTTATACTGCTCCAGTGAATTTCATGATGTACAAAAGTTGTTAAATAAAGACTGTTTGTTTACTATAGGTATATGTATACCACTTTTTCTTTTAGTTGTATTGCTTCTTTAGATGATTTTGAATAACAAAGTTGGCCCTTTGGGTGAAGTAAGAAAATGCCTATCTATACTCTGTCCTTCAGAATCTTTCATAGCTGAGAAGAATAGATTTCTGCAGGCCTAGAAAGTGTTTCTGAGAAGCAAGGAGACAGAAAGAAGTTTCTTCCCACAAGTTGGGTTCACTTGGTTTATCATTTGGACAGACAGAAGGCAAAACAGTAATTATTCTCCATCCTAGTATTATTTTGTTCTTCCTTTAATGGTCTGGCATATGCATAATATGTTAATGGATAATAAGATTGAACTGAATATAGGTACAGTGCTGTACAGTATCTCAGTGTATATCATGGAGATGCAGAGATTTCTCAGGCCGTGCTGAAAGACTACACATCCTTGCAGACTTCCGCATATGTTATAAAGTAGACAAATGGAAATACAGAGTTCTGATCAAATGTTAAGAGCACACTTCAAGACATTTGGAAGTTTCTTTCAATACATTTTAGGAAATTCGTGTGCTTATCCAAGCTTTCCAAAATCTTCTGAGTTTCAGTTTCTTCATATTTTATTCAATCCAAACAAAACCTGCCTTCCTCTATCTTTGCTTTCCTACTTTTTATCTGATCCCCAAAATCCAATACTCCTTGATTATATGTTATAGTATAACTGTGTTTAGCATTTGTTCTGTGCAAATGCTCTAACTTCCTAGGGCTCCCCACATGACTAATTGTAATTGACCCATATAAGGCCTGCTTCACATTTGAGAAGAAGGAAAGTGGTTACTTTCTGAGCTTTTTCTAATGGAAACATTTCAGGTTGATTTTGTGTTTACACATAGACCGAGTTCATCATAGTTTCTATTTCTGATCATGCACTGCTGATCATGCACTGCTGATACATAAAAAGAAAAAAGAATTCAACACAATAAAAGTATTAACAACTAACTTGCAAATCAGGCTATGACACACAGAAAGGGAGGAGTTGGGCCTCTTCAGCCTACAGAAGAGAAGGCTGAGAGGGGACTTGGTGGTGGCTTACCACTACATGAGGGGAGTACATCAAGAACTTGGGGAACAGCTGTTCACCAGGGCACCCCTGGGGAAAACCAGGAGCAATGGATACAAACTCCTGGAAGGCTGCTTCAAGCTCAATTTCAGGAAATCTCCTTCACAGTTATGGTATACAGACTATGGAATAAACTACCTCCAGTGGTGGTGAAGTCACCTACCCTGGACATCTTCAAAAGAAGACTGGACCCAGTTGTCTTTTCTTGCCTAGTACAGGGGGACTGGACCCAGTGATCTACAAGGTCCCTTCTAGCCCTTAACAATCTATGAATCTATGAAACTACAGACTTAAGTTAGCCAATGTGTGCAATCAGGATATTTCTTGTTCCGCACATGTGTTTTTATATATAACATGAACACACATCAAATCTACCTGTAGATTCATAGAAAGGGTCAAGTCTACTCACCACACTTAAGTTTACTTTTGTTTTACTCTTATATTCTCTATTTTCCCAAGCAAACTGTATTATATGTAAGAGCATTTGGAGATTTGTAGCTTATTCTAGGATAAAGTTGGCCATTCTTGGAGAGAAGGAAAACATACCTCTAAATTCAGAAGTACTGAGTTGGGACAGAGCACTGTCTTGGTTTTTTTAAGAAACTGGTATGAACAGGGGAAAAGACCCCTGCAAACAGGCTGAGGGAAAGAAAGTTATCCTTTCCCAGACAGTTATGTGGGAAAGAAAGAAATCCGAAAGACCAACACCATTAGCAAGCATGAAAGACTGAGGGTAATAGCCCTCATTATTTTCATCCTGATTGTAAAAGCATCTTTCTCTCTCTCCCCCTCTCCCTCGCCCCCACTCACGCACACACACATATACATAGTCCAAAAACACAGCTTTGCCTCAACCATACATAAAGTAGGGAACCTAGTTTTTTTTACCTGAGCTATTAATGCAATAAAAAGGATTGTCATATATTGTAGCTATGAGCAGGTTTCTAAGCTTTACTTTAATAATTGTCATTAACAAGAATCTACAGATAAATTCATGCAGAATATTTTCTCCATTTATTTTTGTAATAAGTGACAAAAATGTACATACAGAAATGAGCATTATCCCAAATCTACTCTGTGTTCCTAAGTGTTAAATTTACCCCTATAGATTTGTTAGATGCCACATTTAAATTTATAGGAGTAAACACTAACTTTTGATCAAATCTACTCATTAGTATGGGAAAACCTGAAGTGCAGACGCACTGTGTATATCTGGCACAATGCACCATTTTTTAGAAGACAGTATCCCTGAGGAACAACAGTTCGTCATGGAGGCTGCTGCTAGCCCTTCAAATGCATAAATTATTTTGCTTTTCAGTGCTATGCATATCTGAGGGCATAATCGAGTCTTAGTGCTGAAGGGAGATACTTTTGTTCTAAGATATGAAGTTTGGAAAGAAGCCATTTTTCTTAATCTCTGTGAGACACTCTGCTGTAACTTTTATAACAGACCTCCAATGCAGGGTTTTTTTTGTTTCTCTCAGATACTTCATCACACTAAAATAGCTCAAACACCTCAAGACAAACAAATGTTCACACCAAAATACTATTTTCAGCTTCCAACTAATGTCCATTAAACCATGTAAGCAGATGGAAAAACTAGGCAGTTTTTGTGCCCTGGACTACTGTGGCAGTGCATAGAGCCACAGCAATGGCTGGGGTTTCAGTGCATAGAGCCACAGCCATGAGAGCTGCTTTTTTTTTGCACGTGCTCCCTTCTCTTCTCCCAAGTCAGCACCTAGGGTGGTGCCCCACTGTCCTGCCCCTTAATTAAGCTACTGCATGTCAGAAAAGGTAATAGATTATTTAGAGGGCTTAAATGAAATCTTCATTAGCATCTTGTACCAGTTCAAGTCCAAGTTAGGGTGCAGACACACAGCAAGTTTATTATGAAGTGAAGTAAATACATGACAATCTTATACCAGTGTCAATCATTCCACTCTGAAGTATAGTTACCCCTCAGAAAACAAGAAACAAGTATCATTTAGAATTATAATGGTCATGTGCTTTTTGCCTAGGGCAGCGGTCACCAACCTTTTAAAGTAGGAGATCATCTTTGTCATTTAAAAGCAACCCCCAGTGGGTAAGTCGGATGGGCAGGGCAGATTGAAGCAAAGGGGAAAAAAATTATTTGGGGGTGCGCTTCCCTAACAGGTAAGTCTCACCCGGCCAGGGCCCGACTCAGCTTACCCCCGCTTCTGCCTTTGCGGCACCGTCCCTCAGCATGGGGGACTCAATCTAGCCCCCACCCCCCATGAACTGACCTGCTGGGCTAGGGCTTGCACATGCATGCACGTGGGCACTCAGCTCCCCACCCCAGCCTCGAATCGACTCCAAGATACACTGCAAGAGGCTCCAAGATCTACCGGTGGATCGAGATCCATTGGTTGGTGACCACTGATTTAGGGAGTGAACAAGCATTTATGGGACCTGGCTTAGGTTTTGGTGGCTTACTTTAAGATGTCTAAACCTAAACCGTGAGTGATCTGTATGCATTTGCTTATGCCAGGAGTGGTGCAGGCAGCCTGAACCTTGGAAGCAGGAGGGCCTAGCAGGATTATTATGGGACTGGAAGGTTCTCAGGTGATGCTGGCAGGTCTAGGGGAAGTTGACAAGTCAAGGAGGAGTTGGTAGGTCTGTGGCTCTGGTGGGAGGGGGAATTGGAGGCCTAGAAATAGCCCAGTCAGGGTCATGGGGGTAAGATGTGACTGAGGCAAGTGGCTGTGCTGTGAATGCATGCAGGCACTCACTAGATTAGATCAATCCATTTTAGATTGGGTTAATTCAGGTCATCCTAAAGTTAGTTGACCTCCTACAGTGAACTACCTTTAGATAAGGTGCATCATTTTTAGGGTGATTTAAGCCCTGTGAAGACCTGTACCCCGGCCATTTAGATTCACCTAACCTTGGTTAGGTGAATCGAAATGTAATGCTCGTACATGTCCCTAGTCTGCTCAATGCAATAGGCTTTCCTGCCACCTAGTGGCATCTGTTATAGGCAGCCAGTTTGGGACAACTGGGGGAATCTACATGAGATGCTTACTGTGGAGGTGCCTAATTAGCTCTGCAATAAAGTGTCACTGTCTATGCAAGGGGAATTATTAAGCCAGAGTAAACTAATTAACTTTGCCTTAGGTTAATACTGCTGGATACAAGTACTATCTTATGGTGGATTTATTTAATCCACTACAACACACATGTAGACTGATCTGGCTGGCTGCAGGACCACAGTGCTACAGTATTGGGGCTGCCTTCCAGCTAACCCTACACTGTTGCACCCTCACGCTCAAGCCAGCCCCTCCACAGTCTGTTGGGTTGGCTCAGGTCAGCCCCAGGCTGGTGGCTGACCCCTGAGGCCCCTGCCAGTTGGGGCAGTGCTGCCCCAACTCATTCTGCTGTAGTCCTGGATGCATGTATAAGCACTATACTCAGGAGCAATAAACTCTGGCGCAAGCTGCACCTGAGTTTTTTCAGCTGTGTTTATTTCACATGTAGATGTGCCCACTGTGGTGTATATTTACTACAGAATAAAATCCTGGGCATATGCACACTTAGTCATAACAAGTTAAAACTGATGGCTGGTTGAGAACATATGTAAAATATGGAAATAATCAGAGTCCAACTGTTAGTGGACAGGTTTATATTATTACCATAGGTGGTACTGGTTGACTACTTAGTTGTCAATTTCTGTGAGCCCTGGATAAAACTACGGGTCTGAGTGGAAGTTCTTTAATCTGGCAATTAGAGGAAAACTGCAGTATCACTGCCCATGCTGTAAATAAACACAGACTTATTTAAGAGTTGTCAAGCCAGCACGTCTCACAAGTATTAAAAATAGTGCATAACATTATAAAATATTATAATATTTTAAAAGTTCATATAGAATCTTGCTCAGTATGGGAAAATGGAAATTTAAGAGTAATGATTGGGAAAGCAAATTTTTTTATGACTTAAGTAGAAAAGTAATGAGTTAATATTCTGAAGAATGATTTTTTTTTTAAAACAAATTAGTAATTTGATAATTTAAATAAACGATCAGTACCTTGCCTTTTATGAGCTATCCATTCCTTCTTAATATGAAAGGGAGTTGGTTGTTTCTGACATCAAAGTTTGGAAGTTGTAGTCATTCCAAGCATTTTTACATGTGCTCTGAGGGTGGGAGGGACACTTTCATTAGGCTTCCCTGCCACATAGTGCCTAATTAAAGTGCCTGTAGCATCTTGTGCATCAGCAACCCTGTGATGTGCATCAGCGACCCCTCGTTGAAAAAGCTTTAGTTAAAGTACCCCTGTTGCCATTTTGAAGTACAGGGCAGCTACAAAATGCTGAGGCTGGCTGGAATGCAGTAATTACTAGGGCATTACCTCTTATGTTTTAATGAAAACAGAATAAGCTTGAAAATAATGCCAGCCAAATCAAGAAATGATAATGGTACTCACTGTGCCATGCTTTCATAATCTTGACTCCCACCCATTCTCTTTCAAGAGATCAATCTTGTTATGATCTTTCCAGTAGTTCTTACTTACATGAGTAACCCCTTTGCCCATAGGATGAAACTATTCAGAAAACCCACCATGACACAGGATTGACTAAATTAAGTAACCATGATCTGATTGCTGGAATTTTTATCTTGCTCCCTACTTCCCTCTCTTGTTTGTCATTCTTACTTGTTGTGTCACATCTAATGTTAGCTGGGATCTTTTCAAGGGATATGCAGCTTTTTATTTGTTTTGTAAAGTGAATAAAAAAATTTATTATTTACATAATAATGATGCATGCTATATAATAATGCTATAATGTACATACTGAAGCTATGTGAGTTCGTATATTGAAAGTCATTGAAAAATATATGGAAGTATTTCAGTCTGCAAGTGTGAAAGTATTACAATCTTCAGATGTAATATGGAGGCCTTGGGAGCAACACTTTTTAAAACGTGTTCTCAAAGGTTAATTTTGGACCTGAATTCAAAACCCATTGAAATTAACTGAAGTCTTTCCACTGACACCAATGCGCATTTTAACAAGACCTGGCATCTTACATTTTAAAAGGTGCTTCACTTGCACCATGTTCTGTTAGATGGCTCTTTCATCTGTTAAAACAAAGCATATAAAAAGCTATTCCCTCATACACTTTTGGTGAAAAGCCTTGATGACAATCTGTTAAATTAACCAAAGTGATTGCCTTGATGCACAGCAGTGAGAGCTAACCTTTTTGGTAAGGTTGCCACAAATTAGCCCCTCACTCTACTTGAGTACCACTCCGATTCCCTTCTCCTGCCTGCTTTGCTGCTCTAGCCTCCTGCCCTATCTACCACTACGCTGCCTGTCCCCACCCCAGATTGCCACATACACAGGCTGCGTGTCACTTGAGGCACATGTTGGCCACACAAGATGCAAGTTGTTTTAGGACTTCTTTTGAGTTGTTCAGGCATAATTGAGATAAAAACCAAGGACAAACGTTTCTGACATTTTTCATTGCGTGTGTGTGTGTGTGTGTGTGTGTGTGTACACACATGCATGCACGCATGTATATTTCACATTTAATTGGAAGCAAAATTTTCTAACCATCCTTATCCATGACTCATTGGTTTTCTGTGTGTATCCTCAATAGGTGACAGAGTCAAAGAAAGCAAATTCGAGAAGGCATAACTGATTCAGGACTTGAGATACTTGGTGCTGGGAGACAAAATGAAACACTATCTTCATAGTTTCATAGTAGCTAGGGTGAGGAGGGACCTGAACAGGTCATCTAGCCTGACTCCCTGCCACAGGCAGGAATGAATGATGGGTTCACAAAACGGCAGATAGGTAATCATCCAACCTCCTCTTGAATTTGCCCAAGGTAGGGGCGAGGACCACTTCCCTGGGAAGTGGTTCCAGATTTTGGCCACCCTAACTGTAAAAAATTGCCTTCTGATCTCTAACCTAAACATATTCTCCACCAGCTTATTACCATTGTTCCTCGTCACCCCAGGTGGTGCTGCGGAGAAAAGGGCTCTACCTATTTGCTGTCAACCTCCCCTGATGAGTTTGAAGCATGTGCAAGAGTGCCTACGACTGTGCTAGTGGCCTGATGTGAAAGGATAGTCCCTTGGGCCTAAAATGTTGTGCTTGATACTGCTGCCTAGCATCTTGTTACAATGAGGAAGCAATATTGTGAAATCTATCAAGCATCAGTGCCTAGACACACAGGAATTCAGTTTCCTCCATACTTCAGTGTTTAAATCCCCAACTCCCCGGTTAGAGAAGTATCAATAGTGAGTGACCCAAGTCCATATTTCTTTGCTTTTTACTATTTTCATTGACACAATATGAAGCCCAATACCTCAATTCAAAAGTTAAAGCTTTATTAACCTTTTTGGTGAGCATAGAAATACAACTAAAATATTACTTATTTTTGTATATGAAACATGTGCCCTTTCCAACTGAGTGATACTCCTCTAAGGGTTTGTTGCATCAGGTCCTACTACTGTTACCTCTCTTAGGAGGAGACTGACAATGAAAACAAATTATGTTTAAATTGGTGTTGAATGTACGAAGTGCAGAAATGTTCACTAGGGAAATGAGCAGGTTTCCTTAAGTCTCTGAATTCTACAAAAAACATCCCAGATGCATGTTGATTTGTACAGAGTATGCAGGCACACTAATGTAACTCAGTACATAGTTTTATATTCTGTACATGTTGGGGTTTTTTTAATTAAGAAGTGGGTAAAGGAAATTTGAAGGTTTGGCAAAGAATTGTTACAGTTGTCAGTAGACATTAACTCTTTCAGGGTACTAAAATAAGAAAGCCAGAGCAAATACCACTGAAATGGGATAAAGCAAAAATCATTCTCTCCCTACTTTTTACTTGTCTTCCTCAGAAATATTACTTGCTACTCCAGAACAAGGAAACAAGAAATCTAAACAAACTTTATAGCCATCCTAAAGCTTTATTTTTTTTCATCTTCACAATCAGAGCCAATATTTTCTAGATAATTAAAATCAGAAATTATTACAATCAAGCCTTAAATAAAACTATGTTCATTTTATTTTGTCCCTCTGCATATTACAGTTCCCTCATCTTTCTTCTTCCCCAGATTTTAATATTATTTCAAAACAAGAAACTTCATCTTTACTCCTAGCAGCATAGTTAAGAGCCAGCACATATTAACCTCAACTTGAAATTTACTTAAAATCTCATTTTAAGTCTAACATATGAGAAACACAAGAATTTTGATAGTTTAAACCACCGTTTAGCAACCCGTGGGCCGCACCCCAAAAATGGGTCACAAGAATATATGAAAAGGTCATGAGCAAACTTTAAAAATGGCTTCTCCTTTAAAGGAGAAAAATGTGGGAAACTGTGGCTTTTCCCTTGCAGGCTGGCAGAGTTCCAGCCTACACCACATATCCCCCCAAAACCTCACTCCCCACCTCACACACTGAGGAGCTGAGGCCTGGGGGACAGCAGGTTGGGAGTGAGGGGCACTGGCTCAGGACTGGCCATCAATGCTTCCAGATGGATCTTGTACAAAAAGGTTGGGAACCACTTGTTTAAACTACCCAGTTCTCTTCATGATTATTCAAGTGGAGAGGAAAGTGTGCAGGGATACAATTCCTGACCTAAAATGATACCTCACTTCTGTATTTACTGAGAAGCACATATATCTCTGTAATGCTGTGATTTATAGACATTGATATATACATGGAACTATTTAAAATGCTTTTTTAAAAGATGGCTCCTTTGTGCCCGCACACTCTATATCCCTAGGAAATACTATCAGTGTGCTTCAGCTTTGTAACCCCAACCTAGTCTTTCATTTCTAAACCCCGAAGAAGGAATTTGGCCATGTGAATTGCCTACGTCCAAAAATTAGAACTTCCAAACCCCCACTGAGGTGCTACCTAATACTGGAGCAACCTGAAGTATAAAAGCTTTTGCCAGTAAAGTTAACTAGACACAGAGCACTCTGAGCAACAGCTATGCATGGGCAGAACCAGTCATTGCACTCTCTTTTTGAGCTTCCCCAAAGGTTGGTGCCCAGGGTTGATAGTTCACTTGCCCCACCCCCCACTTTGTTATACTACTGCCTAGACTCCTAAAAGGTTTTGTTTGGACATGCCTACAGCTTTATAAGTATTTACAGTGCTCATCCAGCCTGTGGAGATACAGAAGTTAAGTGTCTTTTATTTCAAGGGCCTGGTTCAGTGGGAACACTCAGAGGGAACACTCTGGGCATGTCTACATATGCACTTTAATGCACATGAGCCTATTTTAATGCACATTAAAGTGTCAGTGAGGGCTCCTATACACATGCAAGGAGCCTGTCCTGACCTGCTGGAAATCCAGCCTGTCAGAGCAGACTCGATTAATCGAGAGAAAGTAATGTGCTCCAGCAGACTTCAGCATCACATGCATCAGTGTCCCCTTGCTGAAAATGGCAGCAAGGCACTTTGAACTGAAATTCATTTGATGAGCTTCAGTTCAAAGTGCCCTGCTGCCATTTTTCAGTGCAAGGACAGTGATACACATGACATTTGGGTGCTTTTATTTAGCACAGCTTTCTAAGAAAGCCCCCTCGCCCCCATGCCTCCCACAGAACATGTAAAAATGCCTTCAAAACCCAGGTGATTTAGTTAATGAACATTAAAAATAGGCGAAAGTGCTTTAAGCATCACTAAAAACCATGGGTGCCTATACACATGCACTGAGGCTGCTCTGATGTGCTGTAATAACTCAATTAATGGAGTCTGCTAGAGCGTGGTAATTACCACATTCCAGCAGACTCCAGCATCACATATATCATCATCCCCATGCTGAAAAATGGCCCCTCCCCATCATTTTCAAGTGGGGAGATGCTGATGCACATGACAATCTGGACTTTTTAATTAAAGCACCTCTAGGATCCACTCTAATTAACGTACCACCCTCAGCCACTCCCAGAGCACATGTATAAATACCCTGTGCTCTTTATTTAATACTTATTAAGACAGGCATAAATGTATATTTTCCTTATACCTTACAATACAGAGTGCCTATACATGAGCACAGAGGCTTGTAATTATAATGCATTGGAACACACGAATCTGCTGGAGCATGGTTATTACTCCACTCCAACCAGCCTTTGCATCTCAGTATCAGCATCCCTGCAGTTCAAAATGGTGGTGGTGAGGGGGAGTGTGTCTCTAATTAAAGCACCCACCTCTGGAGCACATGCATAGATGCCCAGAGGTACTAGATTTGATGTACATTAACTAAAGCATATTAATGCATGTGTAGATGCTCCCACTGAGAATATTTCATGCAGGCCAAAACCAGTAGAAAAAGCAATATGTGGAGATAGTGTCATCCTCTTTACCCAGCAGATCAGTCTGTTAAATACTCATCCAGGATGTGGGAAGTCTGGTTTTAATTCCCTCCTCTGACTAGTGGGATTTGAACCTGTAACTCTCATTGCCTAGATGAATATTCTATCCAACAAGTTATAGTGTATAGCAGGGGTAGACCACGTTTTTTGGTTGGAGTGCCAAAAATCCCCACAATACCTACCTTGGAAGGTGTCAGAGTGCTGGTATGCCAGAAAAACAAAATGAGGGCAGGGAGTAAATGGCAGGATGCCCTTTGTGTGCCCCCTACCCCCCAGCCCT
>NW_017728948.1:57522001-57575094 GCF_001723895.1 Crocodylus porosus
GCCCAGGGTCTGTGGCTGGCAGCACCTACCCAGAGCCGGGGCCAATTGCAGCCGGGAGGCTGCAAACAGCTGTGCTGGGCTCTGGAGCCCAGGCATCAGCTCTGTACTGGCTCATGCACCTGTGCCTCAGAGTGGATGGTGGGGAAGGGGCCCAGTGCAGCTGTCTGTAGCCAATCTGGGCTCTGGGCAGCTGCAGCGGGCAGGCTGCAAACAGCTGCATTGGGCTCCACAGCTCCGGCATCAGCTCCTTCCTGGTGGCAACTGCATGCACACCTCAGGGCAGACAGCAGGGAAGTGCAGGCCGCCCTTTGTTTTTCTTGTTGCCTATCAGACTTTTAAATCTATTTTGATATTCTATTGTGAAACTTAATGGTCTTACAGTCAGACCAGAAGTGTATTAAGAAGAATGGAGAATTAAATATTCTCTGCTTTTATGGATGTTTGAATATCAGATATGTTTTATTTTAAAGTGTTATTACTAGGGAAAAGGACAATTATGGTTGAAGTTATATGGAGTAATGATTGATTAAAAGATACATTATTATGATGCCCTTTATGTACATTATGTATTTTTTTTTAGAGTTATGTTGATGTTGTTGCCTTCCTTGGATGTTTTCAAAAGGAGGCACCCATGCTGGACAAATGGGCAGAGTAGAGCTTTTATACCTGTATTTAATAAAGGCAAGTATAAAAGCTCACACTATTCCAGTGGTATCCTTTAGTTTAACAGTTAGGTGCCCATTTTGCCATTTTTCTGCTTGTTCATAAACTACTACAATAAAAATGATGCTGAGAATTATACTGATGACTTCTTCATGTAAGTAAATGAGACTGTCTGTTATAAACAGCAAACTTTTAAATGAGGGGCTATAGAAAGGCTACTGCTGTAAAATGGAATGAACTAGAAAGTGTATATTTCTGTTGCTGTAACCTAATAGAGGTTATGCACTGATAGAGGGAACAAGGGAGCTGGCAGAAACCTAGCTCTAGCTGTCAGTTTTAGGCTAGAAGCTTTTCCATTCATTTATAATGCAATCAGTGAGAAATAACTTCAATTGGGCTGTGAAAGCTCGGTTTTCTATTTTGCTAATTTTTTCTTTCAATTTTTTTAAATAAGTGAAGTTTCTATGGAAACTTTTTTCTAGTTGTTTAATAAAATATTCTGAATTCTCACAATTACCTTCTGTATTTCACAGAATATGCACTGGCTGGAAAATATACAAAAAAAATCTGTGGAAGTTTGATATGTATGCTATGTGATGACCATTATTGGGAGTTTAACTAATCATACAGTCTAGAGTAGGATTCTTTACTCTAGAAAAAAATAACATAGTCCTTTCTATTTCTAGACACCATGTTTTCTCATCAAGAAAAGTGATTTTCAATAGCTACATTAGTAATGAAAAAAAATTTCTCAATGACCTGGAAAGTTAAGGCAAACAGTGGCTACCTATGCCAGCTGTAAAGAAATTAGCTCAGGTGCCAGAAGTTGCTTAGCCCCAGTCGTATGGAGCTCCATGAAGTTTAATATACCTTGTTCAGAAAGGCACCAGAGGTAGACTACTTCTAGAACCAAGCTAGCTTATTTGGGGCTAACTCAGGTGTCCCTATGCTGTATCACAGTGTCACTAGATCAGATTCCTCCTAGACAAAATAAAACTTAATGAGATAGTCCTTTACAATCCTCAATTTGATAAGGCTAGCGTAAGGCAATACAAGAGATTTCCCATTCTATATATCCATTCCCAACATTTATTTCAAAGCTAGACCATAACACATATAAATTACTCAATTTAAAATTCCAAAAATGAGATCAATGGGTCAGATACAGATCATTAGAGCAATGACGATCTCCTTGATTTTCAATTTCTTTCATCTTTTTGTTTCTGTTTTTTCCTAATTGGTTCCTACTAAGCATTTTCTAAAAGCCCACAGCTTAATCTTGAGTCTCACAATATGTTGTATTCTTAACTGAGCCCACCTCCTAGAATTTGAGCCTACCTCTTCTTAAAGAATCCTGCTTTCACTTTCAAGGCTACAAAGAAAAGCTTGAGAATGTGAACTTTACATATCTCAACTGACAAGGTAAATAAAAAAAAAATCCACATTTTATTATTGTTAGCATTAATTATTTTAAGCCAATCTCCTAATTCTTTTGAGGCTTCACTCACCAGTTTTGAATACTTGGAGCTGGTAAGACTGCAGCCTGAATTCTCTCATCCCTAATACATATTTAATTGAAAAGATGAACATCGTCAGAAATCAACTATTTTTCCCAAAATCTCTCACTTAGCTCTGTCGCGCCCCATAATGCCGGTGCACCCTTGACCTGCGAGCCTGGGTTGGCACGACTGGCTTGGCATGAGGAGGGGGATTTATGACCGGCCAGGTGGGTGATAACGGTGAGCAGGAGTCAGAGGGATTTAAACACAGCGTAGCGGTTACACAAAAAAGTTTATTTTACTTACACTATTGATGGCTTGCAGCGTAGGGAGAGGAGCTGATTGATTCAGTTACAGCATGCAGATATCATGTTACCAGCATTTACAGGGTGGGTAAGACAGTTGCTTCTGAGTGATTCATATAAGCCGTTGCAGTCTGCAGATTACTAAGAGCTCTTGATAAGAAAGATAACGTCAAAGATAAAGAGATAAACAGACCGGTAAGACGAGATGGGGGTTACACCAAAAAAAAAAAAAAAAACGCAGGCGGAAGAGATAACATTCATTGTGCACAATCTCTTTTTCTTGAGTGTATACACGTTTCTCCCCTTGGGCGGAAGTTCTTTCAAAGTTTTATTAGACACAGGTGACCAATTACTATACGCCAATTATAAATAATTAATGAGTTGGCACTTGTGCTTTCTTTGTTTGCTCAGGTTTCATAAAAAAGGGGGGTTATTTTTACTTGGGTGGTACTGGTTCTGTTTGGTCACAGGATGGCGCACGTAGCATATTTAATTTTACAACTTTACTAAAGTCAGTTAATCTCGCTACTATAGGTACTTTATCTTTCATGCTGAACTGTCAAGGCCAGTTTCTCTCTCAAGTATGAGAACCCAAGTAATTTGAAATGAGGCACAGATAGGGATGTGTATATGCAGCACTGTTAATACAGAGGCATAAATTACAACCACAGAGTTTGTTGTGTTAGCCTCCGATCTTTTGTCATCTGACCTTTTGGCCATCGGCATCTGAAATGAAAGACTTTGATCTTTTACAAGCTCCAGTCTTTTACTCAAATTTGATAACATGACTAAGATGTTCTAGAGCCTTGAAGGTAGGTGTTTGTAAAGGTGGTTTTAACTTGGAAAAGCTAGGTTGTATCTACACATGTGCTTAACAATGGAATATACTAATTAGCTGTGGTGTAAAGCATCACTCTCTACATGTGCCCCAATATTAGGTCATCATAAACCGATTACTGCTGCCATAAGACAGTATTGTCAGGGGCAGTACTATCTTACAGCGGGGTAATTTACTGTGATTAAACACATATGTAGAACCTGACTGCAGGTATAACTTGCACCCAGTCAGCCCAGCCAGTTGGGGACCAAATGCTTGCCTGCCACTAGCCACATAGCTCTGTACTTTCAGCAGCCTTGTGCCCCAGCCAGCTCCTCCACTACCTGATACTGCCACCTGGAACCTGCAGCTGACCCCCCTCTCCCTCCCATGTCTCACTCCAGCCCAGGCCAAGCAGGGTAGGAGTGACCCTGGCATAAGCTGCTCTACCTCAGCTCAAATTGCTACTGTCCCAGGCACACATGTAAATACTGTGCCTGGGACTAGTTTACTCCAGCTCAAACTGCTCAAGATTTTATTGCTTTGAATTAATTGCACATGTAGATCCACCCCCTGATACTAAAAAATTCTATTGAATATTCTGGAGAGGAGGGAAAAAATGTTTTGAAATGAAATTTTAAAGTTTTTTCTAGGAGGTTAAATATTTTAAATAAAAGGAAGTAAAAAAGCCAAACAATTTATTTCAAAATGAAATGAAGCCTGGGAACCCAGGGTACAAGCCTCCCAGTTCCCATTAACAAAGATATCTTGAAAAGCCAGGCTCAAGCTGGGGTTGAATTTCCAAGGTCCCACATTTAGTTGGGGCTGAATTTCCAAGGTCCCAGGTAAAGAGCTTGGGCTTCTAGGGCCCCAATTGTTCTACACTCCCCACAGAATCTAGGCTCATCAAGGTAACACTTCTAGGCCTGACCCGAGGGAGTGGAAAGGGGGGTTGTGAGGAAAAACAGTTTAATGATTGTGTGATAGAAAGATAATAGAGTAATGGGTGCCATATAAGTGACTCAGGATAGTTAACGTGGCAGTAAAATTGGTAGGAGAATATACATTTCTGAGAAATATTGTTTCCAAGTGTCAGCAGGGCAGTGGTACAGCTGTATTTTGTTTATATTTCAAGCTTTGCTTCACAACAACATAAAATACAAATAAAAGCAATCAAAGGTATGTCCTTATCACATGACCCTAAGAGCTAGGACAAAACGTATGATTTTATTGTGCCTATGCTTGGCAATATTAGTCAGTATTTAAGTAAGGTGTATTGTTTCCGTTATGAGAAATTGATAATGTATGAGGTGTTACTTTGGTGCAATCCTATTTCTTTATGAAGAATCTACACAAAATTTTATTTCATTGAACAGAAAAGGAATCAAACAGTAGGGGATAGTTTCCAAGCTTGTCTTTCCAACAAGCACACTAACCCACAAGTTCTTCCTCAGACTTCTCACTTGGCCATGCTTTGCTTCATGAGCTTCTTAGGCTAACACCTCACTTTTCTGATCTTGGTCTGTTTTATGGAGGGTTTTTTTACTGCTTCTAAAAGCACATATACAAGCCTGTGCGTGTGCGCGCGTGCACACACACACAGCTGATATATTTATAATCATAGCCAGTACCTCTACTCATATAGCTCAGTCTCTGACCAGCCTTGCATATAGGCAGTATTTTGGAAGGCAAGTCCACCACTGCAGTAACTAGCTTAACTGCTTCATATATTTATCTTGAATTAAAGCCCCGTCACACCCCTTGACTCCAACCATGTTTCATCTAGTTTCCATCATAATATGCTTATATGCAAAAGTTTTATACAATCTGTTCACAAGGAACAAAGAATATACCAACCATACTGGAAATACTACAATAATGCAGTTGGAAAAATAAAATTATAACACTATAATCATCAGATATAGTCTGTACATAGCTCTTATGAAAATGTTGTCAAAGATAATAAGCTTTTATAAATGGATAAACATATTTTTTAAATATCTTGTATTCAATGCCATAGTATTTATTTTTGATACACAACATAATTTTATATTACACTATGCATATGAAGGATAATTCAATTTTGTGCTCATTTATTTTTAAGATGAGGCAGAATTATGCAAGATAATAGGCATACAAACTATTTTCAGTCAATCACTACTGCATGTTTAGGTATGAAAAATAAACAGAAAACAATTTTTAAAAAATGTAATGCATCAGTTCCTCAGCTGGTACAAATTAATTTAGTGATATGCCTATTTACAGCAGATGAGGCTCTGACCATAAGAAAGAGTCCTAGAATAATAAAATATTACTACCTAGTTTTACAAAAAACAAAACAAATCCCTCCAACTTTTTTCACATCAAAAAAGGAGAATTATCTATATTTCAAAACTGTGTTCTTCTTTCTACTTTGTTAATTAAAATGCACACATACAAAAATCCATAAAATCATGTCTCTGAATTCTTTTTTCCATTACAGATTATAACTCATAACTCTTATGATTTGTAACATAACCATATAAAATCAGGGATGTTATAAAATAATAAAGGCTACAGTTACAGGCATGAATGGGAAAAAAGAACAAATGTAGTGACAGAAGCATCAGACACAAGGCATGGGAAATGATCATACCACTATTAGGCACTGATATTGTCTCAGTTGAGGTACTACATCTAGTTTTGAGCCAGGCACTTTAAAAGGATACACAAAAACTGGAGAAGATCTAGAGGTGAGCAACAAAGATAAGGGAATTGGAATGCAAACCATATGGGGAGAAGTTAAAGAAGACATGTTTGTCAGGACTGGAGAAAAGGAGATTAACAGAGGGAATTAATAGCAGTTTTCAAATATCTGAAAGTCTGCCATAATGAAAATTAAGAAAAAAAATGTCTTTCCATGCATGTCCCAGAGAGAAAGACACAAGGAAATGTTTTTAGGCTACAGAAAAGCAGGTGCCAATCAAATGCCAGGAAAAGCTTATTAACTGTAAGACCAGTGAAACAACTGAACAAGCTGCCTTGGGAATTTTCAAGAAAAGGCTGCATAGGGATGGTTAAGAATAGGGTATACATCCTCTGGGCAGGGAAGTGTCAGAGAGTGATCTGTCCCTTTAAAAGGAAAGAGTGGGCACAACTATACCACCAATTAGTACACACAAACAAACTCCAGAGCTTATTGCTATGGAGTTTTTTTCTCCCAGGTGCACCTTTTAAATGATGCACACAGGATCAAAAAAACTCTGCAATATGTTGCTCCAGAGTTTATTTTCGTGGAGCACATTGAGTCCAGTCAGAGCAGCCCCAGCTAGCAGCAGCCCAGGGCTGCTCCAGCTAGGTTCAATGTGCTGTGGGGAGGCTGGCTGGGGCATGAGGGTGCTTCAGTGTGGGGCTAGCTGACAGGCAAACGCCACACTGAAGCACCCTTGTGCCCCAGCCAGCCAGGCAATATCTCTATGGGTGCTGCTGCCATGAACAAACTCCACAACAAGCTAGTACTTGTCTGTGAAATCTATGAACACTTGTATTTACATTAGGGCAGGAAGGGACTTTGAAGATCATCAAGTCCAGCCCCCCTGCCCAGGGGCAGGAAGTCAGGTAGGGTCAAAGCATCCCAGCAAGATAAGCATCCAAACTTTTTTTTAACAGAGTCCAGAGTAGATGCCTGTATCACTTCTGAAGGGAGTCTATTCCAGGCCTTGGGGGTATTGCTGTGGAGTTTTTTTGTTTCATGCACCCTAATAAGTCACACATATAGACAGAGCTAATTAGGCAGCTCTACAGTGACCATCTCATGTAGTCACACCCAGTGAGCTCCATTGAGAGCCCAGCTGTAGGGGCATTTGCATAGGCAAGAAGTACCCCACTAGTAGCCTTATAAGGGTCCCAGAAAAGTAATCAGAAGGAAGCAAGCTGTGGATAGAACAGCTTGCTACCAGGAGGGGCAAGGCTGCTGTGTTGGGGCCAGAGCTAAAAAGCTCTTCTTCTAGTGCTCAGAGTATGGCAGAAGGTTTGATTTTGTTTATTTATTTGAGAGGACTGGCTGAGAAGTCTCTCAAAGAGTAAAATTTGACTGAAGAAGGCAGCAGGCTAGACAACCCACATCCAAGAGTTTATTTATTAGATTAGATGACCCTTGAGGTGCCTTCCACCCCTATCGTTCTATGATTAAGAATACACGTGGTGTATCTGTTCATTAAGACTGCAGATGCATGTTCAAAGGACTGTAAACATTCTCCCAGGTTCTATTTCTTGGTAGAGAAACTTACTTGGAAACCCCTGAACAGATATTTAAATGCTGAACCCTTGAGGAGCAGAAAGCTTGAAGTACTTTTGCTGGACAGTGAGGGAGCCCATATGTACACAGCTCAACATGCTCTGCAGGTTCTTTCCATCTGCATGGAGAGATATGGCAGTAGTCCACAGGGCAGTTCTTATTGCCTGACTCAGAGTGCTTGGGGTCAATGCATGTCTCCTTGCACACAATGTGGGAATTATGGAAGGGATTATGAAAGTTCTTTGTCTTGCTTGGATGGAGCAATAGAGTCCAGCCCAAGCCTCCTGATAAGGGGGGTGGGGGGTAAAAAGCACCTTGGGATGTTGGAGGACTATGCTGCAGCTTCTCTGAGAAGGAAGAGTGTACAGACTTTCATGTTCTCAGGAGAAACTCTCTAGGGAGTGATTTAATCCTGGATATTCCCAAATTGTTGTTCTCCTGGGGCAGCTCTGGGAGAAAAATCTTGAACATCTGGACACTTGTGGTTTCTAATGGGAGAGAAATGACCCTCGCAGTAGAAATAAAATATTTTTACATGATCTAAGTGGCAAAAGATATTGCTATTGTCTATGTACACACTTGAACAAAATGTAAAGGGGATTAGATGGCAAATTTAAATAATGATTACTAAATAAATATTTTAATTAAAATACCTGAATATGTTTGACACTTGGAGCTGAACTGTGATAGTGAAAAGTGACTATACATTCAAAAGCTGCAGTGGCTGTCTGTAGTTTCTGGGAAAATATACCTGAAAACTATATTTAGGGCTTGATGCTTTACTTTAGTTCTTACTCCAGAAAAACTTAAGCCCTGAAGCAAATGGGATGGATAAAGCAGCTAATTTCTAAACGAGATAAAGGATTTTATTCCACCATGCACAGAAACATGTTCAGCAGTCAACAGAGCAGCACAGATCAGGGCAACCCAAATGAAATATTAAATCAGCAGCCAGACAGACAGTGGAAAATTGAAAGAAACAGAAGCTGGAAATAAAGAAGAAGATAACTTTTGACAGCTTGAAAACAAAAAAACCCTGAAACATTACAGTTTTATCACAGTTTACATGTATCCTGACATAACTGTCTCACCCCCAAAGTTTGGCCTCAGCTTCTGCTATTTGGAGATTTTCTCAAATTCTGAAACATGCCTCCATGCTCTCAGGTTTTTCATCTTCACTGTGGTTCTAAGCGCTTCAGGGGGCAGAGGCTTATGTGATACAAATAAAAATTACAGTGAAAGGCCAAGAAGACCTCCTGTGACAAAAGATTCCTTAAGTTGATTTTAACTGGGGCCAAGCACCATAAAATAGCAGTCTGTTTTTCAAATTCTTACCTTCACGGCTAAGAAATATTTACCCATGTTAATAAGCAATAGGTTTTTTTTATTATTATGAGGCTCTCCACGAATCTGGAAATTTGCTAGCAGGGGCACAGCAGTTGCTGTCACTGTTCCCCTGCTCCCAAATTTTTGGACCCCTGGGTACCTCCATGAGCTGGACGGTATGGCTCCATAGGCTGAATCTGACCTGCAGGGCAGGGGTTGAGCACCCCTGCTTTAGGTTAGTTTAACAGCAATAAATTATTAAATAGCCACAACTTATGTGTATATAATCTTCTTCCTAAATGAAACAAGGAAAGCAGCAGAAAGAATTGGCAATGGGTTTAGGACACAGAAGGAGAGCAACTGAGAGTGGCTTCTCTTGGTTTCCAAATCATCTAATCACATTGTTTCCTTTCTGAGCTACATCTCTAACCAGTATCTCATCGTGTATCATTTTATAGATTCTCATGTACTAGAGAGAAAGAGATTTATGGAGATTAGAAGGTTCTCTCTACCTGAATTCCAGTCATCAGTATCTTTTTTTTAACCCTGCTCACAGGAGCCCTTCTATAATGGAAGTTAACTACTCTCAGAAGCCTTCTGGTTATACAGCAAAGCTTTTTTTTTTAAAGACACATTTAAGACAGAAAGCTTTGTAACTCTTTTAAATAAGGCTTTTGTGAATCATCTCAAAGAGAATTTGTTTTGACAGATACTTTACTGATCACGTTATATAAAGACTACCTTGCTTTATCCTGTATTTTCTTATAGAAATTGTGGGAAATGAGCCACCCAGTGAAAAAGTTCACTCTGTATTTGTCCTGATGAACATAGTCAATAATTAAGAATAGCTTTTTAAATGTTTTTGGCAGAAACAATTTAACTAATTTAGGAAGGTCTCCCCTTCCCTTTCTCCCCCATTGCAAATAATGACAATGTCCTCAAAGCTTATAATGTCTACATGTTAAAATGAGCAAGCATTTTTTTCTAAATTTTTTTTTTCTCCTAAAGCATTGTAAAATGTTGCTGTGGAACACTTGAAACAGTTGCCACACTCTGCTTAATAGATGTGTTCTTTCATTGGTGATCAGGCAGCTCCTGGCTATGCAGAGCCAGAAAATGCTTTATGCTGAACCATATAATGTGGAACGTAAGGGCAAATAAAATGTCTGACCTTTCTTGAGGTTATGTAATATTTTTATCAATAAGTGGGAAGAAAATATAATGTCACTTCTAATAAAGTTTCCAGGTGACACAAATATTAGAGAGAAAAGTAAATGTACAGATTAAAATTAAAAGATTAATGTGATTTGGACCTCCTAGTAAGTTAGGTGTAGGCAATTGCTACTACCTTCAGGAAGATTATACCTTCAGGAACAATAAGTAGTCAATATTTTTATAGTGGAGTGATTTGTGCAGGGAAATTATTAAGAAAAGTTCTCAGAGTGCTGTGCAAAGGAGTCAACTGAACATAAACAAACAAAAAACCAAACCTGTGGACCAGAAGACTAATGCAATGCTTGGCTATATAAATGAGAATATTGAGGAGTAAAGAGGTAATATTTGATATAAGTACAACTGCTACTGGAACATTGAGACTAGTTCTGGAGTTGATTAGTTGAGTCTGCTAAAGCATGGTAATTACTGCGCTCCAGCCAGGGTCATCATCTCCTGTGTCAGCGTCCCCGTGCTTCAAATGACTGTGGGAGCACTTTAACTAAAGCTCATTGAACAAGCTTTAGTTCAAGCACTCCCACCGCAATTTTGAAGTGCGGGGATGCTGGTACATGAAACCCAGTTGCGCTTGTCTCAACAGAGAGCTGCTCTAATGCTGCCCCCCAGACCCTGGAGCATGTGTAAAAAATGCCCAAGAGTACTAGGAAAGAGATCCTCCCCTTTAAGCAGCAGGAGATCCACAATATTTAAGAGCATGTGTTATGCTGAATAGAGTAGGAGTAAGGTGGATCTCACTGAGGTTCTGGGATTATCTTGCTGGATACTGCAAACCAGAATTCTGAAGTGCAGTTGGCTCGATGTCACCACTGCCTCTTCTTTCTATCTCTGTCTCTCTCTCTGCCCCTCTTTTGGACACATACATAAGCAGAGAGAAAGAAAGAGGTTCTACAGTGCTATCAGATCTTGTGATTTTATCTTGTATTTCCTATTTTCCTGGAGTCAGCTAGGGGAAAATTACACAAAATTTTTCTAGCCCTGACACTTGAAGAGAAGAGCTTAGTGAGAGGTAGCCAGCCATGTTAGTCTGAAGATAGGCAGAAGGCAAAGCAGTGTGGCATCATCTTATAGATTCACTGGTTGAAAGTGGGATCCCACATGGCTAAATAGTAAAAACAAATATAAAGAACTTGCATTGCTTTGGTATTTAATATCTCCTGAACCTTAAAACTCAGAAGACTCTCACAATTTTGGGGGGATGTAATTGCTAACTTTTTGAATGCTTATGGTAAGCATTACTGTGTGCACACAGACATGAATCCACAACCATACTGAGAGAGAGTGAGTGTATCAGGGAAGCAGAGGCAATAATTAATCAGAACTGGTTAATAAGGTCATTTTTATCTTTGTAGATGGAAGATAAGTTTAGGTCGTATATATATAGTGTCTATCTACATAGAGGTGTGTGTATAACATAAGCATATATGATAATATTTCTTGCTCTTTGGAATGTATTAATGTTGCCTGTTTTTTGTTCCTTGTATATTATTAACCACTTAATAAAACATTATTTAACTTAAAAATGAATTTATTTATGTGGAAATACCACTGTTTAAAAAACAAATCAGTGCTATTTAAGGCAACTATCAGAAACGGTTTTTTTGTCCGAGTAAGATTAGGTATAATGGACTGCACCAGAAGCCCGTTTTTTTCCTCCCTATTTTTGCATTATTTGGTTACTATTTCCATTCTCATTTTACTGTTACTACATATTTTGTCTCCTCAGCACCAGTGTCATGACTAAAGCCAATTGGTACTGGTGAAGCTAAAAGACTGCTGAAAACTACTCTCCAACTGAGTCTCATCAATGGCAGCTATTGATTCAGAAGGGCATGCTGTGACAAACCCAGCAGTATTAGATAGCTCTCTTTCCTACTTTTTTTTCCTTTTGGCTTGGGCTCAGTTGCTCTGCAAAGCAGTTCAGTTACATTAACCAAAACTTGCTTCTTAATTGTAAATGAAACCAAATTAGCAATCCAAGGAATCACAGGCATCGTATATTTATTGCCTGTTTGACTATGGAAGCTTTGAGATGTATATATTCTCCTACTGTGGTCAATTGTTATAACAAAGGAAAATTAATTTTTAAATTATTGGCAACTTTGTAGACCCTTGATCCTTAATGGCCATATGCTGTATAATGTGAGAATTGTGCAACTGGTTATCATAAAATGGCAGCTGCTTAAGGTATACCTGACCATTGTGTTTGAAATTTTATTTTCTGGAGGATCTGAAGCAAGTTGATTGTGAAAACTGTGGTTTAAGCTAATGTGTATAATGGAGAGACATCTTTTCAGCTAACAGGTTTACTGGTAATATTTCTCTAGAGCACTCAATACTTCTTTATTTCCATATCTAGGCAAATGTCCATAGCCCTAAGCTCAGCTACCATTGTTTCTAATTAATTTTTGGCTTGCTCAGAATGGAGAAATGAGAAAAAAATAAGGGCCAATTGGTGCCATTAAAATAGACTGATGTTATAATATCTGTATGTTATATACATAAGCAACTACATTCACATACTTCGCTACTCACCACCACAAAATAGCAGTGATGAGTTAATATTAGTATTGATTATTACCATATATGTCTTCCACCAGTCATGACACACAGCCACTTTCATATTACCTGTCCATAACCCTTTAAAGTAGATGACCCAGTGTGAGCTGAATCCTATATTTTGATCCGTCTTTGCCATTAATTCAACATTCATTCTGTCCTATTCTTCTTTGCCTTACTGTCTAGTTTCTTTCCTTTACAGCTCAACATGTTTATCATGTAGCTTTTATTAATTAAAATTATCTTCCAAAAGAATAGAAAATAGAAGACCATTGGGATATGGGGCTTTCCATACTTGTAAACATAATTTACTCTTCATATTCCATTACTTTGGGTTAAATATATTTCCTAGATTTGTTAAAAAATCCATTTTTTCCCATCTCCAATGTTTCACTTGTCAGTTTTTTAAAACTCTGAGAATGTCAATGCTCACCAATTTAATGTTCTTTAAAGATGCACGGATCAGGAAGTGATTAAGAATCAGGCCCCTGCATCATGAAGTTTTCTTGTTTCCTCTTTTTTTAAAAGCCTTGCTAATTGAGTAGGTGAATTGAATGAATAAGGCTTTTGTTCCTAAGCTGTTACATGAAGTAACACTGAATAATAACTCCACCAGAGATTAAAACTGCTTGTCAATATCAGAAAAAGGGCATTTAGGCTAATACTCATTTCACACCATGATTGATATTTATGAAAAAGAAATGGACAAACAGTTTTGAATTGTAATTGTGGGGTTAGACAGACAGATAAAAGGCAGGAAGTTGGCTGCAGCTATGATAGCCCTTGAGAAAATAGATTTGCATTGTATGTATTAGTTTTTTGCTCTGTATTTCTGGTGCAGTAAGGCTCCAAGCTTAGATTTCTGAGGTTGTCAGGACAAACCTTGCTGATGATTCTAACAGGAGGGTAATGAGTTACTGACTATTAGGAACAAAATAAATCCAGGAAAATATGTTTTACCCTTTCACAGCGGAACATCCCCCTTTTCCTTCATTAGTCCCAGGCTTAAAGCCAACGCAAGATTTACTTCTCATTCAGAGTTGCATTTTCTAGACTATCTGTCTTTATTTATAGTCAGTAAAGCTTAGCCTCAAGCACTCCAAAGTTTCACTTACACATTTACCTACCTAGTGTAGTTTTTGATGAAACTGCATGACAGAGTCAATGCGCATTCCTGGTACAGTTTAAGTGACCTAATTCTAACCCGCAGTGCAATAGTTGAAGAAAATAATTGTCAGTAGAAACAAATTCACCATACAATTCATTCTTAGGAACAGTTTCATAAAACTGTGTACCTACAAAAGAAGAGATGGCAAGGCACCATCTGTCTGCTTGTACTTACTAGTGAATGGTCACAGCAAAAACTTATACATCAAGTGAAAAACTCTCTAAACCACAGCACCTGATTCTAAATTGCATAAAGGTCTTTTAACTTCCTCCACAAGTATACTGGAGAATTAAAGTGGATTGTAATAGCACCTCTTGGGTACAGGATCTCCCTAGGTAGTATGGAACCTATATTCTGGTTCCACAGAGTCCTTCAGCCACTTTCAATACAGGTTTTAGGCAGAATTTAGGCACCTGAATCCATAGCTGTTATCTGAAAATCCCCTGCTCAACTAAGGCATAATCCTGGAGATGTGTGAACTCTGTAGTCTCCCTCCTATTTAGCATTAAAGTTCCCTAGGCATATAATGTTGCCCTACTCTGCATGCTGAGAAGTGGTGTAATCTTGAAAGAAGTGTGCATCTAGGTGTGGGGCTAGGTACAGACAGTCAAAAAGCCGGAGGCTGAGAGATTCAACTGATTTAGTCTTTTTAGGTTAGTCTAAACTGCACAGATTAAATTGAAACAGAAGTGAATAGACATTCAAGAAATACAGCCACATACCTACCATGGCTCAGGCCAAAAGCTAGGAGGTGCTATGGCATGGCTCTCTGGCTGTGTTCACTTGCTCTTCCTGCTGCCCCTGAGGTCACTGGGATTTGCAGTCCAGAATTGCAGCAGCAGGACTCTGCAGGCTTGTTCAATACTTTCTCTTCCTTCTTCCAGGTGCCTCTGGAATATGTAGTTCACAGTCACAGCCAGAAGTAAGTTTGAGATGGGGAATGGGGTGTTTAGCCCCCCTCCCTGGCCCCAGACCCCAGCCAGGTTTTGTCTGGGGAGGGGGCAGTTCCCCTCTGTAGACTGGGCTGCATCCCCAGCTGGGCTTGTCCCCCTCCTACCCCCCTTGTCAGCCAGCTCTCACTGCTCCAGCTAGGGAGCAGAGGGATGGAGCTAGCTGTGCTTTCTGGAGCAGACAGCACAGCCCAGCCCAGCCCAGCCCAGGGCTGGAAAGCATGCTGGGATGCTGGAGGACTGTAATTTAATTTGAACCCAGAAAGTGTCTAGGACAGAAGTTTCATAAGCCAGTTTGACTCAAATCGGTTAAGTCTGATACTACATTCAACTAGGTTTATCTTAAACCAATTTCAGCCATTTTGAAAATTAACTTATGTTCTGTTACAAGTTTAAAGCAAATTGGTTTATTTGTAACTTCTGTCCCTAGCCAAGGAAAATCAGAATCCTGATACAAAAGTGAGATTTTCCACCTTTGATTAGGGTCTTCCAGCATTTGATTGTTATAACATAGCTAACACATACTGGGTGCTTGTATATGCAATGGGGGTTTAATTTGGTTTAGTTGTCCTTAAATTGAAGCGGAGGGTTTTTTAAAACTCACTGCTTCTACCATTTCAATTTAGGGAGAACTAAATCAAACTAAACCCCTGTTGTGTGTACACAAGGGTTAGGGGACCCAATCCTTAGAGTTTACCTGCCTCTACAGTGGCAGAGTTGGGAGGGTGAGCTGCTGGTGGGCAGAGCAGTCCTTGAGCTGTGGGGGGCAGGCGGTTCTGGGGGGTACTGCAGACATGGAGGGAAACACTGGGCATGTGCAGCTCAGGCAGACAGGCTGCAGGAGGAAAAAAAAATCCGGCTCCTCACTGCTTTTTTATCTTCCTTCAGTTGAGCCTGCCTGCCTGGGTTGCCACAAGGTCTCACAGCCCCTGAGTTCTGTAGGGCCTGGTGCTTCCCTCTACAGCCATAGTGCTCCCTGGGACTGCCTGGGCTGGAAGCCAGCAGGTGGGTGCTACCCAGGGGTTGCCACAGGTATGGAGGGAAGCACTGAGATCCTCTGAAGCTCAGGGACTGCTCCACCTGCCAGGAGCTTGCCCCCCACCCAGGCCGCCCCAGAAGAGGCAGGTAAGCTCCAGCACCCCTCCACCATCCCCACTACCTGGGACCACCCAGGAATGGCCAGCTTGCCACTGAAGCACAACTGCAAGGTGGCAGAAAGGGTGGCTGGGTGTGCCCGTGGTGGGAGAAGGTGGCAGGGACAGTGCATGGTGCACTGGAAGCCTGCCAAGCCCAAACTTCCCCAAACACGTTTGCTTCCAGTGCCCTGTGCATCATTGCACTTTGTTACATAGCTAACTAAAACATCTTGAATGGGTTTTATCTTGCTACTTAATAAAGTTTTTTGAAGTGGAATACACTGCTGAGTGTGTAAATAACGATGCCATTAAAGCAGAATACTCCACCAAGTGTGTAAATAGCAATGCAACAGTGCAAACAGGCAAGTAAGTCACTTTAAAGGCCAATTTTGTTGTGTGTACAAAGGCCCACTGTCAGAAAGTAACTCCAAGCTTTATTATAGTGGCTGCTTTATTTTAAAACACAGCCAGCAGAGGAGATGATACTGCTGGTGCCACCCAACTTGTATATAATAACATAGTGATTAGAGAACTCAGACACAAAGCCAGAAGCCTGGGCTCAGCTCCGTGAGGGGACACAAATCCGTATCTCCCACTTTAAAGAAGAGTTCCTTAACCAGGATGCTTCAGGCTGTTCTGAGAAGAGTATATGTTCTGTATCTCCTATTGATGTTGTTCAACGAGACAGCAAAGTATTCAAGGTTTATTTGTCCTAAGAAAAAGCAGAAGAGAAAGAATATCATTCAGTAGTCTAGCTGCTAAGGAACTCTACATGTAAAAGTTTTCAATCTACATTACTAGACTTGTATGTCATCCAATGACTGTTTAATTGAATATGGTTCAATAATTTGGTGGCAAGCTTTCAAACTGAAAACTCACCTTGCTTGAGTAAGTTGCCTAACAAATTACAAAGCAATGCTTTTTCTTGTGCTTTCTCCTTGGCCCAGTAAAACTTGACTTCTTTGCTCCACATTGTAACAACTTCCATAGGAGGAGCCAGAAGTCTCCTACCCGGGCTCTCTCCTCACACACTGGGTGCATATACTTGTCTCCCTATGGTGACGTAGCAACGCAGTACATTGCCGTATGGTGTGCAACAGTAACATAGCAATCATGAAGGTCTACATGCAATTGCTAGCTACAGCACTGTAGCAGCACGATCTCAGCTTACCATGTGCTGCTACAGCAACGTAGTGGGAAAAATGTAAACATGTTTTAGGGTACCATGGTTTTTGTACTTTCAAGAGGAAGTTCTAAAACATGGTGCAATAACAATGTCGCCATATGGCAATGTGTAGACACACCCACTGAGAACATAGATTGGTGATTAGGACTGTATTCTGGAAGTGGAAGATGTGGGTTTGAATTCCTGCAGGCTGAGGAAGGACCTGCACCTGGTTTCCCCTTCCTTAATAAAGGTTATCTTCTATATTTTGAACTCCACTCAGTTCTATTAAAAAAACTTTATAGGCCCCTACCCTCAAGAGAAGATTGAAGGCTATGGATGGAAATATCTCTACACAGCTTTAAAGGTAGCCCAAGGCCCAGGGATGAGTGGGGTATCCCTGTTCTCAGTAGTTCTTTTAGTTAGCTCTAGACTGCTCCTTTTTAGCCTCCTTACTAATTTGGGTCCAATCTAAGACACCTAGGCATGTAGGAATAAGACATGATTACTTGATTTATCCCTTATTTAACTCTGTAGTAGTGTCATGTTGTCACATGACCTGCTCTTCAAGATGGCTCCCTACAAATAGATGTTTATTATGGCACAAGGTCAGTAGCTGGCAAGAAGGTCATCTTCCAGTGATAATGAATGAAATTGACTAAACGGTGAGACACATGACTAGAATACCATTTTATATTTGATCCTAGCTTCTTAAGGAGTGACTTTATCCCAGATTGAAGTGATTTATATACTATGTATATAGTTGTATGTTGTATGTACACTTTTATACCTTTGTGACGTAAAGTTACTTCACCGCAAACACATTGTGCCAGCATCTTAACTCCTCTCATGCAATGCATAGAAAACCCAGAATTCTGGATTCCACTTCAGGAGCCAGTTCCTAGATATTTAGTCTTTTACTGGATCTATCCATTGTTCCAATTCCTAGTTTAAACACAAATTAGATCTTGGCTGCAGGTATTGGGAATTAATTTACTGTGTGATGACTATTTTGCTTCCTGGTGTGCTTAAGGGAAGCAGAATGGCAGCTTCTCTACTTTATAAAAGCAACCAGGGAAAGTCCCAATGGGAAAATAACCCCAGAATACAGAGGACCCAAAGATAGCCCAAAACCCGCTTTTTTCTGTCACAAAGGCAAAGCACAGGAATGGAGTATCAGACCCACATTCTTTCCCTTAGAATGATCTATCAAACCACTTCAATCTTCTTGATATCTGATAAACTACAACAACAAAATTCTCTTCATGAAACTTTTCCCTTCAAAACTGAGATATCATTATTACATGAGATAAAACACAAAATAGTAATGAAGCCACTGCAATAACCTAGGGTAAGATCAAACTATGTGTATACAGGCCATGCCAGAAATATGCAGAAATTATTTAAGAATAGGTTATCTTGATGCAATGAGAAAACTAATTTCAAAAAAGGCTTTTCTTCTAAAACTCAGAAATAAGGATAGCTAAAATATAAAATATAAACTAGATGTTTCTATATACTGGTCTTTTAGGAAAGTACTAATTTACGAGAGCATTACTTACCAAAGTCAAATAGCCATGGAGTAAGACTATTTTCTTCAGAATCTTCCTTATTTTTCAATAAAAAAATACTCCACCCTCTTCAGCTAAATTACGTCTCCTGAATTCATTGTCTTTTGTGACTTATCCCATGTACCCTATAGCAATAAACTACACTAACAGTAAATATTCAATCAAAAGTAGCATAATAAAGATTACAAATAGGCATAAACAGGAGAACACATCTGAAAAAGGGAAGGGAAATCAAACACTCTGCAGATTAGAGTTTCACTGCAGACATCTAGATATATACCACGTCTGGTTCTGATCAGTGTAAGTTACTTTACCGTGGCACTAAGACTAATTAACTATGCCTCTCAGCAGATGCAACAGTACACTCCTGGCAATATGGGAAAATTACCAAATAGAGTACAAAACTCACATTTCAGGTGCTGTCCAGGGAGACTGGGATTGAACTCCCAAATTCAGTACTATCCTGGAAAATGTGGAGCAATTTATCTAAGTCTATGATGACATAGCTTTCCAGGGCTATATTTGTGTATTGTAAGTCCACCTTCTACAGTATTCAGGAATGTCATTGCATGATATTAATGAGTGTTTTGTCCAGCAGTCATTAATGACTATTTTCCATGACAAAACAACTACCTGAAAATTGAAATCCCTGAGTTAAGAAAATGGACACAGAAATGTCAAGTCAGATTCTTAGCTGTAGCCATCACCTCGGTGTATTTCAGAGCTTTGGGGTAAACACCATTAGTATGATCATACAAGGTGGGAGAGGATGAATTTTAATGATAACGCTATCATGCTAAATAGGTCTACTGCCCTTATTATGGGATGTAGCAGTTCAACTCTGTGACAAAATTGCACAAAAAATCAGAAGAAAATGGGAAAGTGTTATTTACAATAAAAAAAGGAAAAGAAAAGGACTCTGTTATGACTATGACATGGCAAATAGTAGTCATGTTGAACTTTGACCTGGATAGTCTTCCTTAGTGAATGGCAATCTTTACGCTACTTATTCACCTTGTCTATTTTAAAGCTGTTTTGATGTTAATAGTTTAATACCTTGTTTATCCAGCAAAATCATGTGTTTGATGATCTTATCTTGGAAGGACAATGAAACAGTAGTTAGGAGCACTGGGTGGTGGGAGGGTAACAAAATTTCCACTAGAAATACGCTAAAATGGTTTAACCACATCCTGTTTTCTGTTGCAAAGCTGCTCCAGTAAGCTTTTGTGGCTTCCACAGAAAAGAAAGAAACAGAATATTCCCGCTGAATAAATTCTTTAATTAGATGTGCATGCAATACATTTTAAACCCAATTTCATCCTGTTCTAACTATTTAAGTTGTTCAAAGGACCAGATCTGTGTCTGCTTTCTGCTTGATGTCTTGCTTTCTGGAAGTAAATTGACATCAACTGATGTGATCTAAATCCAACTTGTATGCAGTGTTTATGGATGACCGATCCAGCATACTATAAACTTCCAAGCTACAGTCTACTTGACAGGATAAAAGAGTCACTTCTGGGATTGCTGTCTGACATGTGCAGAATCATTCTCAATGCTGGATTCCCTTAGGAAAAAGCTTTTATCTTGTCAGACTTCAGTCCCAGCCTTGAAAATAGATATCTGTACATATGTATCTACATCTGCCTATCATTAAAATTGGAGTTCTTGTCTCCAGAATGGGCAAATATTCAAATAAATGAATTTATTAAAACAAAATAATAAATTATCCAAATTTAATTTCAGTGCTACATATATAAATTATTAATGCATGCATTATCTTCTTCCATAAAATGATGAAAGGCATAAAATGACTTTCTTTGAAGTGAACAATTGCAAATGCAGGGTTTTCAATTAAATTTAAGGTTTTTAAAGAAAAGCCAGGTGTTACATCATGGAAGAATGCAATGATTGATCAAATCATTACATATCAAATTATACATTTCAGCAAGGATGTAGATGCACTGCAGTGTGTTATCCTTAATTTTCTTTGCAGCCGGAAAAAAGAATATGGCATGAAATACGGCATGCCAGTTTTTAAAATACGTAACAGTATAGTTACTTTTCCATTGGCTGTTCAGTAATTATTTCAACTGGAACTTTTAAAGGAGAATGAACAAGTGTTAGAAGAGATTGTTATTTTAGTGGGATAATACCAGGGAACTCCCTTGTAGAGGCATTTAAGACCTTCTAAATTCTCATATGGAGTTATAGATTCATAGATGCCAGGGTTGGAAGGGACCTCAACAGATCATTGAGTCTAACCCCTGCCTAGGCAGGAAAAAGTGCTGGGGTCAAATGACCCCAGCCAGATGCCTATCCAGCCTTCTTTTAAATACCCCCACAAGGAAAGGGAGAGCACCACCTCCCCTGGAAGCCCGTTCCAAATTTTGGCCACCCTTACCATAAAGAAGTTTTTCCTGATATCTAGCCTAAATCTGCTCAGTCAATTTGTGACCATTACAATCATATTATATCAACAGTCATATTACATCAACAAAAAAAATCCCTATATTAAAATGATATTATATTTGCAAAGGATTGCACTTAAAATTTAAGAAATAATAGAGCTTAGATTGATTATTCAATTTTAATTCACCTCCCTTTGTACATATGCCTTTTGATGCAATCTTCAATTACCCAACCATTTTCAGGGTTTCTTTTAATATTCTGGGTAGTTGAAAATGCAAACACTCTTCGTTAAATAAATTATAGTTCAAGACTTTTTTGCAGATAAGCTCTGTATTACCTGAGTAGGTGTCTGAGCTAAACACAATGGATAAAATCCTACCCTCATTTAAATCAGTGGGACTTTTGATATTGGTTTTAATTATGCCAGGTTTTTAGCCACATGGATAGCTGTTTGTTAATTTGGGTGGGTTTTTTTTCCTCAGTGACAAAACTGTCTTTTAAAAATTTATATATTCCAATTCATAAATACTTACTGAGTTACATTTTGTTTTATTTGCATGTGCTCTCATTCACTCAGTTCTATACGATTGCACACATATGCAAAGCTAGTATAATTTGGCGCTTAGCCTAGGATTTGCAAGTCACATTGCAAATTTATTCTTAGTTTGTGTATCACCACCACTCTTCCAAATCACACACGCTTAGGTTTTATTAAGTTTAAAGTCTCAGTTAATCCAAGGTATTTAAACAAGTGGCTAACTATAAATCTGTGAGTAAACCCTGCTGAAGTAAAATAGGACTATTCAAGTACTTAAGGTGAGCAGATTACATATCTTTCTAAAAGATTTGCTAAAGCTCAAACAGAAATCATGGGCTTGATGAAAAAATCTTGGATGTGGTTCTGTGGGCTGTGTTATACACAAAGTCAGATTGTACACATGATGATATTTTCTAGCTTTAAAATGAATGTCTGAAACTACCTTGTGAAACTGAGGTCCAAATCAAGAGTACATCAACCAATGTACTTAACTTTTTTTAGTGGTGCCCACTGACAGTGGGATCTGAGAACCTCCCAAGAGATCATTTGAAAAAACATCACAGTTGGCTAATGGTTTAACTGTCTAGTTTTTCTCCCTATTTTCCTCAAGGCATTTGGGATTTGTTTCTCTCTCCTCTCTCTTCTTGTGCTTTGTGTTTTTCTTCTTACTCCCTTTACTTCTTTTCTTGTTCTCTTTCAATCTGCATCTGTGGGAGAACTAGGCTGATGGAGTGAGTTGTTTCACTTTGCTCTGATGGCAGTGAGATTTGCAGTCATTCTACTCTCTTCTGGTAATGAGTTCCAAAAGTTGGCCCTGTGTCTGAGCAGACCATCTTCCACTAAAATAGGTTCATTCTCAAGACTGACAACTTCATCCTCTCTGAGGAACATAGATGTCTGGGAGGTCATTACTGGCAGGGGGGTGTATTCTCTAGGGTATTTTTGGCAAAATTTTTGGAGGGCCTCATATGCCTGTATGTCAGAATTAAAGTGGTAAAACTGAGAAGAATCCAATAACCTTTCCTTTATTTGTATTTGCCATGTAAGTGCTAGCAGAAGTGAAAAACGGGCTGTACTGGCAGCACAATGGGCTGGTCCTCTTCCACTGCTGCAGGTCTCTCACAGCCTAGAGATCATGTACTGGCCCCTCAAGGGCTGCATGTATCCCACAGGCCACCAGTTGGCTGTCCCTGCAAATGGAAGCATCTGCTTTTATTTAGCTCTACCTGTGTCTGTTTCTTTTTCCTAAAAAAAGCTCTGCCTAAAGAAGGGCACTTCATGCCTGAAAGCTTATCCAGTTTCTCTCCCACTTATACAGTTGGTCTAATAAAAGACCTCACAAAAGCACTCCCTTCCCTCTCATACATCTCCTGAACCATCATAGCTTCAAAAACACTCTAACACAGGAGTGGGCAAAATGCTGCCTGGGTGCCAGATGCAGCTCTCCAGGCCATTCTATCTGGTCCGCGGGGCCCCTAAAAAATTTAGAAAATTAATATTTATCTGCCCCTGGGTGCCTGTCATATGACACTTGATGGCTTGCCAAAACTCAGTAAGTGGCCCTCCGCCCGAAATAATTGCCCACCTCAACCCTAACGCTAAGAGCCTAAAGATAGATTCCTAAGTCCATATATAGGTGTCTAAACAAGTGCCTGATTTTCCAAGTGATTACAACTCAACAGTCTCTTTGCTTTCAGTGGGAACTGCTGAGTGTGCAACATTTGAAATCCAGGCCACTTATTTAGATATCTAAGTGTGGACCTAAGACTTAAGGTTAGGTATCGGTATTATAAAATTTTAGCCTGGGTGTGAATTTCCTTCATTTTATAGCTTTTGCTTAAGTTTACCGCTTTAAAAAGGGTTGCGAGGGAATAACCAAAGATAAAGAACTCAGATGTTTTACCTCCCCACTATTTGTCATGACTGTTTGTCATTTTTATTATTAAAAATATATTTCAAACCCCCCCTCTCCTTTCTTAAAAACAGTATTTATTGTAACTGAGGATGGATTTTTTTTTTAGTTTTCAGTGCTGAAGATGTGACACCATTTCCCCCACAGGTCACATTATTTTTTCTTCCCTTTGCATAGGAGTCAGAGGACCCAGCTGCTCAGCTGTGGAAAACATTTTCTCCAGCAGTAGCAGCAGCTGCTGGCTGTTTGGCAGCCTCCTCCGTCAGCTGCAGCTCCAAGGTTGCCAACACCTCTGGGTGTGATGTGGCTCAAATGCTGATATGGACTGCCTCGTGCTATTAAATGCTGTATCCCTTCAACTTGTGTTTGATTTGGAAGACTCTATGCACTTATATCAATTTGTAAGTAGGAGCTTTTGCAAATTCCTCAGAAGATCTTTACTGGGGCTATTTTAATAGGAGAAATTGTTCCATATCTCCACTGTAATGATTTGCTCATGTTGTCCTGGCCCTGAAGACATCCTACGTATTAATCCCACTTGCACAGTAAACCTTCTTTGCTTTGTAGTCAAACTAACAGGCACCCTACCAAACCAAAAAGAAAAAAAAAACATGTTGCTATTGTGTTCTCTGACACATGACCCATCTATTTGTGACTAGGTTTTCAATTATGCCCTAAGGAGCAGTGACTTCAACAGTTCTCTGCCGCTTGGAGGAGCTCAGGTTAATCTGGAAGACCATGGCTTCACCAATTATATTTTTAACAGTTCAGAATGGCTTTCAAATTTCATTTGGCACCCTCAACAAAGAAATTGGACTGGAAGCTGGATTTAAATACAAATGAATGTATCCTTTGTAAATCATTGTTTATTTAAAGCAAAAAGCACTTGACATAAGTAAAATGCTATATTTTCCCTTCTGTAACTAGTGTCCACACTGTTTTATTACCTTTAATCATGTCATGCAAACCCCACTGGCTGTTTCTTTTTTTATCCACTTACCATATTTTAAAATTATCCTATTCATTTTATTCTTATAAAATTCATGAGCCATGTAAAATCCTTAGCATGTTACAAACGCTGCAGTATTTCTGTTTATTCAGCTATTGCACATTCAAGCAATTTTAGCAACTATAAGAACTCTGGGGTTTTTTTAGATTCTTACATATTCAAATAATGTAATTCATATACCATATCTTTGGATACACATAACTTTTACAAGGTCCATAGTATTTTAAAATGAAATTGGATATTACATTAAATAATATTTTCTCTTTACTCCACAGAGGCTGAAAGCAGCAGGACATATTTAACAAGAAATCTTTCTTTTTTTATCTGATATTTTGCTAATTAAATGCAAATACTATTCTGATGCTAAAATGTTGTTTATACGCCCCAAAGTATTTTGCAAAGTAAATGTTTACTGAAGAGTTCTGAGGGCACAGTTTACAATTAAAATCATGATTGGATACACATTGGTTCTAAGCAAAGATTTTTAAGTGAGGCTTTAAATATATACTGTTAATGGCTTAGCACTCTAGTCAACAAAGATGATATGCGTGAAAGTGCAAATACCACCAGTGGAGTAACTCAGGAGGTACCTCAGATGGATTGTGCAATTATTTGGCAAAAAGCCACTTGACTGCTTTAAATAAGCCTCTTCAGTTTAACATTGAAAAGTCTTATGTATTGCTCATCACAGTGTGACATTTCCTCAAGCTGCTGGAGCGGGCAGGTAGAATAAAGAGCACAGTATCAGTTGCTGCACCATGATCTGTTAATGACACTCAGTATGCCTGGAATTTGATTTTAGGCCAGGTTAAATGCATCCAAATTTTGAATACGAGTCCAATACTTACTGCATTATGAAAAAAGGAAAAGAACTGTTATTTAATCTGGAGAAGACAAGACTGGGGGGCGGGGGCAAGTTTGATAATAGTCTTCAAATACCTGAATGGTGATTACAGGGAGAATAGGGACAGTATTCTCTGTGATTGTAGACCTAGAAGCAATGGATTCAAACTGCAGCAGAGGAAATTTAGGTTGGAGATTAAGGAGAATTTTGTCACTAGGAGAGTGGTCACCTTAGAACAGACTATCAAGAGAGGTTGTAGGATCTCCATCCTTGGAAATTTTCAAGACCAGGTTAGACAGACACTTGACTGGGATGGTTTAGTCAGGAATAATCCTGGCCTGAGAGAAGGGCTGGATTAGGTGACCTCCTAAAGTTCCTTCCAGCCCTATTTTCCTATCACCCTAATACCAAATTCCTGGTTCAGAAATTAGAAATACAGAGCCCTGACCATTGATAGCATAAGCAATCAAGACACAGGACTGTTTTTCTTCAAATGTTTTTGGGAGCCTGGAATCCAACCCATTCTCTTAGACAGGCAAAACTGAGCAGGATATCTGATAAAAGTGATTATTAGTGTTTCTGCCTCCTGACTGGACTGGGCAAACTAAATTGCAGGCATAGCTGCTCTGATAGTGGTAGTTCATCATTAGCACTTTGTCCTTAGGCACTTTGAACCTCCATGCTCTAGTGCTTAAAAATAATACAAGTGAAAAAAAGAAAATAGTGAGCCAGACTTTTCAATACTAAGAGATTGTGTGTGGGGGAAAAGTTCAATTTTTGTTTTGCCATTGCAGAACTTAAGTTTACATATAGGGAAGCTGAAAATCAAAATGTAAGTAATTTTTAATATCAACATTTTTGTGTGGAATGCCTCTATATCTATTGTGCATCTAATATTAATATTTGATATAAAATCTCAAGCCCAAAACTGGGTTAGATATTTTGTTGTCTAATTGTCTGCCATATGTTTTTTGAAATTTCTTCTGTTGCCTGTAAGAAATAGTATTAACTTGGTATCTGTTTTTATTTTATTGCTCATCAGATCACCCAACTGTAGATGTAAATTGGAACGTTTGGAATGAATTGAGTCAGCTGCACATAGGACTGTTTAGGAAAGGATTTCTGAAATCGAGATGACTAATATGTTTTAAGGACAACATTTTCAAAAATATGCATCTCAAAAGAGGGAGTTTGGGCAAAAAAGCCCCAAGCAAAACAAAATATCCTTGTGTAGTATTTGACTGCTAGAGGCAAGTTATGTTTTATTAAGTTTCAGAAAATGTTACCAGAGTCACCATGGCCAACAGGCTCCAAAATGCTTCCACTTCTACATATGGGGTTGGTACGCACATTAAAAAAGACGGGAATGTAAGCGGCACAGTTTAGATCAGTAGCAAACAGAACATACATTCGCCCTTTGGTTGGGGGTATGGGTTAGGAGAAGGGAGCAAATCTTAGACAGGGTTTCCCCATTTTTAAACCACTCTGTGTGCTGAACTTCTGTTCTGTTATGGGCATAGACCGGTTTCCAATCACTTCTACCGGTAAAAGTGTAATGTCTGTACCTGGCTATGAGAATGCTGGGGTTTTGTACTCATCTACTTAAAACCATTTCTTTCAAGATATCTTTTCCCTTGACACAAACATCAAACATAACTGTGCATATTCTTACAATTTCTTCAGTGAGCCTTTTTTTCCCCTTTTAAATTTTTAAAGTTTTTCTTTTTCTTTTTAATTTCTTCTAGGGTTAACTTGCTTTTTCCTCTCCTCATCTTTGCCTTCTCTTTACTCCCTCTTTCTGCATCTACCTCTCTCCCCTATGGAGCCATTTTTCCTTAATCATTGCCATTTGGCTTCACCTTTCTTAAAGTTATTTCTGCCAGCCCCACATTTTTGTGCTACACAGGGAAAGGTTGTTGACAGAGCCATTTTGTTGACATTAGGATTTTTTCTTGGAGTAAAGGAGAATGTGAGGGATGAGATAAGAGCCTAAGCATCTTTCTCTTTGGGACTGGTGGCCTAGGGGCTCTTTTTATTTCCTTCCTTCCTTTGGAAGAAATCGGTTTATTAAAGATATTCAGTTATTGATTGTCTTCCAATATCTGAGTCATTAGCATAGTGTTAAAATGCACTACGGCATTAATAGACTATCAAATGAGATAGAAGGCTGAAGATCAGACCACCTGTGGTAATTAAATCTCCCAGGGGGGGTTTCTCAAGTGTAATTTTTATAGATTGTACTACCACACCAGAGTTTAGGAACAATCCCCGTGCAATCCCAAGGCTGAGACCAAAAATCAGTTCAAAAAAGCTCTTGTATGATGTGGGAGCTAGGAGTGAGACCAGCAAGGCATGGGAGCTGGTTCGAGGTTCCAGTACAGTGTTGGGGCTCGGAGTGACACCAGCATGGCACAGGAGCTGGTCCCAGACCTGCACCACACTGGAGCCTTGAACCAGCTCCTTTACAGAATATGAACTGGGTGCTGGTGTCACTGCTAGCCCCACGGCTGCACAGGAGGCTTGATCTGAAATGCTCTAGAACAGGTGCCCAGGGATGGCAACTAGGGCTGCGTGAAACTTCGGCAGCTGTTTCATTTCAGAGGTGTTTCAGCCCCTTTTGGAGCCAAAAACACCACATTTGAAATGAAATGGAAGACTCCAAAACATCTCTGTAACCAAATGACATCTCTGTAACCAAACGAAACCATCCAAAATGTTTCGGAAGTGCTCCCCGGAAATAGGCTGGCACAGCCCTCCTTTTAAAGTGTTGGTAGGCTGGGCCGGGTGGGAGATGGGGCCGGGCAGGGCAGCCATGGGGTCTTCTCTCACCCAGGGAAAAGCAGGCACAGCCAGCGGAGCCATGGGAGGACCTGCAGTCCCTTGGCTATGCCTACCTCCCCCTGGCTGATCCGAATCTCCAAATCAGCGCCAAAACAGCATCGAAACTCCAAACCAGATTTGATTGAATCAAAATGGAGCAGTGATCCAAAACACCGAAACAAATCACTGTCCCTACAAAACAGCTGAACCCGAAATGGAAATGAAACATAGCCCTTTTGCATAGCCCTAATGGGAACCCAGCAGACAAACAATTGTACTGGAGTCCCCTGATTATATTACTTCTGTGGAGCAGTCTAACATTAGCTTACCACATTTTAGGTAATACAGTTTGGAGATACTCCTCTGTGGTAAAGGCCTAACTTATAACTATGCTATGATAGGACTTAGCACCTGCCTCACTGCTTGAACGCTCAGACATGAATATTGTAAATACAGTTAGCATATGCTAAGTGTAATGTATAACAAGGCCCTGAGTGAATTCCCCTCTTCTGTCCCTGTTTTTCTCCCCAGGTAACGCAATTCCACCATCAATGCTGCTCTTTCCTCTTCCCTATGTCCCTAGGTAATAGAGGGAGAATGCACCAGTCAGATCAATCTTTGGAGGTGATAGTTGGATCAGCAAAGCACTTGATAGGAGAAGCAATATCCTCTCACTACCTCTTTTACAAAATAGGAAGCATGTGCAAAAGCTGGAATATCACTTTCAAACTCAGAATTTAGCCAGAACCCTAGAGTTAACACACTTCTCTTGAAATAAATTCCCAAAGATTTTAATTGCTATTTACAGCCTCATCCCCAAATTTACACCTCATTTGACATGAAAAACTACTAACATCACAGAACTTTTATCTTCAAGGTTGGTCTTTGCTTAAGCCATAACCCCAAAGAAAAAAACTATTGAATAACCAAACTATGAACACTCCTTCCTGAGCAAATCCACATCATCTTTCCTCATGAGAAGTGAGGGGAGGTATTCCAACATGCTACATCAACAGATGTTGCAAAGAGAATTAAAATAATTGAAGAGGAGGTCTGATTGGAGAGATCTTGGTGCAGAGATATGGGAAACAATATTATATGATCAAAAGAAAGCTAGTCTCCTGATGTAATGCCATCTACAGGATATGTAGTTTTGGAAAAAGAAACAAGCAAATAAAACAAATTCAAGGTGTAAATTTGTCAAGTTTTCTGCATTTAGATTTGTAAAGTTTGTTTTGAGTTTGAACATTTGCATGGTGTAGAAGGATTTATATTTTGCTAAAATGCTGACTTTCAGCCAATTCATAGATTGCACTGTATTCATATTTCACCAAAAGATTTTTTTTGTGTTAGTTATATATTTGTAGTTTGTTTTTATACCACTGGCATGCAATCAAATACTTTCTTTTCTTCTTTAATTCTGATATAGGATCATAATGGACTTTTGAGGGTTTAATCTAAATTCAAATATCAAGCCTTCAAATTGTGAAAGTAAAATTATCTTTAAAAGTATTTTTAAATACTTTTAAAATTCTGAGAATATGTATGGCTATGATATCAGGGGGAAGATTAAATTAATCTTAGAACTAATATTCTGCATGTATATTGTTACATAGATGTGTTGATTCCTATCATCACACTTCCTAATATGAGAGGCTTATAGATTGTTTGTTGAACTATCTGGCAGTTTTAATCAGGTCTGAACACAGGTTAATCAAAATTCTCACAGAGTACTCAGTATCTCTGTATCTTGGCTGTATTCTAGAATCCTGCATTTCCAGATTTTAATTTATTTCATCTGCAAATGCAAGAGAAAGGTTGAAGGATTAGTTAGTAACTGTATATTAGATAATCCTTATCAGCTGCTCTCTCCGATTGAGTTTGTAATAACACAGCTGGAGCACTCTTTATATTTTACAGAAAGTTAAAAATCCTTGTTTGTTTGTTAGGTTTATTGTCACCCTTGCAAAGTATGGTTAATTTCAATTCCTTGAAAGATTTTCACCTCCATTTTAAAGATAGCGACAAAAATTGAGCAGATCTATTCAAGTAGTCTTCATACAAACATAAAACTTAGACTTCCCTTTCGGTTCTGTGCCATTAAAAGGTTTCTTGCTCAAGCTCAGTGTGCTTGTGTTTTAACATGAGAGGGAAAATATTTACCCAAGATGATAAACATGACCTGAGACAAACCTATGTATAGCCTGGCACCAGTAAGAGGCACTAAGCTCCAGCGAGCTTTTATATCCACCATACTGTGGGTTTTCTAACAATTTTTTTTTCATTTAGACTGATGTTTGATTTGTGCCACAGTTCATGTCACAGCCCTGTGCTGTGGGTCAGCACATGACAACTGAGAGAGAGGTCATTTTACCTCCTGTTGCAGGCTGTAATGAAGCCTCAAGCAATACAAGCTGTCCCAGACCCACTTACCAATGTGCCTTAATTTTGACCTTTTTAAGGCCATCTTGACAGGCAAATTTAGGTCTTCCAGTGACTCCAATGCAGATGCTAATTCATGCTAAAGGTAATGATGATACTTATCCATTTTTTTCAGTGGACGTGATACCAGTTTACTTCACGTAAGACTAATAGGCATTGAATAGAATTAAATTCCATTCCCTAAGCCAGGTCAAAAGTTTATTTAGCATGTTACCCAATTCCCTTGTCTGCAGGCAGTATGTAGATTTTGCAGCTATGACCACACTGCATACCATACATGTTATCCTAAAAGCTTTTTTCACTGAAATTTACAAGATCCTTTCCAATTTTTTTTGCAAATAGAGTGTATTACTCAAAGTTATTAGGAATATAATGAAAGAGTAACATTGAGGCTTCTTCTCCAGATCTAACATTTCTGAAAAAGAACAAAGGATTATTTCATATGACATTTCCCTTGACCTCTCTTTCTCTATGTATTAAAAAAAATCATAATCAGTCTCTTTCAGTAGCAATATCTGATTTTTTTTAAATCCTTACCTCAGTTTTCTTAACTTCAGATCAAAAGAAATAAAATGAAAGGGTAGCATCTATAATATATATGTTAATACTTGAATTGTGTCCTAAGGCTAGGGCATGGCAAAGGAAAGGGCTAAAGTTAAACCCAACTTTCTTATTTTGAGAGCTACTTTTCTGTAAGACACAAGTGGAAATACACCTAATGACTCATTCTAGCTCTACTTGATACCTTTTCACATAGCGAAGCTACTACAAATTTTTATGACTGTCAGTCTCTGCTCAGCAGAGGCTCAGGGCTGAAATCACAATAAAAGCTGGAGTCAGGATTGAAATGTACTGGCAAAGATGTGCCAGGAAGTTTGAACTTCATTTGCTAGGACTATAGGCCATTATTTATACCCATTCTGTGCATAGACTTCCAGTTAATCTCAATAGGAGTTGACTGCAAGGAATGAGAATAGAATCTGGCCTCTATCCAATGCTAGTGTTCCTTCATGTCCAAATACACCTCATTCATTCAATTGAAAGAGACAGAACACAAAAAAAAATCTCCAAAGTTCCCTTCTTGACCTTTTTCACTTGCAGAGGATACTGGTCACTCTAAGCATAGACTAGGGTATACTGACAAGACAGATCTTCATTTAAAAAAACTCATTCAATTTGTTGAGAAGGATGGCAGACTACCAGAAACCAGGTTTTACTTTTGGCTTCTCTCAAAAAGGAACAGTAACTACTTTTTTCTTTCACTTCTTCTTTTGCTCTCCCAATACAGCTCCATAACTAAGTGTGGCTAACAGTGCCAGATTCAGGAGGAGTCCTGTCCTTTTAAAATATTTTCAGAATGCTCCCATGAGACAAGTAAGTATATTACTGGTATTTTTCAGCTTCTGGGTCTCAATCTTGTCCCCAGAAAGTATGAATAATTTTCCAAGACTTGAATATTGTGTGGGCTGGCAGCTATGGATATACAAGTGAATATAGAAGGCTATAGGCTTTACAGGAAGGATTGGGTTTGGAAGAAGAAAAGTGTGGCCCTGTATGTGGAAAAAATGGTACCCCTACCTGCAGGTCACATTTGACAACAGACCCTTTGGGTCAGGATACCATGGGGATCAGCAGAAGAAGGCCTGATGGTGGGAGTCTACTACAGGGCTCCCTCCCAAGAAGTGGAGAGTGATCAGTCATTCTCTGGAGAACTGACTGAGGCAACTAGCACTAGAGACATGATTGTTATGGGTGACTTCAACTACCCTGACATCTGTTGGGAGGATTATTCAGCCACCTCCAGCAGGTCAGCCAACTTCTTGCCAACAACAGATGGTCTGTTTCTGACACAGGTTGTGGAAGAGCCTACTAGGGGAAGGTAAGGCCACTCTGGATTTAGTGCTGACCTAAAGGTAGGACATCATAGGTGACCTAAGGATTGGTTTTATTCTGGGTGACAGCGATCACTACCTGATTAGGTTCACCATCTGCGTAGGACTGGGAGATCAGTCAGCAGAAGTCCTAGATTTCAGAAAGGCAGACTTTGGCAAACTCAAGAAGCTAGCTGGAGAGGTCCTCTGTGACCAGTGACTAGATGATTTGGGAGCTCAGGAACACTGGTGCTTTCTTAAGGAGTCAATTCTCACTGCTCAAAAACAGGCCATCCCCACACAGACAAAAAGCAGGAAAGGAGCCAAGAGGCCCATTTGGCTCAACAGCAATATTAGGGAAATATTGAAAAAGAAATAAGAAGCTTACACACAATAGAAGAATGGTTCAGCAACCAGAGAGGAATACCAGGGCCTGCAGATATGAGCCAAGTCAGGCACGAAGATCAAGCTGACAACTGAAATAAATTACAACAAAAAGTCCTTCTGTAGATACGTAGGGAGCAAGGAAAAAAATATCGGGCTCCACTGTGGGACCCCTACTGAATACTCAGGGGCAACCCACAGTTGATCCCCATGAAAACGCAGAACTCCTAAATACATACTTCACATCAGTATTTCTGAAATCAAAGAGAGGGTGTTCACCTGACCATAGGTCCAGGGAATATGGGGATAACAGCAGACTACATGAAATCAGTCCCGAACAGGTGAAGGATCTCCTACAACACTTGAACTGTGACAGGGGCATGCCCAGGGCTGGGTCTCAACCTCGGCCTGCCCACCTAAGTATGGCAGTCTACCCAGTCTCACCTGCCATGACTTTCCTGTTACCAAAATTGATGTATATATACAGGAGACTGCCTATCGTAATGCCCCGATACCAGGGAGCACTATACATAACTCCGACTTCCCTTATCATGTTCCATGCCTCACAGATGGCATCCTTGAGTTGTTCTTTACTCTAGCTCATGACTGGGCCAGGCTCAGCCCCTTGTTAGGCCTCATGCATTTGTCCCTTCACTCTGCCCCATTGGGCCTCACTCACACTGCCCCTCTCTCACTGGGGCCTCTTGCACTCTGCCCACTCTCACCAGGCCTCTAACATGCTGCTCCTCACTGGGCCACACCTAACCTGCTCTGCTCCCTTAAGCAACCACGTAGGCCATCAGGCTTGCCTACTTACACTCCTTGGATGGCTTTCACACAGCCTCTGGAGCCTCATCTGAACAGTGACCAGGCAATTCACTTCACCCTGGGCAGAGCTCTGACCCAAGCCCCTCTGGGTAATTTGCCACTCTCACCCCCACATTAAGAGCAACTACTTGCCCTTTCCACCAGCGAATTCCACTGAGCTGCATTACTCACCCTTGGGCCCAACTATGATCTCAGGCATCTGAAGATCAACCTTGGTCTCGTGTCCGCTTTCTGGGGCTTACATCCTTGCCCTCATCCTAGAACTTGCCTCTCACTGCCCCTTCTCTGGGACCTTACTACTATGGCCCCTTTTGACTAGGACGACTGGGGCCCTACACCCCCACATGGAGCTCAGGTGCTTCTTGCCAAGTATACCTGGCCCCCACTACTCACACTGGGCTCAGGTGTCTCTCTGTAAGCATACCTGGCCCCACTACCCTCTCATCTTAATGACCCACCAGATGGTGGGGGCTGGGGTAATCAGGTGCCCCTACTCACTTTTCACTGGGGAGGTAACTGGCCTGACATTTCTGGAGGACTGTCCTGCCATAGACAGCCCCACTAGACCACCCTTCCCTAGCAGGGTGTAGTTTCTGATCATACTCAGGACCATGCAGGCCTACCTGCCCTAGTTTAGTTCCCTCATTAGGGCTCCTGGATGATGTACTTGGGCTCTCCCTCTCCTTGGGCCCAGCTCTTACTCTGACCCTATTCAGAGTTCATAGCAGCCTGCTTGCTGGCTGACCCCTACTCTCTTTGGCTGTGATGTTTCTCCCATTGAAGGGAACTTTGGGTCTTGTGGGCTCTGGCCCCATCTTCAGGCTACTTATAGCTTGCTGTGGCCCTGACCTGCCCCTCATGTTGGGCTTATTTTTCCTTCAATCATCTGGCCCTGGCCCTTTTGCATTGACCAGTGTGAGGGATCAGAAAGTCAGTCTATGAGCTACTGACCCCCATAATCCAGAGGGGTCCCTCCTGGGTCATACCATAGAACCCACCCCCTTATCTGAGTTGGCCTAGCACCCCCACAATGTTGCCTTAGGCCTAGATCAACTGGGCTCCCCTGAGCCATGGTTTCACTCCTGCCAGATCTACTCTTGAGATTTCCTGGCCTCTTTGTAGGCCTACAGTCTGTTAGCCACATGCCTGGGCTAGATCCTAATCTTCTTCCTGGGGCTTAAGGCCCCACTGGGTTCTCTAGGAACCTCCTGCCATCTCCACAGTTACTCCCTGACCTCCACAGTGTTGTTGCTCCCTGGCTGCTTGCAGCAGACTGCTGCCTCAGCTTGGAGAGCCTGGATCTTAAAATGGCCACCTCATCAAGGCTGGCTTGCACCTGCTGGCTGCTTGCTTCCAGCCTTAAAGTGGCAGACATCAAAGGTGCTCTGCCACACACTTTCCCCCTTAAAATTGCCATTGGGGGAAGGGTTTCCCTGCTGCTCACCCTGCAGGCTCCTCCATAGCCTGCAGCAGCCCACTAAGTGGGAAGCACCCCAATGGTGCTCCACCACATGGATGTTTTTAAATCTGCTGGGCCAGATGATCCGCATCCAAGAGTCCTGAAAGAACTGGCTGAGCTTTATAGCAGAGCCACTGGCAAAGTTGTTTGAAGAGTTGTGGAACTTGGAAGAGGTCCCAGACAACTGAAAGAAGGCCAATGTGGCCCTGGAAACTACAGAATGGTCAGTCTGACTTCAGTCCTGGGTAAATTTTTTGAAAAATTTGTTAAGGAGGCCAATTACAAGCTGGTAACCAATGGGGTGTTAAGAAGCAACCAGCATGCCTTTGTTGAGGGTAGATCATGCCTGAAAAACCTAGTGTCCTTCTACCATCAGATAACTAACCATCTGGACAAGAGACATGAGGTTGACATCATTTACTTAGACTTCTGAAAAGCCTTTGATTCTGTTTCCCATGGGATTCTCTCAACCACACTGGAGGGTACTGGGCTTAACCAGTCTACAGTAAGGTGATCCAGTCTACAACTGGCTTACAGGCCACTCCCAGTGAGTTGTAATCAATGGGATGGCCTCATCCTGGAGGGCTGTCTCCAGTGATTTGTGCATGCTCGTTAACATATTTATTAATGACTTGGATGAGGGGGTGGAGAGCTCAATGATTAAGTTTGTGGATGATGCCATGCTGTGGGGAAATGCAGGCACATCAGAGGATAGAGTAAAGATGCAGGACAATCTTGACAGATTGGATTTATGGGTGGAACAGAATCAGATGAGGTATAACAGGGAGAAGTGCAGGGTTCTTCATCTGGGTCAGAAAAACCTTTGCCATAACTACACAATGGGTCGTGGTCCACTGACTGGCACAGCATCTGAATGAGACCTGGGGGTCACAACTGACTGGAAGATTAACATGAGCCAATAGTGCAATGAGGTTGCCGGAAGGGCAAATAAAACTCTGGCATGCATCAGCCGATGTATTGCCAATAGATCCAGGGAGGTGCTCCTCCCTCTCTATTTGGCATTGGTGAGGCCATAGCTGTAGTTCTTTGTTCAGTTCTGGGCACCGCACTTCAAGAAGGATGTGGATAAACTCGAGAGGGTACAAAGAAGAGCCACCCATATGATTAAAGGCATGGAGGATAGGCCCTGTGAGGAGAGACTCTGTCCAGTCTGAGCAAGAAAAGGCTAAGAGGTGACCTGATAGCTGCCTACAATTACATCAGGGGTGAGCATCAAGACCTAGGAGAACAACTCTTCAGGAAGGGAGGACAAGGACCAATGGGCAGGAAGAAAGACAGACATAAGTTACAGAAGATGCTGTTTTGAAATGTCTTCATCTGATTTTTGCTTGATCTGCCATTTTTGAAGCAATCTGCAGATATGCACTTGTGTCTGGTCATAGATATAGACCACTTTATGTAGCCAGATCAGGTGAAAATTGTCACTTGTCCGTGCCCTAAATACTTATTAAGTTCTGGGTCTGAGTTCCTGCAAATGGGGATTTCCTGCATGCTGTTTGTGAACACCTCTGTTGAAGAACTGGGGTAACTGTATAAATAAGTTGCACTTTAAAATACCTGGATTTAATGTTATGGATTTGAACTTATATGAGGATCCACAGTGAAAGACTTCAAATCTGCTACTATACGGTAAAGGAAGGACAAAATGTGAACCCACAACATTTTCAAATAAGCAAGTTGCAATAAAACCTTTAACTCCAATTTAATCCTGGGCTATTTATATCCTGGGAGAAAAATAGTTTTATACATTAAGTGAACCTATCAAAATTAAAAATATTAGCTCCACCAGGAAACATGCAAAGTGTTACTACTCACTGCTAAATAAGAGTAAACACCACATAAATTATTTTTAACACTAGTTCTCATTTTGATATTTGAGTTAATTATGTAATTATAAGTTTCTGATATGAATAGTATAGGATTCTGTTGTTTGCTTAACAGTAATATTTTATCGTTGAAAGATTCAAAGACTTGCTCATGTTATAAAATGTATGTGATTTTAAAACATTCAATTCATGTTTACGTCTAATAATTGATTATAGTCCTGCACTGATTAAAAAAAATCTTGAAAATGCAGAACAAGTCCAGATTGCATTTTAAGCAGTGTATTGCTTCAGTTGCTAAATAAGGTATAATTTAGAGTATGAGGCCACCTCTACACTTAAAATTTATATTGTGATTAATACCATAAAATGGCAAACCAACCATAAAACATTCCACATGTGATGTAGAATTTGGCATCTTTAAATTTAAAGTGTGCCTAGGCCAATAATGAACTGTTTCAAGCCTGAGGTTGCAAGTTTTGTGTAGAGGAGAGGGGGACAGGCACATGGGATCAGAGACTCCAAGAGGAGTTTAAAGCCCCCACTAGGGAAAGCTCTTCCCCTGCACCAGGAGCCTCTGATCCTCCACAGTCCAGCCAGAGGTTCTGGGTGAGAGGTTTTAACGATCAGCTCATTGGCAGCCACATCCCCAGAACCACACTGGTGACTCAAACTGGTCGCAGTGCAGTCCAGAGGCAGGTCAGGGCCAGGGTGGACAACCAGCATATATGAGACCCACATGGGCTGGAGCTAACAGTCACCTGATAGTCTGTCCTGGCTCAACTTGCTTGTGCAGAGGAAGCACAGGATTATGATCCCAGGCTCTCTCTGTGCTTCCAAATAGTAATAGTATTCTTAGGATCTGAACCCCAATGCCAAAATTACACCTCATGCCAAACAGATATAGCAGATGTAATTTTGGCATCCAGGATCAGATCCCATGGCACCATTATATAAACAAGTGCCAGGGGTCTTGTCTCCATTTGCAATCTCTTAGGTGGTGGTAAGGTGGAGGGAGGCAACAGGCAGGGGGGGCTCGGAATCCATGTTAATATGAAAAAAAATTCTGCTTTGTTTAATTTTATAATTATATTGTTAATAGTTGCTTCACCCTGTATACATCTTAAGCCAGATTCTTTACATTAACCTTTACTTTAGAATAAGTGAAGCAGTTAAGTCACTGAGAGCTGCACATTCATTATACAAAATAGTAAAATTCACTTGGATTAATTCACTTTGACGAAATTGAGGCATCTTGGTTTTTTGGGTTTTTTAAAAACTTTTCAGAATTTTATTCAACATTTTGTCAGTCCACACCTACATAGATAAAACTGAAATAAATACAGGGAACACACAGACATAAAATTTTAAGAGTAAAAAAACCCCAAACCCACCATGTTAGATTACAAACATATTTTTAAAACAAATTAGAATGACTAATGTTCCTCTTTTCCCTACTTAATGACCAGCTGCATTTTAACCATATATAGAGAATCCAATCCTGCAAATAATTAAAACATATAGCATTACTCAGAATGGTAACTATATTGAACGTGATAGGACTTTTCACATGAATAAAAGATCCTTGAAGCTATGAAGGGAGTGCAGGATAAAAAGCTGTGAGTGCATCTACATGAGACACTTTACTGCTAAGTAGTGTAGTTTACTATGCAGTCAGCATGTGCATCTACACATGCACATGCTTACTGAACAGTAAACCTCGCTAATCATGAGTAAATTTGCTACCTGCAAATGCAAGTGGCAAATCTACTTGCTATTACTAACTATGCAGTATCACTCATGTAGATACCTGACTGAGAGAAAATCTGTTTTTTTCCATAAGCCAGCCACCAGGGGGTGAAAGACTGTTCCCTGCCCTTAGGCTTAGGAGCTGCCTCTGGCTGCCACCAAAGCCCAGGCAGGGACTATGTACCTCTGCCCCAGCTTTAGGGAGCTCCAAATATTTCCTCCCTTCCAATCTGAGATTGTGATCAGGGAGCAGGGGCTGAGGGATCCTTATCTCCCAGCACCAGCTCTGCAATGCTGGGCTTGGGTTGGGAGAAGGATCACCAGGAGCTGGTGATAGGAGCTCCCTGCAGACAGGGTGCTGGGGAGCCTGTTCCCCACCCAGCTTTACCATCATGGAACATGTTCAGGGAACACGTTCTCCAGTCCTCACCCTGTAATCATGGAGTGGAGGCTGGGAAATGTCGCAGTCACAGGCAGGTCCTAGCTCTATACCTTGATTGGGCAATCAAGGCACAGGACTTGAAAAGAGCTTCAGGGGTGGGGAAGGCCCCGTCCTTTTGCCCCAATCCACCAGTGGGACAGCTAGTAGTGAGCCCCCAGTGGGGCAAAGAATCCCCACCCAGCTGGGGGCTGACTACTAGCTGCCAGAATTGGTGGATCAGGGCAGGGGGCTGGGACCTACCCTACCCCTGAATCCCTTTTCAAGTCTCCTGCCCTGATCAGGGAACTTGGGCTTGGAGGTCCCCGCTGCTGGGGCAAGAAGACATTGTCCTGGCCTGGTGTTCCCTGTCAGCTCATGGGCTAGCACCCTGGGGAGGAGGGGGTCTAGAGCTCCCCCAGTGGTGGCAGGGGCCCATTGCAGGGCCCCAGAAAGTGAAAGCAGTTTGCTGTTCCTGCTTCCCTACATCTGTAGATGCTTGCCCAGAAGCATTTACTTGTGAGGAGTTTACTCATGAGTAAACTGCACCTGGATCTAATGCACATGTAGGCACATCCTGTGGGTGCATGTACACATGTTGATTTAGCATTCATTAACCATTTTAAGGTGCATTAAGGGAGAAGGTCTACATGTGCATGCCCTTAATGCACCTAAAATGGTTATTTTAGGTTATTTGTGCCTAAATATGATACCTGCAAAAGTATCAAATTCAGGCGAGAATAGCTAAAGCACCTTAACACACATGTAGACAGGCTAAGGTGAATTACTGCTGTGTTTGTTGACTGACTTGGGACTAATCAAGTCAATGCGCACAGTGTGTTAATGGGCCTTAGCACATGCATATGTAGATGCACGTCTAAATCACTTTAATATGCATTAGGCAAATGAGCATTAAGTTTAAGCACACATAAAATCAGATGTAGACATGCCCTGTACGAAGAAATTTGCACAAGTCTTTTAAATTGGACTGATCCTGAGAAATACTGAGCACCAAAAACTCGTGCTTTGGTCAGATACTTTGGATATTTTATAGCATCTAAGGTCAATGCCTAGAATAGCTGAATCTTGACAATCATGAACTAACTGCTGCTCCATGTCAACCTCCATTTGTGAACAAATCCACAGAAATGGGGAAGGACTATCAAGACCTTTTTAAGGTACAAAAAGGTATAATGAGGTAAAGTAAAAACAATGACATTTGGATACCTATACATACCATAGGTTTTAATCCTCATTAAATTAAATAGACTTATAAAATTTAAACTTGTTTATTTTGGAGCATCGCATCAGTGTTTGCACATACTAGGTTTTCAAATGAAGTAAGCTTTGGAGCATTGCATCTGTGTTGGCACATACTGTATTTTCAGACAAATTAAGCCCGGTCTCTAGCTAATGCCTCAGGAGAGCAGGTGATGCAGAGCTGCACCCCCTGGCCCAGGGCCCCTCACCCACTCCATGCCTGTGCCCTGCCATGCAGCTGTGGAATAAGGGAGCTGTCAAACTGCACCAAAAAAAAGCAGAAGCAATTTGAAAGCAAAAGCAATTCGAACAGGTGAACTACAAAAACAGTCACAGCTCCATCTGGTGGACAGTGAGGCTCATTACATATCTTTGAATGCCTTAGTGTTTGCACACAACAAATCCATAGACATGATGCTCTAATTCCTGGTGAGCCAAATTAAACTACGTCCAAGGAGTTTTAGTTTAATGTGCCAGAAAGACTCTTAAAGAATCCTGAAAACCCACTCATGCAAACAGTCATGCAGTTGCAACACAAGAAAGGGCAAAAAATATGGTGTGCAAAGGCCCTTTATTTCAAAGTGTTTTGAATTTCATTCCAAAATGCATTTTGTTTTGAATTTTCACATAAAAAATTAAATCACTGAGTTTAAAAATGTATATTTCCCCATGAAGGATTTTGTGTTAGCTAAAACTGAATATTCTGTAAGGAAAACATTTATATTTTAACATGTTTACATCCCTAGAATATCTGAAAGTGATCCTCAAGTTCTCTAAAGAAAGCTTCTACCCTAGCAAAATAATGGGTGGATGAGCAAGAGATGAGCCCCAGATCCTGCCAGAGTGAAGCCAGGGGGGTGCTTTATCCTCCTGTCCCTGCCACCCACCCACACATACACCCCAACTCCCTGACCCTTCTATAAAGTAGCTCTGGCTTGGGAAGTGGTGATGGTAGAGCAGCAGTGACAGGACTGGTGGTGCATTGGCAGTGGCCAGCAGAAAACAGAGTTGTGGGCGGTGGGGGAAGAGGGAGGAGGTATTAAAGAGGGTTAACCCTCATTTCTTTTGCCACTTGTGGGGTGGAAATCACACACACATACACACACACACACACACATATATGTGTGTGTTTAAATGACTGAACAGTGGATGTTTTGGCATTTAAAAAGGGAAGCAACACTGAAAGCAAGCTTGGATTTCTGAAAAAGGAAATTGCCTCCTGATGTTTATTGTTACTGTATTCAAGTTAACAAATGGGGTATATTATATCATTTCTATCTATAATATCTTTGGTTTATAATATATCATATTAGACAAAACACCTGTGTCATTATTAATTTCTTCTCCTATCAGAATAAATCCAAGAAATCACCAAATACAGGGAAATTACTTAGTCCAAGAGGTTACTATATTGAATATAATAGCAGGTGAGAGAAAGCAGTCTTCTCATTTTCAGTTTTATTCTCTACAATTCCAAGCAGGCCAACTTTTTTCTTATAAATATAACTTTAAAAGCTTATGATAAATTATGGCTACTTTTTAAGCCATTATTAAAACTCCTAGGTTCCTATAACTCAGGTTGGAATTAAGCCTGATAGTTTGGGGTGGTCTTCTTGTTTTCTATATATTCTATAGTCTGCAAGATGTCAATCCTGGAAGAGGATCTTGCTGACAGAGACACTGAAATATTGAAGAGGAAAGACTTAAAAGTGGACAGTTTGGAAGACACAATATCATAGGGCAGATTGTAGGAAAATGAATAATTATGTCAAATCACCAGTGGATTTGATGTTCATGGAAGTGTAATTATCCCCTCTCTGCTCAGCATACCTGGAATTGCACAGGGACTGGAATTTAGGCAGGTCCACTCATATACTTTAATATAAATACAATTGCTTTACCATTACATTTGATTAATGATAATATTTACTTTTCATAATGCCATGTTATTTAATATCAGTTTGTGATGTTTTTAGGTTAAGTATATGTTTAGTTACATCTGGCTGTATTCACATATCTTAGCTGCTTCACAGCTAGAACTTGATTTCTTTCTGCTGTGGTCTACAGATAAATAAAATAAGTAAATGTATGACAGCAAAGCACATCTGACATAGAAAAACAAGTTTTCACTTCCTCTTACACAAACCCCTGACCAAAAGAGCAAGTGTCCGGACAACAGGGCTCAACCGTTACATGGACTGTCTCACTGTAGGGAATTACAGACAAGTCAGCCTGACCTCAAAACCTAGAAAGATCACTGAGCAGGTCCTCAAGGAATCTATCGTGAAACACCTAGAGAAGAACAAGGTAAACAGGAACAGGCAGCAGGATTCACTAAAAGAAAATCATTCCTGACCAACCTGATTTCTTTCTATGATAACATAACAGGCTCTGTGGATGTGGGGAGGGGGGAAGCAGTCCATGTGATATACATGAACTCTAGTGAGGTTTTTAACACAATCTTCCACATCATCCTCACTAACAAGCTAAGGAAATACAAAATAGATTGAAGTACTATAAGGTGGCTACATAATCGGTTAGATCATTGTGTTCAGTGCCTAGTCAATGTCTCAATGTCTACTTGGGAGGAGATATCAAGTGAGGTTCCCCAGGGGTCTGTCCTGAGTCTGGTATTGTTTATCTTCATTAATGATTTGGGTGATAGGATCAATTGTACATTTAGCAAATTTCCAGATGACACCAAGTTGGGTGGAGTTGCAGACCTGAAAAGTAGGGCTAAGATCCAGAAAGACCTGGACAGACAAAAAAAAACGGTCTGCAATCAACCAGATGAAATTTAACAAGGACAAGTGCAATGTTCTGCACTTGGGGCAGAAAATTTGCATGCCCAAATACAGCTGGGGAATGTCTGCCTAGGCTGCAGTACAGCAGAGAAAGGCTTAGGGGTTACAGTAGACCATAAACTGAATATGAGCCACCAGTGTGGTCCTGTAGCAGAAAAGGCCACAAATATACTAGATTATATTAACAAGTGCATCACTTCCAAATCAAAGATAGTGATTCTTCTGCTGTATTCAGGCCTGGTGAGGCCTCACCTGGAGTACTGTGTATAGTTTGGGTCCTATATTTCAAGAACTGAAAAGTGTCCAGCAAAGAGCAACAAAAATTATTAGAAGTTTGGAAAACATGATTATGAGGAAAGGCTGAAAGAGCTACTTTTTTTTTTTCTGGAGAAAAGACATCCGAGGGCAGGATTTAATTCAAGGGTGATCATAGAGAAGTTGGGGATGGCCTTGGGAACTGGGACTAGGAACAATGTCCTCAAGCTTCAGAAGAGAAAAGTAGGTTGAAGTTTAAAAGAAACTTTCTGATTATGAGAATGGTCAAGTATTGGAACAGGCTACATAAAAAATGTTGTGGAATCCTCATCTCTGGAAAATTTCAAGGCCAGATTGAGAAGGACCCTTGGCTGGAACGATTTAGTAAAGAATGATCCTACCTTGAATAAATTGGACTAGATGACCTTGGATTAGATGACTAGATGGACTGCACTATATGACCTTGAAGACCTTCTTAATTTTCTATGATCCTATAATCCTGTCATCTCCTTTTTTTTTGCTGCTTACATTTACGTTGAGCAGCCATTTAAACAATGATTTTTGGCAGTAACAAAAGCAGATGATGTCTTCAACATATGCTTTTGCATATGCACTACTGCTGCTGCTCTGCCCTCTTCATTTTTAGAGCCAGAGCTGCTTCAGGGAAAGTGCAGGGTGTGTGTATGTAATGGGTAGGGCGGTGGGAAGGGGACAGGAGAGTGAGCTTCAGCTTCAGCTGGAGCTTGGAGCTCCCTCCTGTGGAGGCAGGTGCCCATTGCAGGGCTGCAGGAAACGTGGTGCAAATCTGCTACCTAATCCCTGCAAAAAATATTTACACCAGAGTAGTTTACCAGAGTAAACTTAGACTGGAGTACATTCATGAGTGGACATGACCACAGAGAGCCTACTATTAGGTCTAAGGATGAATGGCAGCATGGTGATCACTGATTTCCCAATTTCCTTCTGAAGTGTAGGGGAAGTACTATGTACTGTCATTCCTTTATACAGGCAGATGTTTGTAATGAGATTTAACTGATATAGCAAACAAAATTAGTAAGAGGGAATGGAGAAAGCGGGTAAGAGTGAGGAAAGGAAGATTTGAAGCATCCTCAGAAACCTGAGGGAACAGAGAAAATCCTAAGCAAAAGCTAGAAGAGGTCTTGGAAGACAGAGATGGACAGTATGGCAATGGGATGAGTGAGCAGGGCATGAGCCCCAAGGAGTGCCTAAGGGAGAGTAGACATACTGGTATGGAGCTAGGGGGACTATGTAGTATTGTAACAGTTTTATTTGTCTCTCCTGTAGGGCTATTACTACTGGTATCACCATAAGTTCATATACTTGGCAGTAAATAACATTTATGGTAAGGCTGGTTGCTATACTCTCTTTTTGAACCTCACTTCCCCTTTACCTCCCCATTTGTTCTGCAGCAATGCTCTTTTTACCTAAGCCAAAGATCCCTGTAATGCCCAAAACTACAGTGGAGTCCACTCATCAAGGGAGTTACTACTAGGACCATTGTGACAAGAGATTGGGACGTGCTGAGTTTTGAGGTGCATGAGGGCATCAGCTAAAAGTGCTGATCAGACCCAGGCTGCTCAGAAGTACTCTGTGTGTGTGTGTAACTGTATTTATTATTGTCCTGCTGAAATAAGGGATAAACTGAGTTCAAGGCATATGAGGGTGTCAGCCTTTCAATGCTGAATAACCTGGCCTGACTAGGGATGCACTCTGTTAACCTGTGAGCTCGTGTCTGACTGCATGTTATTGTTGCCCTGATGAATGGATTTCAAGGCATATGAGGGTGTTAGCCTGTCAATGCTGAATAACCCAGACTGGCTCAGGTGTGCTCTGTTAACCTGTGTGTGTATGTGTGTATATGTGTTTGACTAATTCAGTAGGTGGAGGAACCCAGGCCCATTGAACCTGAGTCCTGCAAGATAGCTCCACTGCGGGTGAGAACTTGCAGAAGGGAGAGATACAGCTCCGTATAGAAACACGAGTAACACAAGCAGCACATTGACAGAATTACAGAGACCCCAGAAACGTACGTGTAATGAATGAGTGCACCCCTAAGTGACAGGAAAATATAGTAATAGATTGGACCTCTTCCAATCCTTAGGAACCTCATCCGAGCACCACAAGTTCTCAAATATCCTCACCAATGGCTGCGCTATGATGTCCGCCAATTCTTTTGGCCCTTTTGGGCGCATTCCAACCAGCCCAGTTGATTTGTGGGTGTCCAGCCTCTCAAGGTGTCCCCTCATGAGATCTTTGCCAATGATGGACGTGTATTCAGCCGTGCCCTGGTAATCCTGCATCTTGATAGGCAGGGAGATCCCCTTGGGCTGGTGGAAAACCAACAAGAAGTAATCATGACGATTAGCTTTTTCCTGGGTGTCAGATGTTAGCTGCCCCATTTGGTTTAGAAAAGGTCCAATGTTGCCCTTGATTTTCTTTTGACTATCCATGTATCTGAAGATGGAATTTTTGTTGTCCTTGATTTCCATAGCCAATTTGAGTTCAGTTTCACCCTTGGCTTTCCTGGTTTGCTCCCTACAGGTGTAGGCCAGTGTCAAATAATCCTCTTTGGTGACGTTACCTGACTTCCAACCCTTTTAGGCTTCTCTTTTCAGATAGAAGAGGCTCATGAGTCTCCTATTTAGCCACGGAGGTCACCCAGACCTTTTGCTACCTTTGCTATAGGCAGGGATGGATTTCCCTTGTGCTTTAAGGATCACATCCTTAAGGAGTGACCATTCATCACAGACTCCCCTCTCTGTTAGATTCTGGTTTCTCAGGGCCTCAGCAACCAACCTCCTGAGCTTACAAAAGTCATCTTTCCTGAAATCAAGGATTCTGCATTGCTGACTGGTTTGCCAGCTTTGCAATGGATAGAGAAAGTGATCAGCTCATGATCACTATCTCCTAGCTTCCCTTCGATTCTCAGGTTGCTCACTAGATCATCCCCTTTGGCCAGTACCAGATCTAGGAGTGCCTTACCTCCCATTGACCTGTAGACTTCTTGAGACAAGTAGAGTTTGTCAATGCAGGTGAGAAAGCTATGTGACCAATCAGATTCGGTGGAATGCTCCTCCCATGAGATGTCAGGGTAGTTGAAGTCACCCATGACAACCATGCAGCAAGAGTGTGCAGGCTTTGCCAGCTCCCTAGTGTATGTGTGGTCAAGATCTTCCTTTTGGTCTGTAGTAGATTCCTACCAATATATCCCCTTCAGCACATTTCCCCTGTAACCTGACCCAGAGGGGCTTGAGTCACCCTTCTTGGGTGCCAAACTCCATTTGTAGGGAAGTGTACTGCTCCTTCACATAAAGAGCTACACCCCGCCCTTTCTAGCAGCATGATCCCCCCTGTACAAGGTGTAGCCATCTATACCTGTAGTCCAGTCATAGGCGGAGTTCCACCAGGTCTCTATTATTCCTATAAGATTGTATTGATTTTTATTTATTTCCTTATTTTAAATGAGGAATGATCCTACAAACACATATACAAACATATTAGGCTGAATGGGTTATTTATATCCATACATTCATATAGCATGAACTCCACATCTTCTGGCTGAGAAGTAGATCTGTCTGAGATTTTTTTAACAAAAATATTTTTCATTTAAATGTGGAATTATCAAAACCAAAACTTATCATAGGAATGTATCATTTTCAACAAACCTTATATATGGAATCTCTCTTAGGTCCAGAATGAAATTTATGGTCAAAATTAGTGGGAAAGAAAAAGACCTATACATTAAAAAAATCAATGTGATGGGGATTGGCACACTCAGGAATGTGGGAAACCTAAGGGCAAATCTTTGGTATGAAACCCACAGAAGAGAGGCTTTAACTTGGGTATGCCACATTCCAAGTGAATCCCCATAACACCAAGCCTTCTGGGGCGTCTAATTTCAAAAAAAGATTTTGTTTGTTTTGTTTTTAAATCTCAAGAGATTTCTGGACAGGAGTACTGTTTCCTTCCCAACTCTACTCTAGGATCAGGCCCATGTAGTTTTTCCTTTGAAAAGTAGAATATACCCATGGTCATGGTCATATGTGCAACTGCAGCAGGGTTGGGCCAAACATGATAAGTCAAGGGACAATTCATACCACAGAGCAAGAAGGATTTGTCCTAAAGTGTTTTAGGTCACATATGCCACACAGTGAATGGGACTAGCACACAATAAAAGTATAAATAAAAGTGTAAGCATTTTCTATTCACTCTAATTTAAAATGTATTAATGTAATACAATCTTTGTTTCAACCGATTGAATCACCTGCTTTTTTAAGTGCATTAAGCAGAGAAGGTTTTAAGGAATGTGGCCAGAGAAAAAAACAAAAAATTGCTTAGATGAGCATTTCTGAAGGCATTGCATATCTTAGTAATATCTCTACAGTTCTAATTTCATCTCGTAAAAAGTAAAGCAACATGTCTAAGATCAATTTTTAATCAAACTTTTTTCATAATATTTATTTTAAAGGTATTTCCTTAATGTCATGGTAGATTTCTCATTCAAGTAAAAGTATGCTTTTATGATGCACCACCTATTTCTTTTATAAGTTTTTGTTGCCTTCAACAGTGTGTGAATTAGATTGTTTTAAAATCAATAAGACCGGTGCATGTTAGTTTGTAATAAGTTCATTGTATTTCTAAACAAATATACTTTCAACATTTTCATTACAAAATCCATAAAAATGTACATGGAAACAACTTATATTGCACTCCTTGCTTTAAACTAATTTAGAACCTGATTCTGGAAATCCTTCTACTACTAAATCAGGTGGATGCTCCCAATTAAATTCTAAGGGACTGCTTCAATAAGCAAGGGCTTGCCTTATTGTCACAAACTGAATATTAGATCAAGTTCTTAAAAAATTAATAAAGAATTACTAAAAGCCTGGTCTAATAGGTTTAGCATGAGACATATTTATAATATGTAAGGCATTTCTAATTTTAAAATGCCTTTACACTGATACATTAACTTAAATGATTCCTTGAAGATTGATTGCTTTAAATTTAAATGATTTATTAATTAACTATTAAAACAATAAAATACCTGTTACAGCCACCAGCTGGAACACTTCATTATTACAGTTGTTAGATAACTGTGAGAATAAACTAGATTGTAGAATCAGAGAGAAGGAGGGCTGAAAGGGACCTCAAGAAGTTATCTAGTCCAACTCCATGCCTGAGACAGGATTATTCCTAATGAAAACATCCTATTCAAATCCACTGTCTGACCTCTTGGCAAAACTAGTCAGCTCTGACACAAAATCGAAGACATAACACCCTAAACTGCCACAGGTAAAGCAGGGGGACCACGGTGGCCAATGTCTGTCCTAATACTGCCAAGGTTGTTAATATATACTTGAGAGATCTCAAGAAGATGGCCATGTCCCCTGATACAGAGGAAGGTAAAAACTCTCCCAGTCCATCACTAAATATGGTGATTGGTCTGCTCATGAGCAGAGGGGAAAGACCCTCCAGCCAGGAACATTCAGGTTTAAGCCCTCAGCCTCTTGGGAGGGGGGCTGAGGAATGCTAAAAATAAACTCTGAGGAAGGGTACCAATAAAGCCAAACCAACCCTGACACATGTACCATCAGGGGAACAAAAGTCCCCCTTGGTCTCATGGAGCAACCAACAAAGATCAAGGAAAAATAACATACAGCACTTAATAATTTCATAGACTAGTATCTTATACAGGCTTTCATGTGTGCTTCAATTTTGTGTTCCCTGAAATAAATGTCTGAAGGAGTGGACCTTAACATCAATAGTGTAACTGAGTAGGCAGGAAAAGCATGAACCCTAGTTACTCCCTAAGGTAGGGGTACTGGAATAGAGTTGGAGACATGCCATGGGGGCTGGTGGGGGAGAAATTTAAAAAAAGCAGACTTTATATGGCCACTCACCATGTGTCAGTGGCAAAAAAAGGAAGTGACCTCTCCCCTTGCAGCAGCGAAACTCTGGCATTACCTGACATGCGGATCTGGCCTATTACACCTCAATTATAAATAGGTACCTAATTAAAGTGCCGTTATCATACAGAGCTTGCTACTATTGTTTTTCTCCATAATTCCTTCCATTTATTTGTGAATGGTGTTTAAAAGGTATATTTCCTAATAACTACTATTCAGTCCTGCATTAGTTGATAGCTAATCAAAAGCTCAGACCAAAATGATGCATTCAAGGTGTTATTTCTACAGTTGGAGAGAAACAGCTCTGACTTCCTATTATCAAATATTTTTAGATTATACAGCATCATGTGTTTGGCATACTGTGGTGGGTGCGCTTAGGATGTCTCCTCTCTATAGTCACCCAATGACCTGTCAGTGCCCCGACTTTCCTGCCTGCCATGTCTTGGATATTGTTATTCTATGCTTGAATTTTTGGATGTCACTAGTCAGGAGGGTTGTTAAAAAAAGGAAGTTTTTTTCTTTCTTTTTTTTTTGTTTCTTGTTTTTGATTTCTATTAGGGTTTCATGGGTACTACGGGTAAGTTCTCTCTCTCACTTCTCTGTATATTCACATGCACTTGACGGTATAGATAACTGTAGTCTGCATCAGATCAAAACTTGTATTTATTTATTTATTTAATTATTTATATCAGCTTGCTGGTTCTATTTATGTGCTGTTCTTATGCTACTACTGTCAATTTGACTGAATGGAACCTAGTATTCATAAACAAAGTCTCTTTCTTATTTGTCCATATGGCGTCTCTATCCTTTTCACGGGTTTTTATCTTCAAACCCTGCTATATACTCTCCCTTTACTTCATTGGCTGATAAGTCTATTCCCTCTTTTTTTGTTGCGTGTGTCTGATGCCTTGGGTCCTTTCGATGGGCACTTAGACACTCCACAGCTGAATAATCACGGGTCAATTTCACTCTTCTTTTCCTTTGCTTTCTTTACAGGTCGGCAGTGCAATACATGTCCCGCCGTGTTTATCTACTCATGTATCTGCCCCTCACTCCCAGAGCTCCGTTCCTCCCGTTGACACCATGAGAGATCCTTGGGTAAGTTACTGATCTCCTGGGGATCCTCTTTCCTCTCTCCTTTTCTCTCGTTTGAGGCCCCCTTTTTTGCTGTTCCCGCTGCCGCACTCCGATCTCGGCGCTTCTAGCCTTATATGGTATCGGCTCCAGAAGCGGCATTCTCCGGGTCCTTTCACTGCCGCCACACTTACTCCTCCACACATACAATATATAGGATGCAAAGTTTTAAAAAGATCTATAATAAAGCAATCCAGCCAAAGGCTCTTTGATAGGTTAACTATAGATTTCAAGTTATACAGTTGCCTGTATTCTTTTTTCCAAGATGAGTTTCCAGTTGCAAGTTTGATACTATATTTTTTCTAATTCAAGTAATTACTTTTTAAATAATTTAAAGTGGTAGCTTCTTATTTCTTAAACTCTAATAATAATAATAATACTTGTTTTCATTTTGCTAGTGATTCAGTTTACAAACCTTTTGCTTAATGCTGCATCCCCTTCACTCAAGTATAAAATTTTATAGAATCAACTACAGGCAACCCTTGCTTAGTGCTCCTAATCGGTTTTGGAAAAAATGAGCACTAAGTGAAACAGCATTAAGCAGAACCCATTTCCCCACAGGATTTAATGTAAATAAAAAAAATTGGTTTTGGACCACCTGCTGACCCAGACCCTGCACTCCTGCGGTCCCACCCTGGGCCCTGCTGGCCCGGGCCCTGCACTACTGCCAGCCCTGGCTGGGCCATTCCCAGCAAGTCACCACATGGGCTCTGCCAGGGAAAGCATCAGCTCCTCCCAGCCTCATTGTTCCCCCACCGCAATGGCCCCTGCCGGCCCGCACCCTCCAGTCACCAGTGCACCTGTGCATGGCCCCAGCTGTCCCGCCCATGGTGCCTGAGTCAGGGCTCTGGTGTGGGGTGAACAATGGGGCCACCCACCTGCCCACATCCCATTTTGCCCAGCGGGGACTCCCCGTAGATTGCTGCAGGCTTGCGGGGGGGAGGTAGAAGGTAAATTCAGACACACAAATGCAGGTTTTTGTTCTTTCATTGGAAGAGCTGCAGCTGCTAGGAGCCTGACCAATCTAACAGCTCTTGTTGCTAACAGCAATGTTGAGCTTTTCATATTAGCTTAAAGATGTATTTGATCTTAACATCATACATTCTTACTCCCCTCCACAAATGCTTTACTAATGTACTAAAGGCTCTTATATACATAGAGATATGTTCTATAATTTATTTATATATAAACCATTGATACTATTGATACTATTAGTTTTGTAAAGCCATCTTCATTGGTCTTGTTCTACTTACTGTGGTCACATTCAAGTGACACCCTCCAAGTCTCCTTGTCACATTTGGTCTGCAGTCATGTTAAAGTGGAGATGATTTTTAAGACTTCTAGTTAGCTGTTATGAAGTTGTTTACAGGCATTTTATCACAAATGACCTGGGTATTCAGCGATTCTCTGCAACCTTTTCTACCATCGTGAAGTTGCCTGTTTTGCTTTCTGGTATCCTTGAACAACCCTACATAGAAGACAGGATGATGTATTTATATGCCTAGTTCTGTCTTTCTCTCAGTTGTGCTGTCAGCAGAAAACCCATATTCTTTATACTGCAGCATTTGACTTTGTTTGACCCAAACTAAGAGAAGCTGCAGAGAAGAGACATGGAGATTTCCTGGGATACAAAGGTCTCTGAACAACTATGGAGTTCAGGATGGGGCAACTCAACTGGAAAGGTCCAGTAAAGGTGAGTAATAGGATGTGGCTGTTATTGAACATGCTCGGTAGCTGTTTCTGAAGCTACGCAAGAATTTTTCATTAGGCGCAGACAGAAATGCAGCTCACCAGTCTAACTCATGGCACTTCTTAGAAAGCACCATGAGTAAAACTGATCCTCCTGAGCCAACCAATGTTAGCTGTTGGGTCAGGAGGGTAGAGGATTGGCCACAACTTGAAGCCATCAAAGGAAAGAGGCTGTGGGTCTTCAGCCTCTCACCCCTTAGCTCCACTCTCCCTCTGCCCCCCTCCCCAGCTCAGATGCCATCTCAGGTTGGGAGAGAGAAAAAGCAGGGGAAGAAGGTCCATTCTGTGGGTTCCCCAGCCATGCTGGAACTCGGGAGTGCATGGATTGGACACCCCCTCCACAATCCACTTGTTCCCCACCACACTCAAGTGTAACTTGGGAACCCCCAGAACAGACCTCCCTCTCCTGCCTTCTCCCCGCTCCTATTCTGAAAACACAGCTGGGAGCAGTGCTCAGCTGCATAAGCCAAGGCCTGCTCCCAGCACATGCAGACTCAAATTTATGAGCGTGCTCCATTTTGGAGCATCTTTATCTGAACCCTTATGTAATGGGGGATCCATCAGATTATTGCAGGATCAGGCTATTTTCATAGTTTCATAGTTAGTTTCATAGTTTCTAGGGTCGGAAGGGACCTGAGTAGATCATCTAGTCCAACCCCCCGTCATGGCAGGAAAGAGTGCTGGGGTCAAACAACCCCAGCAAGGTGTTCATCTAACCTCCTCTTAAAGACCCCCTGGGTAGAAGCCAGCACCACTTCTCTTGGAAGTTGGT
>NW_017728948.1:57575649-57600353 GCF_001723895.1 Crocodylus porosus
TGTCATCAGCAAATTTGAACAGGGTGCTTTTTACCCCCTCGTCCAAGTCACCGATAAAGATGTTGAACAGTGCGGGCCCAAGGACCGAACCCTGCGGAACCCCACTGCCCACATCCCTCCACGTTTAAAGTGGTCTGCAGCCATGCACTTGTGTTTGGTCCTAGCTGTAGACCGCTTTCTCGGGCCAGATTGAGTGAAAATGGCCACATTGGTCTGTGCCTATTGTAGCCAATCTGCCTGCCTTGTCACTCCAGACCCCATCCAAGAATCATGCTTATTAGTGTAGAATTATAGGTAGAAGGTTATAAATATAGGAATTAAAAACCACCCTATGGAACCAAGAGTTGGTTCTTAAACCTCTACACCACTAAATTCCATGCCCTGCTCCAGGTAGTGTGGAGTGGTACCTAGTTTGGAACTACCATTTGTTTATTTATTGCTTGGGAGTGCAGGTCTGTGGAAGTTTCATGTTCAGTCAGATTTTTCATAACTTTCCCTTACATGGTTTGGCTCCATCTTCAGGCTGGAGATTTCCTTCCACATTTAAGTACTTCATGGAAAAATACTTCTGAGGATTCAAGGGTAATATTGCTGCTTGAACCAACAGCATCAGCAGAACTAGAGCTGATTCTTTTAAGGTCAGCAACATATGCGTCACAAAAATGAACCCACAGACACACAAGCTGACTTTAAGTGTGACTTTCAGTAGCTACACTGAATCACATGGAAACAATAGGAGGAATAAAATAATGCAGAGGACAACATGAATATAAGATGAATTTTCCAAATTCAAGCCAAAACAAAATGGTGCTCAAAGCAAACACGTGAAGATCAATTAAGTGGTTGACAAAAATGTTGAGTTTCTCAAGAAATGTGTAGTCAAAGGGTTCACCAAAATCCAATGAAAATTGGATTTAGTGAATTGGTTTACTAGAAAGAAATACATCTGTTCAGGGAATTTTTACCAACTCAGTCACCGAGACCTTTAAGTTTTTACAAGTCCCAAGGATCTCATGCATTCATCCTCCCATACCTTATTTTTATTCATGGATTGGAAGATTAAGAGCTTATAAAAGAAAAGAAGGTTGTTATACCTCCAGTGTGGAGTAAGATTATCTGAAGTAAGGCCTGCAGAATTTTGCATTCTTTTGCATTCAAAAGAATGTTTAAATCTATCCCAACCATGCAGCTGGTCCAATAAAAGATATCACCCACAAAAAAGTCTTCACTCCTTAGAAGAAAGAACCTGCATTTTTCAATTCCTAACTGACTTCTTTGTTTTCAGTGAGCTATTTCTTGAAATGAACTGGTTGAATATATCTAAATTTAAGAAAATATTCTCTTTGTATTTGCAGAAGTAGCCTCTGCTGCCAGAAACCAGTTGAGAACTTCAGGAAACTCTGGTTCCAAGTGCTTAGCCAGTGGCTCCTGTCATTTCAGGAGTATTTACAGAATCACATTTAATAACAATTATTTTAGTTTTATAATATTTCATTTGACTTACAATATTTTTAAGATAATTGATTTTTATACAACATAACAGTCTTCATTGTTCTTAGTGTTTGTATTTAGTTTATATGGTCAGGTGACATTCTGAAAACAGGTCATGGAATTCAGAGTGGTACAGTGTGTTCCTGCTTGGCATACTCTGTAATCCAAACTGATGCTCAACTTTATGATAGTGCTCAGAATCTTCCCTTAGCATTTCTATGCCTTGGATATGCATCTGCTGTATTCACAGGACATAATGGTTCTTCCTCCCCTTTCTCCCCCTCCTCCTTGCAATCTTGGGTGTTAATTTGGGATAGATTTTTTTTCAGATGGGCATTATGCCATAGGAGGAAGTATCATTTCTTGCCAACTTTATACCGTTCCTTTCCAAGCACAGGGCAAGCTGAATCTCCTCCAAGATAGAAATTCAATCCATTATAGCTCCTGTAAGGATTTCAACATTTCAAACCCCAGGCTTAAGAATTGTCTTTCTGGAAGTGCAATCTGGAATGCATTGCTTGCTATGCTCAGAGTCTGTCATTTGGCCCTATCTGTTATTAGCTCTGACTCACTAAGAGCTGTTCTCTAGAGCTTATTTGATTAACACCGTTACACATTCTGATTTCATAAGCCAAGCAAACCATTTCACGTATTGGTATTGGTGGTTTAAGCTAGCATAGGAACTGGTCAGTCTCCCAGCTGGGAACTGCTATGCTTGTTGAAAGAGAGAGATGGAGAAACAGAAAGACAGAGAGAGAGGGGCTCACCCACTTCTACTATCACTGAGAAAATGCTTATCATCACAGATACTGGGAATTTAAGCAGGCAAGCACCATGCTGTTTTTTCATGTTTTCCTCTAAGAATTTTAGGTACTTTATTCATCTTGTATCTTTTCCTACCTTTGTTACTAGAAATTTATTAAGTCTTGTACTTAAGAAATTCCCCTTATTTCTGTCAAAAACTACCTAAGCATCCATGCCTACACAAGGCTTGCTGCCCATATTTGCTGTTGGCTTTGTCCACTCAAGAAGGAACAGCATCTTTCTGCCATCTGCACTGTGCCATAAACATGAAATTTGAATGTATGAATGCATTCAAGTACATACACAGACACACATGGTCTCATCAATTATTTGTAGAGGCTACACTCAGTTGTACTAAACCCTAAAGGTATGGGGGTTCTTAGGTAATATAAATATGGTAATTTTAAGAAACACACCATTACTAAATGCCAACATTCAGGAAAAAAGAGCTGTGTGCACCTTACTTGTGCCTCAGACACATGCCTATTTTCTAAAGCCCAATGAGGACTCAAAATTGTTTGAAAAATCAGAAGTAGAAAAACCCCAGAAAAGGATATTTGAAAAGGAGACTCAAAGTTCCAAGTTAATTAATTTCTGTTTGTCTCCAGTGCTCTGTGGCTGTCCCTGTAGATAGAATATGGATATTTTCTAGCCTCCTAGGAACTAAGGTTAAATGGCTGTGGCTGTACTGGAACACTGGCTTATTCAGTGCATTATAAGTAATTATTTTACTGAAATTTAACATTTACACAATTAGCAGAAACACCCAGCAATAATATTACTGAAGGCAAGAAAAACAAAAACCCACCAAGAATACGAGCTGGGCTTCATTTCCTGCACCTCAAAAATAAAAGGGAAAGGCTATTAAAGAGTGAATTGTATATAAACCATTAACCCCTTAGTATTCATAAGCCACCCAGCTATCATGTTTATTTTATTAGGCCTTGGTAAAGGTATCTTGTAGGTGGTAAGGAAAATAATGGCTGAATAGTTTGAAAAATACACCGAAAGCCCAGGAACATATGGTATATGCCCACAATGTTACCAGCTTGCACGCACCAACTTTTGAATGCAAACATGTAAGATGAATGAACAGGATTCCTGTTGTGATTTCTGCATGTATGAATTTGTGCTTTCTTTCTATGGATGGGTCCTTACTACAGGAGTGTACATTTGCCCTAGCTGAAACTGAAAAAATATTTTTCTCATTTACATATTGAAAATTAATCCCTGTACCTAAAAGCTTATACTCTAAACCGAAAATGTAGACAAACATAAGCCTGTTTTAAAAAATGGCATACTGCAACATGGAAAGTAGGGGGAAAATATATATTTTGGTTCAATGCCCAAATTGAAAAATATGCAAGCTTGTATTGATTCAAAATACTTTTTTTTTTTTCCTGGACAAAAGAATATTTTCAGGCCAAAAATAAATGTTTAGTTCAACCTGAAAAAGAAGTATTTTGTTTTGGGGCATTTGTAAGAGAAGCCAAGAAAACAAAAGGCTAGATTCACTTGACTTCTAAAAGAGAAAGTGATACCCATTTTACTCAATATCCTTGTTGTTAGATTAGTCTTCTCAGTTACGGCCCAGGATTAATTTCCTCCTTTGCCTGCTCTCCAGCCTCTGTTGTGAATGCCCTAAGATCCATGGCATAAGATATTCTGGCATACAGTGTTCTCAGTTTCTCCTACTGACATGGTTTTGCTTGGTGTAAATGCCTAACACTTGAGAAAGGCAGACCATCTCAGTGTCTAATCCAGTAATTCAACACAAGGGTGTTGGGGCACCCTGGGGTGCCACCAGATTTTCTGAAGGGTGCCATGAGATGTGAGGAAGTAAATGAGCTGTGAGAAGACAAAATAAGCTAAGCAGATAAGCTTGTCCTTTCCTAGATGATCTCCCCACCTGCAAATGCCCAACTCCTGTGTAAAGAGGTAAGCACTGTAATATATGAGTTTTTGGAATAGGGTGCCAGTCACTTCACAAAAATTATGGAGGGGTGCCTCAAGTCCAAAAAAGGTATAGAACCACTGGTCTAACCACTTGGATCTATTATTCTTACTTTTTCTTTCTGGTTCAATAAAAATATAAGTATCTTATGCAAATTGGAAGAGCATTAGCAGGAAAGCTTGGGTGCCTATACGTAAGCCAAGAGACTGCTCAGAAACACTGTAATTACAGCGCGTCATAGCAGACTCAATTAACTGAGTCTGCTGGAGTGCAGTAGTTACTGTGCTCCAGCCAGCCTTTGTAACTTGCGTATCAGTGTCCCCATGCTTCAAAATGGTTGCAGGGACAAGCTTTAGATAAAGCACCCCCACCTCCATTTTGAAGTGCAGAGATGCTGATATATGAGACACTCTGGGTACTTTAATTAGAGTGGAGCTTGGAGCCACTCTAATTAAAGCACCCCTCTCCCCCTCGAGAGAGCATGTGTAAAAATGCCCATTGAAACCAATAACCCCTAGTATACTCTTAAATGCCAGTATGCTCTTCAAAAAGCATACTGATTGAAACTGGCTTGACATCATCCCCAAAAAACATTCTATTGAGTAAAGAGTAGCCGGATTTCCCTCCCATAGTTTTCGAATCAATTAAAATTGACTTAAGTTCGATTCTACCTCAAATTCAAGGGTTTCAGAAATATCAAAACATCTGACATTTCCTAAATGCTTCAATTTCACTCCAAAATTGCATTTCTTAGTAAATAAGTATGTTGGAAAAAAGTTACCTACATCCAACAGAGAAATCAAGTGATTTGGCAAAACTGAATAAGAAAGGTCTTGCAGAGCCAGACACTGAACTCATCTCCTGAATCTGAGTCTCGTGCCTCAGTTCAAAATCTATCTTTCGTCCATGAAGGTTCTTTAAAAAATGTGTCCTTGTTCAAGAATTCTCTAAAGTAACAGTTAGTTTTGTTTCACTTAGGGTCCAGCATATTTCAAATTTCAGTTCCAATATTTTGTTTTATGTTCTCATTTCAACCTTTTAAATCAAAATCCAGCAATCATTTTTGACTCTAGAGTCAATATTGAGAATGAATAAAAATCTATTTTAACTTCAAGTTCTTAAATGGCATATAATTTTGTTTCCAGGGAAACTAGACTTTTTTTTTCCAGTGAAGGCAATGCCAAAAAGGAGGAGGAAAAAAAAGAGAAAGCAGGTGCAGAAACCATCACAATCACTGTCTTTTTGGATAAAATATACATGTACAAATGCCTCTTTGGTTGTCTCTTCTCTGCCCTGTTCAGGTGTTAGCAACACCATTTCCACCGTAGTCACATACTAGAGTCACTTTTTGTGTTACTGTATCAAGTAGTGAGGTAACCAGAAAACAGGCATTATTGTTCTCCGTGGCAAATCAAACTAAAGGTTAAAACAATTACCAATACCATGATAGATCCAAGTTTGCTTTCAGTTACAACGCTGCAAACTTGGCATAACTTTAGAGATTTAAACAGATGTACTCTAGTCGCACACTTCAGCCTTGCAGATTTTGCCTCTCGGGGGCATATCCTTTATTAGTGAAAATTTGTATATCTATCCTGACTTGCACCAGCTGAAAGCTAGCTCCTGGACCTCCTTCTCTCTCACATGAGGCTAACTGTTAATACCTGAAGACAGGCAAAAGTAAGAAGTTTTATTTTGTCACTAATTCCATTGTACTGAAAATCAGGGAAAAAGAAATACAGATACTATAAACTTGACTCCAACCTAACTAAACAAATTTACACCAACTAGTGTAAGGCACCAGGGCATAAGCAGCAGCTCAATTGTTAGGATTGAAACCCAGAACCAGGATACAAATAGAGGATCAGAAGCCAAAGTCAGCAGCTAGGACAGAAGCTGATGGTCAGAAACCCAAAATAAGAGCCAAAACGCAAATGAAAGGTCTGGAGGGATGCTTTGAGCAACAGCTACAGGCTTCTATGTTGACTAGTTTTGGAGCATCTGCAGATGATGCCCTATATACCAGAGGAGCCAGTCCCACAAGACAATCACATAACAACTCAGCTAACAGGGTTTGCTGATCTGGCAATTGCTCAGAGGCCTCAGCTTGGAAGAACTCTTGCCCGTGTTTATGGCTACTAAACAGTAGCCTTAACATCTGAGAAATATTCCTACTGATATTAAACATCCCTCCCGGATTAAATTGTTTAGAACTATTCAAATTCTTCCATCACACTCAGTGTAAAATGACATCAAAATTGTAACATGAACACTGTTATTTCCAAATGCAGCCATTTTCAGTAAGATCCTAATGATTATTTTAGTACAGGTAACATATGTTGTTGCCTTCTTATTCTGCTGACTGTTAGTGTTCACCATACTTATATATGTAATGTAGTTCAAATGCATACTAATGTTAATGATCACTTTTAACTCAACAGAAAAAAAATTATGCATAAGATTTAACCTTGAAGAGAAAGTCATAGTATACCTTTTGTACTTAAAATGAAAAGGCTGCCAACTACGTTTCTGACATTTTAGTCGTAGCTACTGAATCCAGTTATCAGTCAAGCCAAGCATCCTCATCATTTGTAGTACAAAAAGTAAGCATTCAACAGGTTGTCTTTATTATTATTCCTTTATCTGCTTTAGTTTGTGAGTTGTCTTTAAAACATTTTGGCTTTCTTTGCAAAATAAGTGGGGAAAATATTATCTTCTATCTTAGATGGCAAGAGCCATAGTTATATCTTAGCATGTAGACCATAGCTCTGGCTACTGGCAGTCATTGCTTGAATAAGCAAGTGCAACTCCAAAGAAGTTTCTGGCATTTGGGGTCGATGCAGGCATGTGAGTGTCTCTTTGACTACCACACGGAAATGGACACACGTCTCCAAGCTTCATCCTTCTTTCTGGAATACAGCCTGAAAATAATAATTTCTTAGGGTCTGGCAATTTGAAGGCTCATAAATTAGACACCAGGCTCAAGTTCCTCTTCCCAGTTAAGTTTGAGCTCCTGGGTTATTTGCACTCCTGGAGGCTTGCTCCCTCACAAATTCCTAAGAAACCTCATTGACAAAATAGATATTTGAATTGGGAAAAAAAAGTTATCTCTCTTTCTTTTTTTTTTTTTTTTTTTGGGGGGGGGGGGGCCGTTGTTTTTCTTACCAGTGCTAGTAAAGAACTGTGAAGAACAAGCTAATGGGAGGAAACCTGTATGTAGCTCCCCTCTGCCTGCAGAGATGAAACAGTGTACTATACCTGTTCATTCCAGGGCAGAGACTGACTATTCCAATCAAGACATTTTACATGTAGTAGTATTAGTAAAGAGAGTAAATGCTGCCATAAGGCCTTGAAACATTTGGGTTGTCAGTTTAAAACTGGTTAGCCTTTTGGCTTCCGCATGACCCCCTCTACAGGTTTCATAGATTTCATAGATATTAGGGGGTGGAAGGGACCTCATGAGATTATTGGGTCCAGCCCCTCCCCCCCCCAGGCAGGAAGTCAGCTGGGATCTAGTGACCCCAGCAAGAAATATACCCACCTGTTTTTTTGAAAGAGTCCAGAGTAGGTGCTTGCACCACCTCTGGGGGGGGAGTTTGTTTCAGACCGTGGACACACACACTGTAAAGAACATTTTTCTTATGTCTGGTCTAAATCAGCTTTCTTGGTGTTTCTGGCTGTTAGACCTTGTTACCCTTTGGGGAGCTCTGGTGAACAGGTGTTCTCCCGGGTCCTGATGTACCCCTCTTATGTAATTGTAGGCTGCCACCAAGTCCCCCCTGAGCCTTCTCTTCTCCAGACTAAAGAGTCCCAAGTCCTTCAGCCTCTCCTCATATGGCCTTCCCTCCAGGCCTTGGATCATATGAGCGGCTCTCTTCTGGACTCTCTCAAACTTCTCCACATCCCTCCTGAAGTGCAGGGGCCAATAGTGGACACAGTACTCCAGCTGTGGTCTCACCAGGGCTGAGTAAAGTGGGAGGATGACTTCCCTGGTTTTGCTTGAGATGCATCGGTGGATGTATGCCAGAGTTTAGTTTGGTTTGCCAGCCACAGCATCGCGTTGGTGGCTCGTATTCATCTTGTGGTCAATCAAGACCCCCAAGTCCCTTTTGGTCGTGGTGCTAGCAAGCATAGCACTACTGAGCCTGTAAGTATGTTGAGGGTTCTTCCTACCAAGGTGCAGCACCTTACACTTCTCTTCACTGAAGGCCTTTAGGTTTTGGTCGGCCCACCTTGACAGCATGTCCAAATCGGTCTATATCACCAGCCTGACCCACCCCCATAATTTGTTATTATTCCCAGACTTTGCCAGTTCACATCTACTCCCAAATCCAGATCATTGATGAAGATGTTAAAGAATACTGGCCCAAGTACCAAGACCTGAGGAACTCCACTGGTCATCCTGGGCCACATTGATTTGCTCCCCTCAACTAGTACTCTTTGGGTCTGACCCCGTAGCCAGTTGCCTAGCCATCGTACTGGATGATGATCAAGGCCACAGTTCCCCAGCTTAACCATGATGACATCACGGGGAACTAGGTCAAAGACTTTCTTGAAATCCAGATATATAATGTCCACATCATCTCCTTTATCCAGAGCACAGGTTACCTGGTCATAGAAGAAGATGAGGTTGGTCAGGCAATTGTATTTTTCCTGCAATTAACATGTTAATCCCAACATAAATAGGAAGGGCATTACATGTTCACCGGATATAAGCAGTCATAAAATGAGAAACCAGCCATAAAAAATATTTCACACAATGTAGAACATTTTTATGGCTGGTGTCTACGGTGTGTCCGGGCCTGACAATCAGCTGAGAGGGTAGTGGGGAGCCAAAGGACTTCCCTGATGGGGACTTTAAAATATGCAAGTTTAAAGTCACTAACAGGAAGCCTCTGTTTCTTTGCACCTAGTAACCCAGTCAGAGCTGCCAGGCATGGGGTTTTGACACATATCACCACTGGCTGGACAGCCCCATGTCTGGTTCACCAGGGCTGTCTAGGAAAGGCTGACAATCAGCTGACCTGAGTCTCAAACTGGCCCTGATGAAGTCCCAAAGCCAATAATCAGCTGATTGTTGGTCCCAGCCAAGCACTTGACTTTCAGTACATGATCCCAGATTCTCCTTTCACTAGCAAGTAGAAAGGGCATGACAGGTATATGATCCTCAGTCCAAAAATCACATGTGGCATGACAGGAGGCACAATTGCTGGGACCAGGCATCAGATCTCATAGTACCTTCAAATGAACATTTGCCAGGAGCCTTAATTTCATGCCATGGAAGGAAAGAAGTATTTGGCCAAACCTGCTCATGCCCCTATGACTCATCACGAGACAGAGAAAAAATAGGTTAGGGAATAAATACTTCCTCCTCTAAAAAAGGGAAGGTATGACTAAAAACAAAGATTATACATTTCAAAAGCCTCAGTTTGTCTGATCTGTTGATTCACTTTCCCATCAGCTTATCTCACCTCTGTGGTTTGGCATAAATGAGCAAAAATAATGTTCAAAAAGTGCTTCCAAGGGTCCGGCTGATTTCTTGGCTGAATCAACAGACCAGGTGGGTTCTAATTTCAGGGAATTATTGTGGCCTTGTATGGCATAGAAACCATAAAATGATTTTATGTGAAAAAGAAGGAAGCACTGCAGTGAGCCCTATTCTTTGCTACAATTTTCAATGCTTTTTCCAAATAAAAAACACCATTTATATTGATTTTATCAATATTTGCTGTAGCTATAAATAAAATAGTTAACGAACTAGAACCTTCTTTTGAAATTACCATTAGCTCTGAAGAATGTGGAAAAGCTTGTGAAACCTTTGTCTAGTGATTTTGAAACCTGCTTCTCAGAAAATGAATTGTATCTTGTCCTACACAACATGGAAAATTGGTTCTGTATAAAATGCTTTGAAAGGACATACATGCTATAATGGAACATGATTTAATAATTTCTTAATTGAACAGAGTAATACATGAAATGCAGAAAATATCTACTGAGATCTTGTAGATTTTTTTTTACAATACAATAGACCAGATTCTACTCTGGATGTAAGATGCTTTTGGTGTGCTAGGGGTAGAGGTAATATGATTTGGTTTTAGTGCTAACCCTAAGCTTGCTGATTCAGTACCTAAAATGACATGGAGCATCCAGAATGCTAGTCCATATTTTGCTGAATATTTCAGATTTTCTGTAGCTGGGATTAATGGAGTGCAACAATGCAATGCTCATGGCTCATTTCCAGCCTAGCACAGCCCAATATATTTCTGATTCTAGGGCCAAAAACAGGAGAATTGCATGCAGCTTTCTCTTGCCTGCCTGTGACAGGACTGATTCCTGATGATAGCCATAACACCTCCTATTGGTGGAATTACCTGTTTCCCTCAGCTCTCCAGGGTAACTTCCTCACTGTCCCACCTGCCACACCTTGATGAATATAGTATTTTACATTGGGAGGCTATTCTCTGAAGTCTCTGAGTGTATGTCCCTGAATCCACTCATGGCCTAGCTGATTGGGTGCTATTGGCCCTATCTATGCCTTCAGGTACTAAGTGGCCTTAGGATGTTAATCATGGCCACCAGCCACCCCCATAGCAGTACTCATCCCTTACAAGTATCATTCCATCATTGTTTTTCATGGGTTTCCCTAGCCACATCCTAAGGCACTAATCTCACACTCTCTGTCCCTCAGGTACTAATCCTTTTGTCCAAACCTCAGCCTTCCTCCAGCCTTGTCTCCTTTTCTCTCACTGGGACATTCAGACCTCACCCACTGTCTCAAGTTTTGGCTCCCTGGTCACAATCCCACTACACCTTGGCCCCAAGCAGGGTTTAAAACAGAGCACCCACTTGGCATTCTACTGCATGGCCTCCAAACCTCTCCCATAGTCACAACTCAGTCCTCCAGTTACACACAAAATACAATACATAATTCTAAAGAAAGGTATATAATACAGTCTCCACTCAGTCCTCCAAGGAGGTCAGTAGAGCTCTTTCTTCCTGCATGGTCAGGGGCCATCTGAACATCTGGCCCCAAGGTCACAACTGTATGCCTTATTTACCCTACCCTTCCACCATATGAGGGGAATTATGTTGTTTAGTTTGGAGAAGAGAAAATTGGCAGGTGGCGGGGAGCAGAAAGAATTTAATAACAGCCTTCAACTACTTGAAGGGTGGTTACAACAAGGATGGAGGTAGACTGTTCTTAGTGGTGACAGAGCATGGAGAATTGGTCTCTAGTTGCACTAAAGAAAGTTTAGGTTAGATATTAGGAAAAACTTTCCCACTAGGAGGGTAGTAATACATTGGAACAGGTTACCCAGAAAGGCTGTGGAACTTCCATCCTTGCAGGTTTTAAAGACCCAGCTCAATGACATTTTGCTGGGATTATATAGGTGGGGATAGTCCTGCTTTGAGTAGGGGGTTGGACTAGATGATCTCCTGAGGTCCCTTCCTACCCTAAGTTTCTATGATTCTTTGATCTGATCTATGTCTGGGCATAACAGGGCCCAAATGCTGCTAATCATCTCCATCCAGAAGGCCCACTTGCCATTTTCTGCAGGCTGAGCCCTTTTTAAGTTGTTTGCCACTTTGTGTAAAAATCTGTACCATGTAGCCTTTTCCCCTATAAACTGCTGTTCCTCAGCCCACCTACTATAATCTGCTCCTGCTTCTTCCCAGCAGCAGCATTCGGGGTCTCCTGCTGCATTGTCCTGTCATTGATTGAAATATCTGTCCAATAGATACTCCCATTAACATGTTCTAGACCTTCTTTCCACCTCTCTAGATACACAAAGCAACTTTAACTTGGACCAGGCCCACGCCCAACATTGTTAGCAAGGTCTCAGAGAGGTTTTTAAAGCTTATGAATTGCCAAGATAATAAGGGTTAAATACTTACCAGAGAAGAGTCATATAGAGAGCACATTCTCTGATCTGTAAGATGGAATATACCACTGCAAGAGTTCAAGGATGTTTAAAGTGTTTGGCTGCAGAGATTTTTGTTTCTATAAATTATCCCAACAATTGATCAGAACTTTCTGTCAGTATAATTTTAACTTCTCAGCTGTTCCAGGGACAGTTGTGTTCACTACCTCTTCCTTAATGAAGAAACACGGTTTAGCAATCAAATCCCTAAGGTGTGGGAGAAGTTTCCACTTCCAGTATTATATTAAACGGCACAGTGTTTATAAGCCAAGGGGGAAAAGATATGTGTTAATCTCATCCCTCTATCAGTTTGCCTTGGTGATGCCAAAAAGCCCAGAGAATAAGGCTCTGAAAGTATGCCTGGAAGTGATCCTTTTAAAAAAAAACAAAAAAAACCATGTTGGGATTCACTCACTGGAAAATTCAACAGTTAACATTTCCCCTGTTTGGCACTATCATTATCAAACTGGCAACATGCCCTGGAAGAAACTGTATCCCAAAGTTCTTTAACTGAAGAATGAATAATAGAATGAATAATATGAATTTTTGGTTGAGGATTTTTTTGTTTTGCAAATACTGACAAAATGCCTATTTTGGTATTAAGGATAAGGATTTTTTTCTTTTTGTTACATAGAGAAAAATTAGCAACAACTTTGCAATTATTTAATCGGTATTCCAACATTTAAAATATCATTCTGTAGAGACATATAAAACATACAATTCTGTTCATTGCAATGGAGGTTATTAACTTGGTTTCCTCTCTTGTTTTGGTCCTGTGTGTTTATCTTCTATGAACTGTAAAATACAATTGCACTGTAAAAGAGCTATATTTGGTCAAGTACTACCGATAATACTATTTGTGATTTTTCTTTAGGAATTTTTTTCCCCAAGGTATTCCTAAATGTGGTAGAGTTTTTTAAAAAAGAGGGAAATTATTTTGAATCTGTTTGTAAATCTACAAATTATATTTGTTCTGTTTGCACTCCTGTGAGTGAATATTGTTTGGGAAAGGGTCTTTTACCCAAGAAAATACTGACAAGCACCTGCAGATGTGTGGTTTCATGCCATGGCTGCTCACCCAATCACCTTTATAATTTGTATTTGTAGGAGTTAAAAGTGTGAGAATGAGAAAAGCTAAAAAAAATGTGAAAATGTGTTTTTAATAAACACAGGTGAGAGGCACTGAAGGGGGTAAAGAGAAGAAATGTCTCATTAACGAAGACACGTGTTGCAACCTCAGCCTGTAAAGCAAGACAGCTGGAGGATAGCCAAATATTGAGGTAAGGGGAATTATCTTCCAGAAGCTCCATATGGGACTGTTTACTTAAGATAGCAGTTCCCCAAATGTCCCCATCGGTCATCTAGCAATGAACAATTAATGAAATATGATGGATTACGCTATATGTCAGTGGTTCTCAACATTTTCGGACTCAAGGCACCCCTCACTGGACTCAAGGGCCCCTCCATCATGTTTGAAAATTGAGTAGCACCAAATTTAAAAAACAAATTTATATATTACAGTTCTTACCTCCTTGCAGGGGGTCCAGGCACTGGGGGTGAGGGACAAGAGACAAATCTGAGTCTGCACTTCTCTGTTTAGCTAATCTCATCACAGTTCCCAGCACCCTTCAGATTGTCTGGTGGTATCCAAGGGTTCCAGCACAATAGCTGAGAATCACTAGGTGTCCAAAATCCTTATGAATCCTAGGCGAGCATGTGCATATGTGTAACAGGGAATCAGCAGCTCCCATTATTTGGAGGGAGAAGCATGGCAGGGAGGCCCCAAGGTGTGGGGGAACACTGCCAATTATGGCTTGGCTGCAAGAAATAGGCAGCCAGGAATACAAGTGCCTATTGCTTGGCTAGTGTCCCAGCAGTGGGACACAGCCCCACTTGGACAGTTGGTGTACTGCTAAGGCAGCAAGAGTAGCAGTCACAGGCTGCCCTGAAGGCTAGCTGACAGGTGTGAAGTGGAAACCCCTGTGTGTGGCTAGGGAGTTATCTGACCAGAAGTGGCAGGGCTTAGGAAGCATATAAACCCAAGGCCTAAGCTAGAGCAGGCAGTCTGGCCCTGCAGGGGTCAGAGAAAGGAGCTTCTGAGCAGGATGGGACTGCCTAGCACCTGAGCTGTGCTGAGGATCGCAAGTAAGAGTCTTATAGCTTGCAGGGAGAGGGACCCAATATGGGGGCATTTTACTTATGGCCAGTGGTTGTATGTTTTTGCTTAGGCTTCAGACTAGGTGTGGCTATAAGGGGTGATGAGGAGAGCACAGAGGGACTTCATAGGATGCACTGAGATTTAAGCCTGAGGGGCACATCCCATAAAAATTGGTGCCTGAGGGCCACATGTGACTTTAGAGCCATGCCAGGGGCTGGGGCTCAAGAGCAGGCAGGCAGAAAGCTAAGAGGGATGCAACCAGGGACAGGGACTTACAGCCAGAGAGGAGCCCAAACAGGGTAAAGGGCCCACAGCCTGAGAGGGGCAAAACTAGGGCTAGGGATCCCTAAGTCCTAGAGGGATGAGACAAGGGCTGGAGCCTGGAAGCCAGGTCCAGGATGGTGGACCTAGGCTGGTAGGGGCCAAAGCTGGGAATGTAGAAGCCCCAACAAGATCATGGGGGCCTGAAGTGATAACTGGTAACATCTGCAAGGTTTGGGTATAGCCATAAGATGTAGGGCATAGTGGAAGGAGGTCACAAATGGCCCTTACGGGGCATGGATGGGTCAGGAGGGCCTACTTAGCACTTAAGGGGAAGGACTGGATCCATCAGGGTCAAGGAGAGACCTGGAGGCAGGAGGACAGTTAAGAACTCTTTCTGGGACCCTAAGGCAGCTTCCTTTTTTACAAATCAACTAAGCACATCAAGGGATGGCAGGTGAGAAGAGGGAGGGTACACAGGGCTCCGGCCCCCCTGAGTAGGGCCGGAGCACAAAGTCATGAGCGGGTATCATGGCCACTCTTGTGGGGCTTGAACCTACTGCAATAAGACATTGATACTCATTATAATGATCACCACAGACAGTGGTGACATCTGTAAGTTGGAAAAACTAAATCAGGACCTCCAGAAGGTGACTGCACCCTTTACAAATAAGACTATACACCCACAAACAATTACTTTATGAAAATGGGGGGGGGGGGAACCTTGTGCACAGTGAATCTTAATTGTCTTATTGTTTCTTCTTTAGTCAGGGAGGAATGAAGGTAACTTTAAATCCAGAGAACTAAATATATTATTTATTATGAGGTAAAGAAGGAAACATTTTTTAAAGCAGGACTATTGATATTAACATTTCTCCAAGACTTACTTTGTCGATATTTAGAACTTGTAAGAACATATGTAGAAATAACAATGTCAGCTGGTTCACAATAATGTTATACCACCCATTTATGAAAAAAAAGGAAAACATCAAGTTTCTGCTAAGAAAAATTAAGGTCCCAGTCCTCAGGCCTAGTTATGCTATACTTTGGCCCCAGTTGGCCAAAATTTATGCTTCTCTAATGCCAGTAGCTTTGATGCTTACATTGGAGCAGCTGTAGGGTATATTTTGATTTGTTACACACCAGTTGAAGGTACTTGGAAGATCATTGAAGCCTAATACATTGACATATTCCCCATGTGTTACCTACATCAAAGGAACTGAGACAAAATGGGATGGGGTCTTATATGATCACTTGGCGCTACTAAAGCGTTTAACTGCATTATAGGAATCCTCAGCAGACAACTTAGAATGAATGTCACATTGCTTTGTCTGCTTACAATTGTGCAAAACAACCCTATCAAAGATGACAAAGGTAACATGGTACTTCACCACACATCAGCATGCTGCTACACTTCCAACCTTGTTAGTCATATATTAATTTCAAAAGAAGCTTCCAGAAGTTTACAATTAGAATCAAGCCTAACTTTTTTCCCGTGATTATGTTCACAGCTAGCAAAAGGGCACACATCTGTCTTTTGATCTCCTCAAACTTCTTATTTAGGAGGATAAGATTAACTTGATAGAGACGGAGCCTGAAAGTTTGCTTGCCAATTTCCAAAAAGTTACCAAAAACATATTTTTTTCATGAAAAATTGTCAAGACTATTGACATTTTCCATTTTCTACCATTTTTCTACATGTAGTGTTATACTGCTAGTATAGCAGCTGAGGTGGCTGCACACCTTTCCTTAAATATAATCCACTTTTTTAAAAAACATTTAACATGATTAACACATTAGACTTCCATATTTCACTGTTCACACTGAACTGTTATCTGCACATACCCAGATCTGGCATCCAACACACTGTAAAATAGAATTTCTGTTAGTTTTATTTACTTCATTGTCAAATATAGTTGTCTGGTAAGGGTCATCTTTGACTGCCCTGTGAGTTTTTGCAGTGTCAGTTCTCTTGTATGTGACTTCTCCAATACTGGCATGGAGTTTTCCCACTCTGGTATTATTTATTTTCTCCATTATCCATGTTTTCTCATGTTGATATGCAATTTATTCAAATTTTACCATGGAAAGCAGAGCCTTTTTTTTCTGTGAAAGGGATTATAAGAAGTACGGTGGCATCCACCTTTAAATGTTATGTTCTTCAAAAAAAAGCCATAATCTACAAAATTCATCTATGTTTTTGTTTTGTTTTTGTCCTTTTCATACCAGTCATCAGTGCCATGGAATTATGTTACTACTGTTATTACCAATTTGATTAACCAAAGAGCTGGGTACACTTTCATATCAGCTATTGGAAGTATTTCTATGTTGACAGGGCAAAACTTTAGATGGTTTGTATACTTACTATGCTCATGCATAACACTGTGCATAACTTGACCTCTTATCTCACCTACACACCAAACATTTTCTTAGGCAAGTGTTAAGAATGTTGAGACCTGTTCATGCACTCAAACAAATATGAATATTGTTTTGAATTATGCATCATTCTCCTGTTTACATGTAGCCTAGTAATATTTCCCTCAGTATGATCTCTGGCTGGGTGTAGACTAAATGAGATGAGAGGAACGTGTGCACAACACTTTAAAGTGGACTAAATGATTTTGCACTACTTTTATGGTGTCGGTGTTTGCACACCTCAGCAGCATATTGCACATTAATTCCAGCCACTGTAGGAAATTTGACAGCACAATATGCCTTAAATGACTTGGGTCTCAGCAAACTAAAATTCCTTCAAGAAGTTTACTGCCCCTACAGGCGCAGAGCAAAGCACTGAGCTCTGTGCAGCTCCATGGCTCTGCAGGCAGCCTGACAAGAGCCCAGGAAAGCAGCTCCACCCAAGAAAAGTGGTGACCCTGATCTTCCCCCCCCCCCCCCCCGAGCCTGCCTGCCTGCCTGAGCTACGTGGGGGCCCAGTGCTTCCCTCCGCAGCTGCAGTGCCCCATGGGACCACTCAAGCTGGGTGCCTGCGGGATCACCCAAGCCAGGTGCCCCTCCCCACTCCCCAAAGCCCAGGCACCTCTCCACCTGCTGGCATCTCATCCTCCCCTCCCCCCTAGAGATGCAGGTAAGTCAGCAGGGTGTGTGCATCACACAGGGATTTAATCAGCCCTAAATTGAAGTGGTGTTTTTTAAAACCCACCACTTCAATTTAGGATCCCTGTTTGGTCTACACATGCCCTCTGAGAATAATATGTCTGGACATGACTAATGAGGGGGATTTTGGTGTTTGGTTGTTTTGTTTGTTTGTTTGTTTCTGAAACAGTTGCTGTTTCTGAGTCTGTGCAAATTACTCCCTTCCACATATGCATCATTTGTTCTCCACTGGAGTTTCTTGTCCATACCTTATTCTTTTAAACTTTTTTAAACATTATTTATAATTAATTAGACTGGTATGATGGCCAAAGTGATATGGGCATATTACAGTCAATAAGGTAAACAAAGAAAAATCTCACGCAATCAATTAATTTCAAACATTGCAGCTTTAAATAAAACATTAAATAGAGCTTTCAGGTTGAGAAGATCAGAAGTACTTGTTTTTGAGAAAGTGGAAAGAAGGGCTGCAAAGCAGGGAATGTAGAAAGCAGGATAGCTAAATAAAGGAACGGCCCTTCATTGCTTAATATGGACCCCCTGGAGTAGAATCCAGAGAAGAAGATTGATCTAGGTTTCTTTATTGTTTCTCCCCCAGAAAAAAAGAACTGAAAGGTCTGAACTGAAAGACAGACTGGGGAGAGTCTGAATGCTGGCTAAACAACCTTCTAGATTTTGTAATTTGGTGTCCTAGTACAGTAAAAAAATGGTAAATACAAAATGGGTTACGGATGAGCTGAAAGAACTCAAATGCCTGAGCACCAGGTGATGGAGGGAAGCCACAGATGCTATCAGAGCCTTTTCCCAGAGACTAATGGACTCCAGTGGAATCCAAACCTTACCCATTAACTCTCCTCCCCAACCCCGACATTCCCTATTTGGGAATGCTAGCACAATTTGATAGTATTCTGAATGATTTAATATACCAGCTTATTAATACTTATATAATAAAGGGCTTAGTCCATCTGTCTGGCTGTCCATGATGCTCTTGGAGCATTCTGATTGGTTAGCGAAACAGCCAATCAGAGTTTGGAGTGCTGCCATGATGGCAGGGATGGAGTGGGGGTGGAGGCAGAGGCCAGTGGTGCTCGCCTTGCCCCCCTCTGCTAAATCCCCACTATCATGGTGGTACTCTGCCACCTCCAAGGATCAGGGCAGAGGTGGGAGGGGGTGAGGACAGCTGTGTTGGAGGCAGCATGGGATGCTGGCAGGGGGCGGACAGCAGCGCAACTTCCCCCCCCCCATGCACTCCTGGCAAGTGGCGGCAGTGTGGAGTGGTGGATGGCTGATAGACAATTCGCTAGTATATTATAAAACCATGAACATGAACCAGATTTGACCGGGGGGGCAGGCGGGAGGATCTTAGTTCCATTTAGCTGTATTCAAGAACCTCTCTGACTTCATAACAGAAAAAAGTATTCACCTTAAATACTATTTTGTCAGATCTGCCACATCCTTTATGTGGATCAGATCCACTCCTGGCTTTTGCCTACAGAAATGTTAAATAATTTGGTCTCAACTGTTATTCTCCTTGTCAGTCTATTAGTCAAATATCATAGTGCCACATTGGGGTAAGTCAGGTTAAGCCCATAACTTCAGGCCTGTGTATGAAGTGCACTTTTTTTACTATTCCAATAAAATAAAAATGAATATTAGATGTTCTTTATATCCTGAACAAAATGCCATGCCTGAGTAGAATTCCCACAGGTTTATAAAGGACTAGACTTTAGTAAGCATAATGCTTTTGGCCTTTTTACCTTCTTGTTACCTTAGGAGAATTAATAAAACCAGTTAACAGAAACTACTGACATTCCCCCAAAACTCTATCAGTGTTCACACTCCTGTAATTCTGTTTATTATACAAAGCTTAACTTTTATTTAGATACCAATGATTCCCAAACCATTGCAGGTAGGTCTTTCTCAGGATTAAACATAAGTATGCATTCAAATTGCAATGGGAATCAAATTCCAATTAAAATACAGAACATTTAGATAAGAAGCAAGTGTTTTGACAAAGGTGTTTATGGGCAAAGCTTTGCACACTATATATTTGCCCTCAGCACTGGTTAGGGCCAGGTAATTTGTATCTCCTTTTAATGTGCACTAAATTAACTTTCGCATGGTTTAAATAAATATATAGAAGTCCTGCAGAATGCAGACTTCTATATGTTATAAATACTCAGTGTTGTTGAGACTTAGTGATATATAAAATGGGTGTAGAGGGGCAAATTTCAGAAGAAATATCACAAACATGATGTATAACTGTAGCCCATGATTGTAAAAAGAACACAAAATATTATTGAATGTCTATGCAAACTTTTTTTATCAACGATATACTGTCTAAATGAATTCTTCAACTATGTAATAACTAAGCTTTTAACAGTACAGTATAAAATCTTAGAGCAAAATGAAGTGCACAGTAGAACACAGGGCAGTTTATATGTTACATTGTATACACTACAGAGACATCAATAGCATGCAAACAAGAGTGAAATCAAAATCCAGAATATCCTTTTTATCTTGTTTGGTGTTGACAACACTATTAAAAAAGGATAGAAATCTTGACTAGAAGATAATGAAAATGAATGTATGTTTGTTACTAAAGGTAGACGCATCAAAAGCCACAGCATTCAAGACTTTTATAATCCAATTAGGGCTCAAGTAAGAACATCCATTATAGTGACTTCAAATGAGAACATTTGACCTTTGATATTTAACAACACAAATCAAGGGAGGAGAAAACGAAGATACTTTTAGAAATACGGCTCCACTTGGAAACTAGGATAAAAAACAGCAGCAACCATGCATGCTAAAACTAAAGTTAAGAATGGTTCAATCCCAAAAGTGGGGTCTGGATGTGGGGGGGACATCAGGTATTTTCTGCAATGAGGGCCCAGGTAGGAGCCCAAGAAAACAAACCCCAAAAATTAGCAGTGGGCCCACAGTTTGCATTATGCCTTCTACATCTATGACAGGAGGGTAAAGTTGGAGCAAGGTCCCACAACTGGCACTGCCCCTAGTGAGGATCCCAGTGAGCTTCCAATCAACCCCCAGCCTTGAGGATCTTCAATATCATACCTTTAATGTCTATGGCTGCAGGATAGGTCTCCACAGATGTCAGCACAAGATAGAGCCCTGGCAGCCCTGTGCCAGGTGAGACTGTGCTGTAGGGAAATGGATTCACCCAAGTCAAACACTCAGTAAAGGTACCCAATTCTCACCTGCCATGCCTTGGTGTTGAAAGTCTATCAGTTGGGAGGTGGTCTTATCTGTTGCATGTTTGCCCTACATGTGCCAACTCCAGTTCTCCTTTGGGGCTCCTACCTCCCTTGGCACCTCATCCAAGCACCACCCAGCTGTTAAGGCATCAGTTATGTCCCTGGCTGTCAGTGGACATTTTCCTTCTCTTTTTCCTGATCCTTTAGGCTCATGGTAATCATGGGCCTGACTCAAGGATATGACAGGGCTAAGCTGGCCCTGACAGTCATTTTGCTGCAGCTTGTTAAATAAAAGGGAAATGAGAAACACCACAAAGGAAGGAAACTGGAACTCGGGTAAATCTCTCAGCCACTAGGGCCACCATGGCTGCTGACTATGGCCTTCAATCGTAAAGTCCTTCCTAAGGTCTGTGAGCTATTCCTCCAAGGCCTGGCCCTATTGGACAAAATAAACTCAAAAACAATGCAGGAAAGTTCTCATTTTTTTGCTTACAAACTTCAATGCTTATCTTGACCTTGCATGCATTGGCATCAGTTCCTCAGTGCTCCTTCCAGATACATCAAGCCTCCACAATGGAGCAGGCCCTCTTACTGGCCCTTGTTGATTCAGCTCCATTCTTGAATAATGGAGTCTGATCCCCCCACCAGATCCCCTCCATCCCAAGCCTGTCACTGTTTTTTCTCTTTTCCAGAGAGAAAAAACTCTTGTTGTGGGCATTGCCAACTCTACCACAACATCTTTCTTATGGTGCAGCTTCCTCCTGGCTCTTCTTACAACTATCACTACTGCCAGCTTGGTGGTGGCATCCCATATTATTGGAGCTCCTCCAAGCTTCCAGGCTGAGATGGCTCTTCCCATCTCCCAGAGTTTTACCTCTGGCATCTAGGGGTTGTGCTCCCTCTCTCTGTCTGTCCCCCACCTCTTCCAGTGTTGGTGGCAGGCCAGAAATACCAATGCAGCTGTGGGGAGGTCCAATCCAGAAGGACCAGCAATTAGTTAAAGTGGGGTTCCTGCAGTGGCTGCATGCCCAGTATTACTGCCAGCTCTGGTGAGGCAGGTAAATCTCTTCCCTCTACCACGAGGGTCTCATAGGGCTTTTCTCACCTCTTCACAAGATATCAAATGCTCCTTGACCTCTGGGCAGGGAAATATCTTGTGATATTCTTGTATGAAAACCCAGATGACCTAAGCTGCCAACTAGCAGCTGAAGTGGGAGGACAGGGTCTACTTCAGCCACATCACAGAGACTTTATATTGGGTGGTGACCCTGTTCTCCCTGAACCTGGATCCAGTGATCCTGCCAGTTATGATGGCCACTTGTAACTTGAAGTCTATGTTGCAAGTAGCCTGTCCTGAAAGTGGTCAATATCACTATCCCTATTCACAACTCAGTAATAACACAATTTTACTAGCAGGTGGCCAGCTACCTTGGGAACATGAATGTTTGGTCTTTGGCAGAAACTTCAACATTACCCTCATGACAAGACCAAGCCAACAAGGAGTGAAGCCAAGCCACCACAGACATCCTATGAGATGTCTGCACTGGTCACTTCCAGATGAACTGATGGCATGACCTTGACAACATCGCCACTTCACCTTTGTCAAGCTGGAGGAACATCAGGTGCAATAGTCATGGCTAGACAAGATCTACATCTTGCTCCTGAACGTTGTCCACAAGTCCACTTCTCTAGATCTGGCTGTTTTCATCAGTGATCACTATAGCTTTTATGCTTGGGTCACTTTGAAACCTGAGTGCCCAAATACAGCTTACTGGCACTTCAAAAACAACCTACTGGAGGTCATGGCCTTTTGTAAACCACATTAATGATCCTGGCATGAACTGAGGTGAACCTTTCCTATAGTGTGGAGGTGGTGGTATAGGGGGAAAGTTGGTGTGAGAGTCTTGTGCTGCAACTATAGCAGGGACACATATAGCAGAGGGAGGCAACTGGGGAGCAACTAGAGAGGGATGTTTTGGATCTGGAGAGGCATCACACTGTAGACCTAGAGAATTCATCCATCTGGAGAGTGTTGGGAGAAGCAGGAAAGCTCTGGATGACTGCCAGGCATATGGTTTATTTGTCTGATCACAAATCTAGCTCCTCTGAGAGATGGGTCTTCTTCTCCCACTTCTATGCCCTGGAAAAGAGAAAGGCTGCCAAAAAATTGCAGCATCTACCTCCTGCCACAGGACAGAAATCTCCCTCATAAGTTTCAGCTAAAAAAAGAGCAATTGCCTTTTGAGGAGGTCTTGTCTCCCTTGATTCAACCAACAGTGATGCCCATAAAGGTCTGTAGGAGGGACTCCTACAAGTCAGTATGGTTGCTTGGAACTATCTAGGTGTCCAAGACTGGCTGAAGGATTGTCACATTCTGACAAAGTTATCAGAAGACCTCCACCTAATGCCTACCAAGATGTCTCCAGGTATTCATGGATTGACAGTGGAGTTCTATTGCATGTTCTAAGATGTCTTGGCCCAGATGTGGCTGTAGGCTGAGCTGAATTTGAAGGGGATGGGGAGCTTTCCCTTTTGTATAAGGCTGTTTTTGGCATTGGATTTATGACCCAGATACCTTATTCTGGGTGGAACCAAACCTTTAGACCAACCACAACTTCTTCCATTCAATAATAGGCAAATCTTATTGATACAGAGCAATAGCAGATAAGAGTAATGCAGACAAATGAAACAAAATAACCCCTTCTTTATCTACAAGTTCTAGGGTCCAGAGAGGAAAGGTATGCCTGGTCAGTATGTGAGCTTCACCCTGTAGTTCCTTCTTGAATGTCAGCAGTCTTAGAAGTCAATGGCAGAGCTCCCCCAACCCTTCCCCCCGCTCCTCCCGCATCATGAGGTGGGTGAGATGAGCCAGTGGTTCATCTTTACCCATAGTGGCCTCTTGCTCCCTCCCCCTTGGGGACTATCTGCTGTTCTGAAATGCCTCCTTTAGTAGACTTTTTCTCCTGACTAACTCTTCATTTCTAGGCATCATTGATTGGTCTCCCTGTGGTCATCATACTGTCCACATTCTGTTCTGCCAGCATATTGGTCCCATCTACCAGAAGCAGAAATCCCAGGGGCTTTGCATCTGGACACTGTGACCTGGCCCCAACTCGGCATGCCTATCTTTGTTACAGGCCTTCAGGAAACGCTGTGCAAATTTCCCAGCCTGTTTGTTTGTTGGCCTCAGATGTGGTGTGTGTTTTGAAGGCTGTGAAACTTTGTCACAAACCAATTTTTAGAAACCAATTAACCCTTGCTGTTGTCCTGGACCACTGTTCTAATGCAATATATACAAGCCAGTTCCTAAAAGCAAATCTCCAAATATCATTTTCCAGCCATCAGCTACACTCGCCTTGTTTCACAAGAGGGATCTCTATGCATTTAGGAACTGGCATCCAGTCTTGTTCCACTGCATGAAGTAATCTTGCTGTAACTGAAGTCTGTGCTGGTAGGTGTAAGCTACCTCATCCAGACACATGGTTCTGGTATAAAGCAGTTTTGACTGCCTGTATCTTGTCTGGGACCTCCTTGTTCAAACAGACAGCCCATAATTTCTTCCCCTCGACTGAGGAAAAACGTTTGATGGGGAGGACCTTGGTTTCCTCACATACATTCTAAAAGTATTCCGTTTCAATCTTCACTTCATGCAGTTTTTCCAAGTACTATATGGCTCTGCAGAGTATCTGGTGAAACTCAACGTGATGCAAGACAGACTTAAGGGGAAAGCCTCCAGACCTCAGGTTGGGAAGGACCAGGTTAGAGAGCTTCTGGAGGGGCTGGAC
>NW_017728948.1:57601358-57624856 GCF_001723895.1 Crocodylus porosus
ACCTGTTCAGCCTTCACAAGAGAAGGCTGAGGGGGGACCTGGTGACCATCTATAAACTCACTAGGAGGGACCAGAAGGGTTTGGGAGAGACCTTGTTTCCCCTAGTGCCCCCTGGCATAGCAAGGAATAACGGCTATAAGTTGTTGGAGAGTAGGTTTAGATTAGACATCTGTAAGAACTACTTCACAGTTAGGGCAGCTAGGATCTGAAACCAACTTCCAAGGGAAGTGGTGCTGGCTTCTACCCTGGGGGTCTTTAAGAAGAGGCTTGATGCCTACCTGGCTAGAGTCATTTGAGTCATTTTTCTGCTGCCCAGGCAGGGGTTCAGGCTTGAAGATCTACAAGGTTCCAACCCTACTTCTATGATTCTATGAACTGGACCCTGACTGAACCCATCATTTTTTGGGTGAGGAGTGCATTAAGGTTGCCTGCTCTCTGGCTACTTCTATGCCATCACTGCCAAACTCTTCCGCTGTCTCCTACACAAGCTGTTGATGGGGTTGGTGCTTGTTGAACCAGCCATGAAAATAGTCCTCTAAGCATAGGTCAGCAATATGCTCCTCACCATAGTGGTGCAGGTGGAAGCTTCCCAATCCATCCTCTCTGTGGCTTCCTCTGTCTGGGTCATCTGGGTCAACAGGACTGGTCTGGTTGTGGGTGGAATGTTAGGTGGGATTGTCCTTGCCTGTGCTTCAAGACATCCAGAAGTATGTGAATTCACTGATCTATCTGGGAGTCTACCTATCCCCCAGCCATCCATCTCCACTAGAGAACTGGAACAGGCTAAAATCAAGGTTTCTGATCAGCTGCAGGCCAGGGATGGGGATCCTCCATGTTCTTTCCCCCTGCAGGAGGGCACTGGTCCTCAACCAGCTCATCCTGTTCGTCCTCTGATACTGGCTCAGCACCCTGTCTGTGCCTCCAGGCATCCTAATCAACCTTCAGAGATGGGTGTTAAGGATCCTCTGGCCAGGATGCTACGGGGAATCTGCAGGTGTCCTGTGCTTTCCCTTGTGGGAGCATATCTTGATTGAACCATGTTGTAGCACTTCTGCCTCCTCCAGAACCTTTTACTGAAATAAAGTTGAATCTTTATTTTATCCACATGCCCTCCCAGGAACTTCTGATCACAGGAGCTTCTGGTCAATCTCCTCATGACCATAGCCAGGACACATAGAGGGACATAATACCAGAGCAGGAAGGTACTACCGGCTACTCTTGAACCTAAGAGACAGCAAAGCTGTCTTTCTTTTCCTTGTCTTTGTACATATCCAAGCAGAGTTTTGCTAGTGGTGTCCACTGGCTCCTTAATTATATTGAAGGGGCAGTAAACATTATCTGGAGTTCTGTGCTAAATGTCCCCCTTTGGTGCACAAGTTATTAACCTATAATATGAATTGCTGTTCCTCTTGTAACATAAGCTGTCCCACAAAATTAGTTGTTGTAAATGTAGTGGCCTTCCTTTAGCCTTTGATAAGGACTTGACACTCCTGTTGGGCCTAGGTCCACCATACTCATATAACAAATAGGTATGTCTCCAACAAAGTGCAGTAGTAGCTGCTTTAGCAGCAGTGGGCAAAATACAGCCTGCAAGCTGCATCTAACCCACTGAGGGATTTTGTCCAGTCAGTGATGAGTCCCTTGGGCAGCCCAGGCCATGTGGCCTGTGTGGGCAGTCCTGCTGCTCCTGGGCATACAGCATGGCTGGAGAAAGCAGCATAGTGGCCAGGCCTCACTTCCTGGCAGCCCCAGCATTGGTGGCTCCTTCTGGCTGCCACTGCTATCTGACCCAGCCCTTCTGCTCAGAGACCCCAGACCATCCACCCCACACCCATCACCAGGGGCAGAACCTGCATAGGCAGGGTGCTTAGCCAAGTGTCTGAGATGCAGCAATGGGCTGGCAGAGAGCAGTGTCCAAGAGTGAGACAGGTAGGTGGGGCCAGGGAGTCCCCAGGACCTTAAGGTGATAAGAGCATGTTTGGGGCCTGGGGTAGAGCCACCACCCACTGCCCACACACCCCTGCAATGGGTGCTGGTTCCATGTGCAGTGAGAAGATAATGGCTCTGCCCTAGCCCATGGCCCTGTGCTGTTACCATCTCAAGATCCTGTCCCCAACCCCATCCACCCCACTCCCAGATGCAACTCTCTGTCCTTCTGTGGACCTATATGCCATCTACCAGCTGTGCACCCTGCCCACATGGCTCCCAGATGGTGTCCATGGAGACCTCAGGATTGCATGGTGGTGACAGCACAGGGCCAGGGCTGGGGCAGAGACATGGTTGTGTAGGCAGAAACATGCAAGGGGTGCATCGAGGCTCTGCCCCAGCCCTGCACTGTCATCAGTCCATGATCCCAGGGCCTCCATGGAGACTGTTCAGGACCCAAGCTGGCAAGCAGACAGGATGGAGCTACAGGCAGGAGGAGAGCTGCATCCAATGCCAGGTCCAGGATCTTGTGATGGTGACAATGTGGGGCCAGGGCTGAGGCAGAGCTGCGATCCACTCCCTGAATGCCCTTCCCCACAGAACCAGTACCCATTGCAGGGGAGTTCAGTCACTGAATCACAGCATTTCCCTAGATACTAGTCCCTTGCTGTCCCTGCCCCACAATTCCTCCCCATGATCCCAGCCTCACCTTCCTGTCCCACTCCTTAGTACCACTCCCTACACACCAACAGCCCCATCCCACATAGGGAGTTTTGATGAGTTGTGTTGGGGAGGTGGAGTGGGGGCAAAGAAGAGGTGCTGATGACAGCTCAGCAAAACTCCCTATGTGGCCTGCAGGGCCAAATCGTTGTTCACCCCTGCTTTAGAGGGAAAGTAAAAGTACAGCACTTTTTATAACCAAGGTTATAAAGTATCCCCTGTCATACGTTTTATAACATAAACCTGACATCAAATGACCTGTATATGCCTTTGTGGCCTGCCCTTGTACAGAGAATCACTGAGCTAAGGAGACCTTCAGATTGTCAAGAAGAAATATTATTTTTCAGGGGAACAGAATGAAATGGGATTCCAAGCCAATTTCCACAATTTTGGGCAGTATTTAAAGCCCTGGGGCATTTGTAGATGACATTTTAAAGCTGGTTTAAAGTGGGTTAAATGCCTTTTGCACTGCTTTGATGGCATTGCTGTTCCAAATTTGCACATTTGGTGGCAAATTGCACATTAATTCCAGCTGTTATAGCATATTCAGTAGCGAAGTGTGCCTTAAATGACTTTGGGATGCAGCAAATGAGTTTGGGGTTCTGCAAAGTAAAACATCTCCAAGGAGTTTCAATTACCCAACAGCCACAGAGGGAAGCATCTGTCTCTGTTCAGCTCAGGGGCTCTGCAGGCAGACCATGCAGGCAGCCCAGCAGCAGCTCAGGAAGGCAGGCTCCACAGAAGGAAAAAAAAAAAAATAAAGCAGCAAGCCTGCTTCCCCCTCCATCCCTCCCTCCCTCACCCCCTCAGAGCCTGCCTGCTAGCTTGAGCTGTGTGGGGGCCTGGTGTTTCTTGTTACAGCTGTGGTGCCCCCCAGGACTGCCCGAGCTGGGTGCCTATGGGCAAATGCCACTGGCGGGGAACACCACTGCCATGGGGGAGGCACCAGCTGCCCTCCACCCCAGCTTAGGGATTGCTTTGCCTGCCAGCAGCTCGCTCTCCCCTCCCCACCGCTGGAGAGGCAAGTAAGGATAAGGCTCCGACACAGGTGTACACAACACAGGGGTTTACTTTGCCCTAAATTGAAGTGGTCTTTTTTAAAAAACCTTGCTTCTATTTAGGGAGAATTAAACCTCCGTGTCATGTACAAATGACCCAGCTCTTGGAGTCATGGTTATTTGATAATCTCAAATTTTATTAAGAAATAGCAAGTTTATATAGTCTGTAGTGCTCTCAGATGCATCTTCAAATAAAACACAAAGAACCTTGGATTTATTCTCATGATTTTAAAGCCTAATCTACAATTTTTTAATGCTTGAGATGCTCAGTAATGTTATTCATCCTGTTTTCTTGGGATGGACTTGTTCAGCTGTGTTAATTTTAGCACATATATAAACACCCAATCTGCACTCAAAGCTGACTTCAGCTCCATCATCAAGAATCACTTCCTGTTTAAGGATAAATGCCAGAATGCTATTGTAGGTTTTCCAAGGCTGTGTTGCTGTAGCAGCTCAGTTGAGCTATAATAAGAGGCATGAAATATGCACTGAGGAGAAATGAGGAAGGACAAATGTGTGAGACAGTATGGAGAGAGAGTAGGGAAGAGGACTTGCTGTACTCCAGGATCTTGGAATAAGTGGCTTCTGAGGAAAGCACAAAAAAAATCAGAACTCAGAAAGGCAGATGGGAGAGGGGATGGAAACAGTGTAGGAGAACTAGGACAGAGGAGAGGTAGGACAGTGACAAGGTATATGGAAGAAGGTGAGAGTGGGATACAGGGACTGAAAGAAGTTTAGAGGCTGATTTTAGGGTGGCGGAAAGGGGAGACAGAAGTACAGAAGCAGATACACAAAAAAGTCTTTTAAAATGCTTCATATTTTGCTATACTAGTTTTATAAATTGTAAATTTTGCTATACTAGTTTTATAAATTTCATGGTTGGTCATGGGCAGCCAGGTTTGGGAGTCACTCAGGATCTGGGGAAGCAACTGGGACCAGAAGGAGCATGTAGAAACTGAGCATTGGGAAGCCTGAAAACCAGGAGTCAGGAGGTAAATCCGAAGAACTGAGTCAGAAAGTTGGAGACTTGGACACTTCTGGAAGTTAAGCCAGGTGATTAAGCCAGGAAATCGGTTAGGAAGTCAAAGGATCAGGCAGAGCGCAGAGTCCAAGGGTGAGCAAAGTCAGGTTGTCAAAGGATAAGTCAGAGAGCTGGTAGAGACATAAGACAAGGGCAAAGCAGCCTGAGTATGAGTTGAGTCCTGTTTCCCAGACACTTCCACTTCCAGGTCAGGGTTTTAAATGGGAAGGGTTGGAGGGTCAGCTGACCCTGGCTAGCCACTTTAGTAGCAGGGAGTGGGTGGAAGGCTAGCCCCAGGTGGAGGTTTCTGGCTGGCTGGCTGATTGGCTTGGCCTGAATGGTCAGCTGGAAGGGTGGCAGGGGAGATGACTTGATGACTGACCACAGCTTGACAATCAGGTTGGGTAGTAGCTTGATGATGATTACAAGGCAATGGGGAACTGACTTAGTCCCTTTGACTATTTATTGATAAAGTCCTTTAGATTTGTGTACCTTTTTTTAAAAAAAAAACTAAATGTTGAGTGAATTTTACTTCTATGCCAATGACCTTTCTGGTTTTTCAAAATTTTTTTCCATTTCACCTAATATAATCTGAATTTAAATGCAAGATAATAGACACCATTGTCTAATAAATACAGCAGACCCTCGCCATTTGCAGGGGATAAATCTTTGAGATCCTGCAAATGATGAAATCCATGAATAAGGCACAGTGTTCATGAACGCCATCTGCGGTCATGAATGCAGTGCCCTCAGAGACTGGGTATCGGGCAAGGCTGTGCTGGTGGTGGCAGGAGTGTGGTGGTGGTGGCAGGAGCATGGTGGCTGCAAGTGCAGAGCTCCCAAGGAGCTCCTATAAGTGTATTTAAGATGCGGGTTTGGCATTCACAAATATTTGAAACTGTGAATGTTGAACCAGCGAATAGTGAGGGTTTCCTGTATACATTTTCTAAGTACTATGAGTTCTATAATGAAAATGATTCATCCAGTTCCTGAACATATTTCTGACAAACACTTTATCATGTACAAAGAGAGGAGGCAAACAGTGAGGTTCATATAAGACACATCTCTAGTGAGGAAGGAACAGTCCTTGTTGCTTGGGTGGAGGTTATTTGTCTGTCATTCTGGTTTGCCTAAGTTTGTAGTTTTTAGGGACTGTACTCTGAACAGGGCACAGGCCTTCCAAATGAGTGTGCATAGCAAGCTTTTGGCCTTCAATTTACCACTTATGAATAGCTAACTGATGAGACTAAAAAAAGCTGATTATGACAAAAAGCTTAATAGACAAATGGCCAACAACTAGACACAGCTACAAAGGGATCCAGGATTTTATAAAAAGGGATTTGGGAGCAGCCACTAGTGCTACAGGAGTGGATGCACCTCCTAACCCCCACTGTTTCCCCCAACAGATGGGTATATTCTGCAGTGACATACAGATACCTGGGGTGTCTTTACATGTGCTCTGGGGGTAAGAGGGGGCACTTTAATTAGAGAGGCTCCAAGAGCTGCTCTGATTAAAGTCCCTGAAGTACCTTGTGTATTCAGTGTCCCATGCTTCAAAATGGCAATGAGGGTGCTTTAACTAAAGCTTGTTTGATGAACTTTAGTTAAAGCACCTCCACCACCATTTTGAAGTGTGGGGATGCAGAGTATGTGAGATACGACAGCTGCTGGGGTGCACTAATTAGCATGCTCTAGTAGACTCGATTAATCAAAACTACTCTGACGCTCTGTAACTCCAATGCATTAGAGCAGCAACCCCACACATCTACAGGTACTCCATGAGCAAAAAGGACCTGGAGGACAAGGCAGTCAGTGAAGATGGTAGACAATGTTGTAAAAACAACACAGACACATTCACTGGACTGAATCAAGGCCAACTAAGATGGTCAAAGTGAAGGCTCATATAATTTACAATGAAATTCTTCTGGTGCTAAAGAAAGAAGGGTAAAATTTAACAAGATAATGACTCTTAACAGATTTTTCAAGACCTGGTGCTTGAGCTATACCTTTGAGAAAAGCATTTAATGGAAAGATGATTCTCTTCAACAGATAAACTTGGTATGAGTACCTGGGGTACTAGCTTTCTGGAACTGAGGCTGTCCAACTAATGAAAAAAGCTTCAAACTGAGAAAATGAGAGAAGGTTGATCTGCATGCTTGGTTTAAATACACAATAGGAGGAAAATCAGGTAAGCAGAGGACCCTGGCCTCCTTCTGTTGGGACAGGAATAAATGTTCTCCCAAAATAACATCACTGGATGGAAGCAGAACTGGATTTTCTACATCTGCCATAACCATCCAGAAAAGCAGCTGTGGCACTCAGTGCTTTCCAGGTCTGTGAGTGTCTCAGGAGGTTGGCATCTGTGTTTCCTTCCCATGAACCACACCTCATAGTCCTGTCATCCACTCATGACCTCATTTGGCCCCTGCTATTTAGCAAGTAGTTTGTTCTCTGATGAGAGAAGTAAGAGCAGAGCCTGAGAGGCCCAGACTTGCACATTTATACTATAATGTTGTTTCTGAATTTTCCGTGCAGCCCTGAGGTTTCCCTGGCAAAGCCCCCAACTAGATCCAATCACTTTCTTAGCCTGATAATATATTGGATGTCATTCTGGGCCTTTGTACCTTGTGCCTGCCATGTCTTATGAAATAGGTCTAACACCCAAAAGGTTGCTTCACATATAGGAGTTCAAAAGGAGGGAACCCTGTTAATAATTGGGGCACATCTTGGACTGCACACAGTAGATAAAGGAGGAGCACATCCCTAGGAGGCCATAGCCTTGAACCTGCCTCATACAGTAGGGGGTCTCAACCTGCCTCATACAGCCGTTCGAGGCTGACACTTCCTCAGCTGAGAATTGTGCCAGACGTAAGCGACAAACCCAATATCTGGGCCTACCCACCCACCCACCCACTCCCTGTAAGTGAAGTGACTAGCCAGGTTTGGCTGGCTCTTTACTCCTGATCCCTGCTTCAGAAGAAGAAGTGCCCAACAAGGCTCAATTTTGTACCCATCTGTCTCACCCCTGGCTTGTGCCTCTCTGACAAATTCTCTAGCTACCTGATCTGGCTTGCCCAGAGACCCTGAGTTTGGCCTGACCCTTTGGCTCACTAACTGGACTCTGGTTTGATCTCCTGATTACTCAGCCCAGCTGGCCTCCTGATCCCATGCTGTCCCTGACCCTCTGGATCTGTGACTCAGTTCTCCATATGGAAATTCTGGCTTTTGGCTCCCGTGTATTCAGACACTGCACGCTCCCCTTGGATCTTGGTTGCTTTTTCCAAACCTGGGTGATCCTAATATGTTAGTCCTACTTTGGAGCTCCTCATCACAAATTTCCTTAACTTCCCCTTTAGGGTCTGGTTGAAACTCTGCACCAAACTATCTATCTGGAGGTGGTAGACAGAGGACCTGACTAGGTGGATTTTCAGAAACACAGTTTTTGCAGAAGCTGGGACATGAATATAGTGCTTTAATCCATTAGCATTTCTCATGGGAGACCCATGCTCAAGAAGATCTTTAACAGTTCTGTGGCTACTGTTTGCACCAAGGCATCAGCAAAACTTCTGGGTACCAGGTAGCATAATCCACAAAGGCCAGGTAAAGCAGTTTTCCTTCTTTGGGGGCCCTTCACCCATCCCTAATAACACAAACAATCATCCTTCCCCAGACCAATGATCTTCAGTGACGGTGTTGTGGCACTCTTGGGTGCTTTGAGATCCTTGCAGGGATGCCATGGGAAGTTGCACAACATGGAGTGTGCAAATGTGATTCACAAGATTAACCCAGCAATCTCAAATAAGAATCCATAATGTTAAAACAAAAGGTGACCTATTATGGTCTTTCTGAGTTCTTTGCAACAGAAACATTGCTATATTCATTTTCCATGGTCAAAAAAATGAGTAAAATTAAAAACTGGCTTTTTCCAAGGGATGCCTTGAGTCTAAAAAGACCACTGTCCCAAACAAACAAATAAGTAAAGCAAAACTTTTTCCACCTGGTAGAAGAGGCTCCTTTATCTCTCTCCCATTCTTAAAAGTGAGTTTATCTGAGCCTCAGTCTGTCTCCTGGCCACACATGACTCCTTCCTAGCTCAAATTCCCTGCTCACTGTCTCCTCGAGCTTTTAAACTGCCAGTTAATCAACCCATATCTGGGATCCCACCCCAGAGCTGTCTGCCCCCTTTAAAGGGTGAGACCTCCCTCTTACAAGCAAGTTGTGGGAAAAGGTTACCCAAGCAACTTCAGGTCTTTTGGTCTGTTTTTGTACAAAGCTTTAAAGCATATTATGAAGGGAAAAAATAATTAGATGTGGTAAATGGAAAATAGTACAAAATGCAACCTAGGCTTACCAAAGGCAGATTACACCAGACCTGTACTTGATATGTTCAAGACAAGTATAGTAGATTTCATCTATCTGGAATTTGGTAAAGCATTTATATGGTACCATATGGAAAATTATTAGTTAAAATGGAATTAGGACAAGAATTGAAATGTGAAAAGGGCACTGGTTAAAAGGGAGACAATGTGCTGTGCTGAAAGGAGATCAATTGGGCTGGAAGGAGATTAATAATAGAGTTTAAACTAGGCATGCACCAACAGAGATTTTTGGGGATGATACCAATCCCATTTCTGATATGCCACCTGGCAGCTTGAAGAGCAGTGTCTGGCTGGTAAGTCTGCTGTGGTGGGAGGGGAGGAGAAAGAGAAGGGGATTAGGGGGTGCAGATCAAGGCCTCTGTGGTGAGGGAGGGAGTGAGGCAGGGGTTGGGGAGGTACTGCCCACCCAGGGCAGGGTAGGGCACAGGAAAGAGCCATGGCTCATCCAGCAGGGTGCGGGGGTGGGGGTGGCTCCTGCCACTGCATGCACCCCATGAGGGCATGTGGGGTATGCCTCCTGGATCTGCATATGGGGAAGGATGGGGTGGGTCGCAGTTGCGCTGGGCTCTTCCCATTGGGGCTGGGCCAATCTGTACTTGGGGCAGGCAGTGGCAGCACTGGGAAGGGGGTTATGGGGGGGGGGTGCTGCAGCCACGCCAAAATTTGCCATAGCACCCCCTACTCCCCATCCCAGTGCCACTACCCACCTTGAGCACAGCCCAGCCCAGACCCTACTGGGAAGAGACCAGCATAGCCCTGGTCCCATCCTGTAGTGACAGCCCTCCCTCCCCTGTGCAAATCTTGGGATCACATTCCTCCCCATGCCTTCCAGGGTGCATGCAGTGCCCCCCCTCCCTGTGCCCCCTGGACAAGCCGTGGCTCCATCACATGCCCCTGCCCAGCCCCAGCCTCACTCTCTCCCTCACTGCAGGGGTCCCTCCACACCCCTTCCCTCCCCCCCTCCTTCTCTCACAACAGACTTACCAGCCAGATACAGCTCTCTAAGCTGCTGGGTTGCGCTTCTTGCTGCCTATGTGCTGTGCTTCAGGTGTATGCATGCATAGGGCATTTACTGGCCACATTATCAGCCACATCAGGAAAAAAAAAAGATTTTCGATGCAGTGAATTTTCTTTATATCTGTGCCGATCTGATATTGGACCACTGTATCAGTGCTCTAGTTAGACCATAACTCTTGTAACTAATCTTGTTTAACGCTCTTATGAATGACCTTGGCACAAAAAGTAGTAGTCTGCTGATGAAATGTGCTGATTATATAAAGTTGGATGTCATTACCAATACTGAGGAGGATTTGAATATTTATATAGAAAAATATTGAATGACCATTTGTCTGGTGTCATAGAATGAGACAGAATTAAAGATTATAAAGTGCAACGTCATGCACTTAGGGAGTAGTAAAAAGAATTTTTGCCAAATCATAGAATCATAGAAAAATAGGGTTGTAAGGAACCTCAGGAGGTCATCTAGTCCAGCCCCCAAACTCCAAATCTTTAATCTCAGCAGTTAGTAATGTCAGAGGAAGAATCTTAGTTTATCACAGGATGACTATGAGTTACCATTATGATATGGCCACAAAAAGGCAAATATGATCCTAAACTATGATGGGTATAGTATTTCCAGTAGAGAAACCAGCATATTAATGTCTATTTATGAGACATCTGGAATATTATGTACAGTTCTGGTTGTGCATGTCCAAGAGAAATGAACTCTAATTGGAACAGATGTAGAGAAAGGATCAGGAAAATGAAGAGGTCATCTTATAGACGGAGACTAAAAGAGCTTGGTTTGCTTACCCCATAAAAAAAGTGAAAGGTAGTATGATTGCCTTCCATAAATATGTTTGTGAACTGAGGGGGGCTGTATAGCTATTTAAAGAACAATTTTGGCATAAAAATAAATGCAGATTAGCTAGGAGTACATGAAGCTGAAAACCAGAAAGTTTCTAAATATTAAAAAGAAATGTTTCATACCAACCTTCCAAAAGGACAACTGGCAGCAACATTTCTAACAGGTTTTAAGATGGAGGTTAATAAGCATCTGAAACAAATGGTATGTCATGTTCTTCTGCAAAAGACTAGACTTGGTGACCTGGGAAATTCCTTCTAGTCATGTTTCTATGTCTTTAATATATAGATAATATCTTAGTTTAATTTTCATATGCACATAATTTGTCTAATGTATATTGTTCCCCAAACTACTTTTCTTTAAAATATAGGCCAGGTACTTATCCTTGCTCCACAGCCTTTGGACTGCCCAGCAGGTGCCTGCTGCATCTTCCCAAAAGGCAAAAATTTAGAATAGCTGGGCATTTCTACACATCAAATTAATGTACCTGAATAAACTCTGGTGCAATTTGCACCGGAGTTTATTGCTCCTGTGTTTACACATGCACCTGGGACTATAGCATGTTAAGCCAGGTCGGAACAGCCTTGTCTGGCAGCAGGTCTGGGGTATCAGCCTACCAGCCCCGGGCTGCTCCAGTCTGACTTAATGTGCTTCAGAGGGGCTGGCTAGGGCAAGAGGGTACTTCAGTGTGGAGCCAGCTGGCAGGCAGTGTCTACATGTGCACTGTGTTAAATAATGCTGCCCAGGATAGAACTTGTGTTTACAGGTATTATCGTACAACAGTTTTTATTAGTTTACTGTGGCCTAATAGAACTGCACATGTAGATGCTGAAACTTTACTGCAGAGCTAGCTAGTTGGCTCCACAGTGAATGTCCTATACCACTCTCAGAAGCTATTGTAGAAGTAACACATGGAAGGAAGTTATCCATCTCCAGTTGGCACACAGGTTCTGAAAAGGTGTCAGCATTTGTGGGACTTAATTGCGGCTTATTGCCAGCTCTGTTTGCCATCAAGCCAAGCATAAAAATGTTCTGAAGATCAGGATGCCTAATGTTCCCCCCACATTTTGACTCCCATAAAGAGACTAAGCTTAAGAAAAGAATTTAGGACGGTGTACAAAACCTATCATGCTTTCTCTCTTAGCCATATGAAATTTCCCATTCTAAATGAATCACATTGTAAATAATTTATGTGGACTTGTAATGCATGTTTATTGACATATCTGTGTAAAAAGTGCTTTTTGCTATCATATTGTTCACCTACTTGAAATGCACTGTGACAACACATTGATATTGTAAAGATTGATGATGTACTGATTAATACCAGAGAGCACATTTGCAATCAAATAGTCTATACCAGTGAAGCATGTGGGGAACATTTTGTTCATGAGTTCAGTAGTTCATGGAGCAGTGCCATTACTGGGGGAAAGAACACCCGTTATTCACCTCATGAGCACTTGTATAGTGTTTCAAAAAAGCTTAATCATATAAAACAGTGTTTCTGGAGTCTTAAAATAGATGCTTTTACCGTGGTTTGGAATTTTCACATTGGCAACCTTGACTGCATTTTAAAACAGAGTGTGATACAATATGATCTCAGTTCCATGACTGCAGGGCAGAGAGCTATTGAAAAAGGTCAGTGGCCATCTTGCCCATTATTCAGATAAAGACGCAGATGTAGAAATGAACAACTGCTGTGTTGCTCTGGAAAATGGAAAATCACCATTAACACAGTACAATACAATGGGCTTTTTGATACCTATGTCATTTCTCACTATCTGCAGAGAACAATTTCTTATTTTCTGCAAGATAATTTGCAGAAACACTAGCTTCCAACAGTGAGTCAGAAGCTTCATTTTTACTTAAATAAACAAGTGTTATTTGCAAGTTCTCTTCCACTTTTCAAAATTTAAAAGGCTCCATTCAATTTTCACTTTATTCCAGGATTATATTTTTGCCATTAATTATCTTAAACATTTCACATTTCCACCTATGACATTTAATAATTAATTAGAAGGGCTGTTTTAGTAATTGGCACACAATTATTGTAAGCCCCACCCCCTACTTCTTGAAACATTCCTAACGAAAAATGTCTTTTTGAGCTGGAAAATCATACAACTATTTTAGTGATAACTAAGGCAGATTTTAGGATAACTTATTTAACAACAAGAAGTAACTTGAAAAAGAAAAAGTGCAGGTGCTTCTGCAATCTGTTCTGGCTGTATTCACAGTTTCAGTGTTTCTTCCATCAGTTCCGATCTCCATGTGTGCAAATGACTGTTAAAATTCTTATAGGTCTGCATGGAAAAATATGCATATCTTCTTCTAAGTTGTGCATTGTAAATGGCTTCTTTCGAACAATCTTTTGCATGTAGATCTTTATTGACAGTCATCAGGTATGACTGCATGGTGTCCTTGTAGCAACTGCAAGATGAGCCTTAACCCTTATGACCCCTCTTTAGATCTTGTTATGTAGTAATTTTGGGTAGTTTCTGGAGCTCTTAACACCTGTTTGTCTGCACAGAAATAGTGAAACTAGTTTTAAGCATTCATTAGGTGACTCAGAGTTATGCCACACCAGGGCAGGATTATGTTCTGATCAGTGTTACCCAGCTTGTGTTATACTGGTGTAGCCACTCTAGGCTACACCTTAGTATAAACACACCACTCTCCCCATCTCTCCACTGACTCAGATCAGACCCATTGCACTCCCCCCCACCTTCCCCAGGACCCCAGTCATTGCTAGGGTGACTGCCAAAAAGCAAAGATAGGACACATGTTTGCCTAAGCATCCCCCCACCCCTCCCCTGCATGGACCGTATGGCTGGAGCAGAGTCAAGAGCCAGTGGGGCACAGAAGCAGATATGGGTTGCCCACTGCAGGGCTCCCTGGTCTGCTGCCCTCCTCCTAGGGCCTCTGCAGCCTAGTGGGCTGGACCTAGTGGAGAGGCTTGGTGCTGCCACCACCAGGAGCCCCACATCAGCCGCACCATCACGGTGAACTGCCTCCTGCCCATGCAGCAGCATTGGGGGCAGTGGCATGGAGTTGTGCCCCCACTGTTGCTAGGTGGGGGGGGCTCACATGGTGCTGTGGTTGGCACAGGGGTCCCAGCACCCATGGTGGCTGCACTGGGTCTCCCCACCCCACTCTGCCCTCCTGTGCTGGGTCCCATCTGTTGGGCTGCAGAGGCCCCTGAGGGGAGGGCAGCAGGGTGGGAATCCCTGAGCCCACTGTAGGCAACCTGCATCCTCCCCCACCCAATGCACAAATCTGGGGGAGCATGTGCCTCCCCCCCAATACCTCCCTTCCCAAGAGTGTACACAGCATTGGGGAGCCAGCCTCCCCCACACAACCCCATACAAACCACCCATGGCTCTGTCCATTTCCCAACCCAGGCCCCACAGCCACACATTCCCGACTGGGCCTGGGCCCCACACACCACCCAGGCCAGCAGCATCCCAGCTGCCAACTCTGCCCCACTCCTTCCCTCACTGTGGGGGTCCCAATCTGCCCCTCCACCTTCCCTATGTGCCTTCTCCATGCATAGACTTACCTGCAGGCTACTGGGACAGCTGCTGTCCACCACTGCCTGGCTGTATTGCTGGCCAAGTGTTTGTGTGCATGCACACACACATGTAGCGCCCCCCTGTGTCCTGCTCCCCTCAGGCCCAAGCATCCCCTTTCAGGCTGGAACTGTGCCAGGGAAATCCACCATTTTCCAAGTTTTTCTCCTTCAGAGGAGAAAATCTGAATTTTCCCTCAGTGAATGGAAAACCCAGATGCCTGCACATGATACTGGGACCTTAGCTGACTGTGTTGAGGGGAATCTGGGACAAAACCTGTCCTGGAGTCATTCCGCCTGGAACCAGGACTTGATGTTTTTGTTTCTGGTCTGTCAAGCCCAATCAGGGATGGGTGGTCACTCTACTCACTGCTTCTCATTCTTTACCCCCCACCCACACTTACTTGTGGCTGCCTGCACTGTTTATCCCAGGGGAGCATGTAGGAAAGGGTTAACCTGATCAGCCCAGAGAAGAGCTGGAGCATGGCAACTATGGCAGTGGGGGCTGGGCAGATGGGTTAACCCTTACCTGCCTATTCCCTCAGGATAGACAGCACAGGCAGCTAGGGTGGTAGGGAGGACCTCCAGAGGCGAGGGGGCAGGGTGGAACCCCAAGGGAAGGGGAAACGGGAGATCCCTGGAAAGCTCAGAATGGGAGGGAGGGGGATTCTTACCTTTCAGTCTTCCATGTCCCTGCTGGCCTGAATGTGTAACTGATCCAAACTCAAGCTACCACTAAAACCAATCAGCATTTGAGCAGCTCATATTGTAATGTGTAACAAGGTTCTTTGTCAGACTTAGTCCTTCCCCATTGAAGTCTGTAGTATTTTTTCACTGTATGTTCCAAGGCTGAAGAACATAAGGACGTATCATTCAAGTGTTGGCACACTCAAGCTATGCATTTTATTATTAAGCACCAGTGCTCTGAGGATGTGTTCTTTTGTAGGCAAAATCTTTCAGCACTGCTTATATTCCAAATCACCAACGCAATGGCACTCTGTTGCATAGACAAGACATTTTTTCTTCCAGAAGCACTAGACAACTGAGTGAAGAGCTATAATTTGAGTCAAGACAGCTCAACAAAATGTCAGGTTTGTTAAGGGAAGTTTTAAGTGGATCATGAGTAAAGGAAATTGTATATTTTTAAGAGATGATGAATGGGCATTTGTTAAGTCTTGATGTGACACTGAAAACTGAGAGAGGTGAAGAAATGATTGTTCGTAGTAGAATAAGTCAGTGAAAGTGGCAGTATCTCACTGACATTATTGTAGAGGTCTGAGATCCTAATGTAAAGGAAAGTTGAAATTGTATATTACGAAGAAGCTATTGCACCCTATTAAATAGACTTCTGTAGTCTATTATTTTACTTAAAATAATAAAGATAAAGATAGGGTAGTATCTCTATTGGCCATAGATAAGACTTAATCCAAACTTTGCTGTTTGTTCTGAGTACCTGATATTTTTAACTTTATGTCATTACATCATTAATGCCAAGGTTGATTTTTCATGAAATAAATATTGAGTTGTAAAAGGGAGTGTGTATTTTGTTTTGGATAGAGTCAGCCAAAAAGGCTTTATGTTGCATACTTGATTCTTGCTATTGAATCAAAAAGTTCAATTATTGCATTACCATAACAAACCACCCAACATTTCACATTTGGTGACATAAATATCCAATGGAAAATTTTCAGTTCTTCTAGCATACTTTCTTTTTATATACAGGTATAATTAATCTGAAGTGTGGTAACAAGTAGGAATCTCTTCCTGCTCTCCTGTTTGCTTGATGACTGTGTAGGATGCTCCATGCTGTCTTATTTATCTGTTTACACTTTACTTCCTCAATAAATTACTTAATTTCATTTCCCACCTTTTGCCTCCTTTCCTTCAACATTTCTTACTGAATCCTATTCTTTCTTATCCAGCCAACAACATACAAACTTCTCCTCCAAAATCCTAAGGACATGGCCTAGTAATGCCCATTACCCATATTGGTAGTAACCCATAACTTTAGGTCAAACTACCTACAAACCTGAATTTTGCCTAAAGTTATTGGTCAATGATAAGAGTTATACAAAGCTTCACCACCCAGATAATTCTGCAAATCCCTATTCCTTCATCTTGAAGAGAAAACATATAAGTGAAGCAATGATTATTTTCCCTCCCAATCCTTCCCTTATGTTTATGGGTGCCTGCATGGTCATGTTTTCAGACACCATATAATCAAAGCAGTCAAGTGTCATAGTGATGCTCTCAACATCACTTGACCTTGAAAAAGGTAATATTCCTATGGACAACTGGCAAGATATTTGTTTCAAACTGGCAATTCTAGCAAGCCACAGTAAAAGCTTCTGTGGACAGTTTTAAAAAAATGTAATTAGAAGCAGTAAGACAGGAAAGAAGAAAGCTTGAGCCATATATTTACAAACACTGCTGGTAATGTAATTTCCTGTTTTTACCTGTTTGTTCTGCAGCCATCTGTTTCTCAATAATTTCACTAAATGGTCACTATAAAACTATAGATAATAGTTAATTTAATAACAACTTCACATTTTTCTCAAGGTGTATGGTAATACAGGTCATGTAAGCTGAGGATCAGGCCACATTGGTTATAAAAGGTAACTTTTAAAGTTGTTACAAAAAGATTTTGTTCTCTTCATTTAAGATAAATGAATAATAGTACCCATGTGATCCAACACTGAACTTCTCTAGCAGCTTTGGCAACACACAGACAATTAGACTAAGCTAAGTGATATCACATCATTGAAGTTATTGTGTGCCTGCACACGAACACAGAGGCTGCTCCAATGCACTGTAATTACTGGATTAATAAGTCTGCTCCAGCAGCCTCCTGTGTCTCATGTATCAATGTTCCCATGCTTAAAAAAGAGGTGGGGGTGCTTGAACTAAAGCTCATTGAACAAGCTTTAGTTTAAGCACCCTGCTGCCATTTTTAAGCACAGGGCTGCTGATACACAAGACGCTGTGGCGCTTTAATTAGAGAGGCTCTCAGAGCTATTTTAATGAAAGTGCTACATCCCCTCCTCCCTGCACTATGTGCTCCTGTTGAAGCACACGTAAAAGTGCCCATTGAGTCCACCGCACAGTATAGGAAAAACAAAACAAAAAATTATTCTTTTTCTGGCATTGCCTGGCCTTGTATCTTGTCAAACGGGACTTCTACACAGTCAGGTAACAGATGACTATGGTCCTTCCAGAACAATGGTATTCCATGTTTAAGACTAAGGGAAAATAGTTTTAGAAGGATCCACAATTAATACTTAGAAACTGATTGTCTATTCAGTTAGTAGAAAGGAAGTAAATGTCACCCACAAGTCTCTTGAAATTTGACAAGTAATTCCTTTACTGTCTAGGAATACCCAGCAAGTGTAACTGATTCTTATACCTCCCTTCCTACAGATACACTTTCAGGTGTTAAGTCTTAAGTCAAGGGCAAGAAAGGATAGTGGATGAAAGGAGATGAACTAAATGGTGTGTGGTTTCTGAGGTTGAAGAGAATTTTTTTTAGGTGTTTCATACACTCAGAGAGAACCATCAGAGCTACTATCTTGTGTGTGTGTTTTTGGGGGCTCCTACATTCAGAGCTAGTCCCTATCATTCCAACACAGAAACTAGAGTGTAGTTTACTATTGAAATTTTATTGGAATGTGGATATGGAGCTGATGTTTTAAAGCAAAATAAGGGAAACCATACATTCTATGCTGTTTTTACTAGCTTAAGACATAACTCTCCCTGAGACTCTGAAATGCACTATTACTGTTACCCTTTTCACTGAAGCAGAGGCTATTGAGTTGCCACCTTGCAACCTCCTGTTTCATTTTCACAACTTTCCAAAATTCTCTTTTTGGGAAGAAACTTCTTATTCTTTGACACAGCCAAAATGGATTATATATATTTTGTTTAAAATGAAGAATAGCTGAAATATATTCTGCCCTTTCGCTAAAGGAAGCTGGTCTTAGAAAACTGGTCATTTGCACTTGAGTACCTTGAACACAGTTGTAATTTGAGAGACAGATTCTCAATTGCTGTTACTCAGCATAGCTCCACTTACTGAAAGATAGCTAAGGCCATTTGTATCTGTGACAGGCCCATGACTGGCTTACTTCCGTGCCACAGCCCATGTGGCTGGGCTGCAATTAAAATGGCTGACTCCATGTGGCCATGGAATGAAGCACCAGTTGACCTGGAGCCCAGGGGCCATGAGCTCAAAATGAGCCCTGAAGCTGGACCAGAGGCAGGATGTGCACTAGGAATGGAGTCACACACTCTCCCTGCTGCTGGAAGAGGCCTGGCACTTCCCCTATTGGCCAGTGTGCCCAGAGGAATAATGTAACCAGGCTCTAAAAGGTAGATGGCCAGAGAAGACCTGGATGCACTCCCAAGAGCTGGCTAGAGAATGGCCATGACTCCTGGTTCTGAAAGGCCCAGGTGAATGTGAGGGGTCTCCTTCATCCATAGAACCCAGAAGGCAGAAGGGGATGCCAGCCCACTGGACTCAATCAACCCAGTGATGACATGCCCACCACCCAGACCAAGCTCTTTTTGGTTAAGTTTTCTCTTTTTGGATTGGCATTTTCTGTGAGCAAATGAATATCCGTGAGAACCCTGCAGCACCCCTTTGCCAGCCGCTGCTGCTGAGGAAGAAACCCATGATCATGCCAAGGTACTGGCTGAATCTGTCGTAACACCTGAGTGGAAAGGTGTATGGTAAAGGAGAGGAGAAGCCCCACAAAAGACATGCCAAGGGTTGTTGCTTCTGGGTCTCAAAGGAACCACTGAGCACTACCCCCAGAGGTAAACTAGTAACAAGAAGTCATGGTGGGTGAATAGTCTCAGGTAAGATCTAGCCAAAGGCAGCAGGGCACACCTCACCATTCAGTGGGAATGTGCCTGTAACAGTGGTACATTGGCGGAGTTTAAAAGTCCTGGTCTCAGGGGGGAGTAGACTAGCAGGGACTCCAGGGGGATCCACCCTCATCTCGCCTGTCAAGACTTTGGTCTTGTGAAAAAAAAGGAGGGTTCAGTGGTGTTACTGAGGGTCCCTTCAGGTGTACTCATGTAGCAGTGCATAGTTAATTTGAGGTTCCATCTCCCCTACACCCTGTCCATGCACCATCTGCAGGTCACAGTCAGCTATCTGAATGCAGATGCTTCAATGCAGATCCTGAACCCACACCGGGATGGTTGCACTCAAAAGGAACAAAAAGAAAACCTTGTATCAAGAGTTAACAGGCTATACTGTTATGGGACCATCGTGGGCTGCTCCTGTGCCCATGGGGCATTAAATCCTGTATTGATCCAGTCCCCTTTCAGGGCAGTGCTTCTCCCCCAGCAGGGGCCTATTTTGCCACAGCACTTCTTGTGACACCATCAGCCCAAAGAAAAAAGCAAAATCCCAGTTGGGTGGCTGACTTACACCATCTCTACAGCCACGAAGAGGGCAAAACATCAAAAGAAAGAATGAGGAAATAAAAGAACAGTGCCCACTAAAGTTCAGAGCCAAATCTGACCTCTGTTCAGGTTCCAGCTGCCAGTCGTTCAAGCCTCTCCCTGCCTAAGAGGGAGCTTCCTCATACCCAGATCTTCTCTTCCTGTGAGGTCTGGAGCTGAAAGGCAGTGAAGTCCCACCCAGATCTACACACATCAGGGGTAACCCTGTAACCTCCCGGGTCCCTCAGCTCCCTGGGCCATGCAGTCTGGGATCTATCTCCTTGCCCTCTCTGGCTTCGCTTCTTTTGCTTTTGAAGTGCTGGAGTGATGCAGTTCTATGCTGTCATCACCCCCGGAGCTGCACAGATCATGTGCTGATAAAGTAGCATAGTAGCACCATGCACCTCACTCACTCCTGCTCTTCTTCACCTGCAGGTAAGGCATTTCTCTCTTTAGCCCATATGGGGCCATATCCAAATGGTGGGGTCTGCCTGTCTCCCCGGGTCCCATCATTACACTGGGAAACAACAAACAGTGGCTACCAACAGCAGTAAACTACATACTGATCATCCATGGATTTCATAGATTTCATAGACGTTAGGGCTGGAAGGAACCTCAGAAGATCATTGAGTCCAGCCCCCTGCCCCAGGGGCAGGAAGTCAGCTGGGGTCATAGGAAAACATCCAAATTTCTCTTGAAGGCGTTCAAAGTAGGTGCTTGAACCACCTCCAGTGGCAGGCCATTCCAGATCTTGGGGGCACAGACAGTAAAGAAGTTCTTCCTTACGTCCAGCCTGAAATGGTCTTGCAGGATTTTAAAACTGTTCAATCTTGTCATCCCTTGGGGCACTCTGGTGAACAAATGTTCCCCCAGGTCCTGGTGAACACTCCTTATAGATTTATATAAATTATAGGGATGAGGTTGAAGTCATGAGGCTGGATGAGAATTGGCATCAGATGCAGGGGAAGATCGTACAATTGCTACAAGAGCTCATACAGGTGACATCCCAGGAGATGGAGGCTTATAGTGCCCTGTTCTCAGAGCAGCAAGACCCAGGTGTCTGAAGCAAGGAGCCACCAGGGCTTCCATATGATCTGGATGGTCAAGGAGGACAATCCCAGAAGCCTAGTTAGAGTAATTTGAATGCCTCGCTACAGCAGCAAGCTGAGTCGGGCTCAGGCCACATACCAAGCACTATCATGTACGGAGGCCCTGGACTACCAAACAGTCAAGGATGCTATATTGTACCAGTTTGAGATATCTCTAGAGCACTACCAGAAAAAGTTTTGGGCCAGAAAGAACAAGTAAAATTGGTGACCCTAGCTGTTAGCCCATCTGTTAAAGGGTACTGGTGGGATAAGCCAGAGGAGAGCTGTTTGAGGTGACAGTCCTCAAGCAGTTTGTCTGGACCCTAGAAGAACAAGCTCACAAATTGGTGTGACAACACCAGATTCAAACTCTTGATAAGGCAGTACAGATCACTAAGACCTATGTGTAAGCAGTGGAGGAACCTGCCTGGGACCAAGGATTGTGGGCTGATACAAGCCCCGCAGTGAACCCACCTGGCTGGCCTGGATGAGACAGCAGGCCAGAGCCTGCTCCTTGTGAGGATTGCTGTGCATGTTGCAGAGTCACCAGACACCCAATCCGGTGTTTCCCTACAAGGTGTCCCAGTCACAGTATGGGACGTGGTTTCCTGAGATGAGACATGGAGCCACAGGCCAGTGAGAGTGATAAAGATAGACTGCAGTTTTGGCCACAGCTGTCTAGAGCCATACCATCCTCAACCTATTGTCAATGCCCAGGTTGGTGGACACACTCTAACGGCCATGGTGGACATGGAGTATGTTCAAACTCTGGTACATGCAACCTCCCTACTGGCTATGGCTGGCATCCCAGCTTTGGTCAAGATGCTAGTCTGCATGAATGGCAGACAGAAAACATATGAGCAACAACAGCTGCCGGTCACAATTCTCAGGAGAATGTACAAGATGCCTATTGGGATCTCATAGAATCATAGAATCAATGAGTTGAAAGGGACCTAAACAGATCAGCGAGTCCGACCCCCTGCCATGGGCAGGAAGGAGCACTGGGGGTGGCAGGGGTCATAAGACCCCAGCCAGGTGCCTATCCAATCTCCTCTTGAAGATTTCCAGGGAAGGTGAGAGCACCACCTCTCTGGGAAGCCTCTTCCAGGCTCTGGCCACCCTTACAGTGAAGTACTTCTTCCTAATATCTAACCTAAACCTATCCTCCCTCAGCTTGTGGCCATTGTTCCTCGTGACTCCAAGGGGGGCCCTGGGGAACAGACTTTCCCCGAGTCCCTGCTGGTGGCCCCTGATAAAGTTGTAGGCAGCCACAAGATCTCCCCTCAGTCTCCTTTTGCGGCGACTGAAGAGATTCAGGTCCCTCAGCCTCTTCTCATTGGGCTGGCCATGGAGGCCCTCAACCATACGAGTGGCCCTCCTCTGGACCCTCTCCAGGTTCTCCACATCCCTCTTGAAGTGCAGCGCCCAGAACTGGACACAGTACTCTAGCTGTGGCCTGACCAGCGCCGCATAGAGGGGGAGCAAGACCCTCTGGACCTGTTAGTGATGCCCCTGTTGATGCATGAGAGGGTGCAGTTGGCTCTACCTATTGCTTTGTCGCATTGGTGACTCATATTCATCCTGGAGTCAATCCTGACTCCAAGATCCCTCTCTGCCTCTGTGCTGCCAAGAGGGTCAGCCCTTAATCTATAACCATAATGCTGGTTCCCTCTCCCCAGGTACAGCACTCTGCACTTGTCCTTGTTGAACTGCACCCTGTTCAGATCCGTCCACTTCTCTAACCTATCCAGGTCTACCTCCTGTGCCCCATGCTGCTAGACCAGGACTGGCCATACTTAAGGAAGTTTTGCAGAGAGAGCATCTTAACTGGAACTGCCAAAAAAAGAAGACATGGGGGCATTGGATGAGTTTGCTAGAGAAGGAGCAGAGGCCACTCTCCCTGAAGGAAGGATGGACCCACTCCACCTGGAAGAAGTTGTAGGCTCCAACACATTTTGGGTAGATCAACTAAATGACCCCACGTTCCAGCATGCTTATGGTGAGGGATAAGTGCACTGTAATGACAAGTTACTATGACCAGCACAGGCAACTGAAGTCCCACACTTTGAGGTAAGAAATGACCTCTTGTATTATCCAGGGGAAGGGACCAGGGCGAGTGCAGTTACTGGTGCCACAATGTTACAGGGCTTCTCTAATCAGATTGGCACATGACAGGCCCATGGGTGGACACCCAGGAAGGGACAAAACAGAGGCCCATTTGGCCTATTTGATATCTCAATACCTCTACATCTCCTAGTTTTCTGTGTATAGCAGGAAGAATCAAAATAAGAAGAACACCATTTAAAGACTCTCAAACTGAGAGCCACGCGCATGATTTGAGAGCCACGTGCATGATCAGAGGTCAGGAAAACAGATCTTACGATGACAGGCTGAGAGCCATGGGACTCTTTAGCCTGGAAAAGCCCAGGCTC
>NW_017728948.1:57625061-57629037 GCF_001723895.1 Crocodylus porosus
CACCTTCAAGAGTAAATTGGATGCTTATCTTGCTGGGATCCTATGGCCCCAGCTGACTTCCTGCCCTTTGGGCAGGAGGCTGGACTCGATGATCTCCCAAGGTCCCTTCCAGCCCTAATGTCTATGAAATCTATGAAACTGTTGTTAAGACACTGCCTTGGGATGTGAGACGCAGCTTCTAGTGCACCACCTGACTTATTCAGATTAGGAATTAAAACCAGCAGTCCCCTAAGACTGCCTGATATGTGGGACAAGTCTGTACAGCAATTTTCTCTCTGGCTATATGAATATTTATATACTTCATGCAAGTGGGACAGTATCCACAGAAGCAGATTGATAACAGCCCATTCCATAAAAGGACTGGACCCAGAATATGCTAAGCCTAGCAGTAAAGGGAATCTTTTTGGGGTAGGCAAAATTGGGATTCCAGCTGTTGAGGGAACTTAGATGACCTGGGTTTGCTGAACTTAAGTAAAGCAGAAAAGAAATAGTAAAATAGAAATAGTAGTAGAGTAAAAGCAGATAAGAAATGGTTTTATGAATAATGTTTAATTTTATCCCTTCATTTCAATTGCTTGCTTTTGTTAAAAACTCAAAAGGAAAAAAAACATTTTCTTCACAGAGACTGCAACTTTTTATTCAACCTGAAACATGGTGATCTTTTGCTTTCATTTCAATGACAATGTGAAAATTTTAAGATCAAACCAAAATTTTGATCATTCTTTCCCTGCTTATATACTAAATAAAAATAACTCAGAATAATACTTCAATTATTTAAATTATTCATTAATTCATAAATCCCTATTCTTATTCTTCCCAAGGTTGATCTGGAAATTAAAGGCAATACAAAGTTTCAGGTGCTAGAAAAGGTAGCATGTTTTGAGTAGATGATAGGCTAAGAAGATTGAAACGGGCTATAAACAGAGCTTCCAGAGATGGACTTAACTTGACTGCGGGAACTTACAAAGGTGCAAATAGAATCACGCATTAAGGCCTTACATACTTTTTACTCTTTGCTCCAAATGCTTTGTATCTTTTAAAGAATGAATAACTCTTGCTATGTTTTGAAGAAGTTGGTTTCTGAGTCTCTTCAATCACCTAGTCTCTTCAGGACTTAGAGGGCATGTCTACCCATGCACACAACTACACCATTGTTACTGTGCAGTCATTTAGTACTTTCTTTAACAAGTACTAAATTACTACACTATAACCACTGGTGCTGTGCAGTCCCAGCAGTGCACAGCTTGTTTCTGAGCCTGCTGCACTAGCAGTATGTCACCGTACTGATGAGCTATGGCGATGTAGCATCTCATGTAGATGCACTCAGTAAATACTAACTTGATCCTAGTTTGAATAAGAGAATTCTGCCCAGTGCCCAACATCTCTGGGGTGCCTTCTGTGAGATCAACAAAAGGCCCTGGTCACCATGACAATTGATTTTTCAAATACTTTGTACTAATGAGTAGTTCAAAATGTCATCTTTCTGGTAATTTGTCTTGTACTGTTACTCTTAAATAGCAATTCAATTGTTACTTTATTTCAAATGTTACTTTATTTCAAATAATTCAAATATTACTGCACTCTTTTCATGGAGGGATTTAGGCCTAGTTTTTCTATACATAGGCATAGTCTCCTGGCCAACCCAGTGGAAAACTAACAGTGGTTGGTCTAACTTATACCTATTCTTATTTATGTATTACAACGTATGAACTGCAGTTGTTATTATATCATACCTGTGTCAAAGTATATGCCCTTTGCTTCCAGTGCTTCCAGTACATCCCTTTAGTGTGCACAATGGAAAGAACTTCATTCTTGTGATTGAGTAATTCACCAATAGATGTTCAAATGGAATGGCTGTTCAAAGAGTCCATTTCTTCCTGTTTCTTAGTAGGGAAGGTTTGAGGCACGGCTGAACAAGGAATCCAGCTATTAAGAGGACACAAACTGTGATAACCCTCAAAAACATAAACAGGGAGTGTTGGATGGACTTTTGTAATGAGAAGGGGACGGGCTGGTTAACTACAAGACCAACTATCATCACAAGGTAAGCCTTAAGCTGCTTGGATGAACATAGATGAATCTCCATAGATTCACATAGGAAAGTGAGTTAAGTTTGGAAGTTTTATTTTTTTTTTCCTAATTATCTGCATTATCTTATATTTTATCTTAATTAAAGCTAAAACAATGTGCCCATGCATTCTGTGTAAAATGCACCTGTATAGATATCAGGGCTGTGCAAAGCTTCAGTTGCTTATTTGATTCAGAGACTATGCGGCCTGATTAGGCAGCTTAATCTCTGAATCTGAATTGAAGCAGAAGACCAATAAAAAGATCCAGAAAAGATTTAGAGAGATTCGATGATTCAGGCAGTCCCAGCTTGCTGCTACAGGGAGCTGGACCCGGACTCTGTGCTGGTAAGTAGGGGGCAGGAGTGGGGGGCTGGAGAAGGGAGGAGGGGACCATGGGTGGACCTCCACCAGGCCCCATCCTCTGCCTGCTACCCCAGCCCCCATGACTGCCCCCTGCCCACTCTCCCAGCCCCATCAATGGCTGCCTCACCCAGCCCCAGCTTCCCAGCACTTAAAAAAAAAGAGCCCCACACTCACCGGCAGCCACAACAGCCATCAGGTCTTCTGGCAGCTCATGGCAAAGCACCCCCATGCAGTGTGGGGCAGTGGGGATCACCCCCTTCCCACCTGGCAGGAGCCAGTAATTGTGGGGATATTTTTTTAAGTGCCAGGATGCTGGAGCTGGGCGGAGCAGCCATTGACAGGGCTGGGATAGTGGGTTGGGGATGGGGCCTGTTTGATCTGGAGATTTAGCCAATTCGGCTGCAGCTGAATCTCCAAATCAGATTTGGCTGAATCAATTTGGGACAATGATTCAGATCACTGAATTGAATCACTGTCCCCCAAATTGACTGAATCCACAGCAAATACTAGCTGCTTCACACAGGCCTAATATATACATTTGCCTCCATCTTAAACTTAGCTCCTGACAAGTTAAACTGTAAAACTTTGAGATTCTGAAAAATGATGTCTATAATGTACAGGGCTTGGTAAACAGGTGACAAGGAGAGTTTGGGAGGACAGGCAGTTGGATTGTGGGTCCCTGCTCTTAAGACAAGGTCCTAGACAAAGGTTCTGTACTCTCAGTGAATGCCTAGAAATACCAGCACAGAGTGCCTGAAATCTGTTCTGGACATTAAGGCTAAGTACAGGCATTCAAGAAGCTTGAGGTGAAAGCACTTTAATTTCTAAGCTTTACTCTAAGTAAACACAGTTAGGTTGGGAGCAAACAGAACAGATGTTATCATTTTGGTGGGGCAGGGCTTGGAGTCTGCCTGCATGGGCTGAGCCCACCAGGTATGTGTTTGGGGCGGGGGGAATCTCATGTCTCCCAGCATGGCCCACAGGTTCTGTGGGCTGCCAAAAACTCCTAAATGGACCCAAATGGCTTATCCATCCCTGATTGGCTGCTGGGCATAGGCCACCATGCCCCCAAGCCCCTGCCTTCATGACTTGCATATGCCTTCATTTCCAGACTTGTGCATCTAAGCAAACAGGGACAGCTGCAGCAGTTGCTGTGTGAGTCTTGCTGGAAGCTATGGGACAACATGGCCACCCACCTGGACCTGATACAGCAGCAGCTCATCATAGCATGCACCCTCACAGCCACAAGCCATGAGCTAGCTGTCCCATGCATGGACACTCAACACATCTTACACCCACGAAGTGTGTGTTTGTGGGTCTGTGTGCTCATGTTTTTGGAATGCCTGCATTCTGTGTATGTGCATGTGTGTGTTTCCCCAATGCATGCATACACAGAACCCAGGGATCCAGGACACACACACACAGAGCCCAGGCATCCAACACACACATGCACTTGGAAGGGAGCATGGAGCCCGTCCCCAGGGAGCCGGCAGCAGTGCAGAGCTTGGGTCGGCAGGGTGTGAGTGTGCGGGAGGAAGGATATG
>NW_017728948.1:57629137-57638741 GCF_001723895.1 Crocodylus porosus
ACCCACACACACACACACACACACACACACACACACTTGGTGGGTGTAAGTTGTGCTGGGTGGCCATGCACAAGACACACATATGCACACAGACACAGAACAGGTGTCTGGGGCAGAAGTGAGACACTGACTTTCACACAGCCAATGAGGACAGCGCCTGCCTCTTGCATAGCTCACTGTTCCCCAGGCTGATGGAGAGCAGGTACTATGTTCCTGGAATCTCCAGTTTCATCATTGGAAACATCATTGCCCCCACCATCCTTGTCAGGGGCCCAGTGTACCCCTGCTTGCTCTGGCTCATGAAGCTGGACCACCAGAAGGAGCACTTCAACTATGGACAAGGCCTGCTACTGTGAGCACTTGCGCCGCAGAGATAGGGGAGAAGGAAAACCCCCTGCTGATGTGGCTGGCCCCAGCCCCACACAGTGGCAGTTGTCTGGATCCATGAAGCCTTGGCCAGCTATCTCCTCACCCATGTGGACAGAAGCCCTCTACAAACGAGTAGGGCCGGAGGCCTTCAAGTGCCCCCACCCTGACACTGAGCCTTTGGTCTCCTGCCCTGGGCTCCTCTGGTCTCCATCATGGGTAGTGCTACCCACAGCCCAAGCTACCTGGGCATCATGCTCCTTCCTCTCTCCCTCCCCAACCCCCCCCAGGGGCAAACACTCAGGTGCAGAGGAATGTGGCACAAGGAAGAGACATGCCTCAGTTTAAAATGTTGTTGTTGCCAAACTTGTGCTGTGTTTAATAAAGAATACCTGTTGAACATGGCCCATGTCTTATCTAGATCTTTTCTCCTTTTTAACACAAAACAGCAAACATTTGGAAGGGGTGGAGTGGGGGGATTGAGAAAGGGGTGATAGAACCTGGAAGTGGGGTTGGGGTCAGAGGGGATGCCACTGACCCCAGGACTCAACAAATATGAAAACTTGGAGGGGAGGCACAGGATAGGGAACTTTTGACCTGACATCCTACTTTCAGGAGTCTGGTATCAAGACCAGGAACTTCTCCATGTAGAAGCTGGACAGCTATGTGATCCCAGAACTAATGTCTCTCTGAGAAATCTGGAGGTCAGCAGGTGGGTCAGAGAAGGGGGAGAGGCTGTGAGTTGGGAGGCATCACCACAGCAAATGCCAAGGCCCCTGGCTGTCTCACATGGGACCCCAGACACTTGGGCCCTCAGGGCCATGTCTCCCCCTCAAGGACTAAAGGCCCATGGTCCTTGCCAATACCTGAGGCTCATGTCAGGCAGCCAGTCAAAGCTGGGGTGCTGCCTATCCCCACCAAGGTTGTGCCACTCCCCTCTAATGGGACCTGAACCAGGAGTGGGCCAACAGGAAACTGAATAGCTACCTCCCCAAAGCCTCCCAGATGGGGTATGCATGAGCTGCCAGAAGGTGTCCCAGTGACTGCTTGCCCCAGTGGACTGGTGGGCAGGTGGGCTGCTCTCCTCTCCCCATTCTGAGTGCTTCTGTGCTCCTTCCGGACTCTTTTGGAACCACTTGGGGGCCCGAGGTGTAGGGGATGAACAGAACAACAGAAATCCAGGACTATGTGCATTAACCTCCTATCCTAATGCTGTGACTCTCTCAGCTCTGCTGCACCATGGGGTGTCTCCTCCAAACAGCGAGTGGCCATCTGGAGCCCCCTGTCATACACCTTGACAACCTGGATTAAAGCACCCCAGCCCATCCATTTCCCCAGTACTTATCCCAGTTCATGCCTCATGCTCGTCTCAATGCCTCTGGTGTTAGGCGTATGTGGCTGACCAAAGAGGCTGTGACCAGAACTTGTAACATCTCTTTATTTCACTGGCACCTCATAGGCACATCTTTTGGTCAATCTGTAGGTGTTCAGCTACCCATCCTGGACCCACCATACTGGCTGCTGTGAGCTGGCCTTCCACACACTGAGGCAGAGCCTATAGATAAGGGACAGGGGTTACTTCACTTTCCCCAGTTGTGGTGCAGAGTGGTCCAGGGAAATGGATGGGGCCACAATTGCAGGAAAGCCTTGGGGGCTGCCCTGAGAAGTTAATACAGTAGATGCCTACACTGTGAGAATTGGAATAGCCAGTGCCCATTGGACATCACCCACAGTTTGAATTGGTGGGGGGGGAGAGAAAATGCTATTGGTCCACTTTCCAACCTCATCAGGTGCACAACCTGGGAGTCATCCTGGCAACAGGAGCCAAGTGGCTGAGATACCAGTCCCCATGTGGTAAGCCTTCCATCACATGAGCCCCTTTCCTGGACTGGGAGGGAGGGAGGGAGGAGGGAAGTCGGGGGGGGGGTTTGGACAAGGAGGAATTTTTCTCATTCCTGCAGCAGACATAGTTGGATAGTATCTCCTGTCCCTGACCTAGAGAGCTCTCTGCCAAAACTACTCTTTACCATTTGCCTGATGAGCTCTTTAAATGCTATCAATGCCTTTCTGTGAGTGCTTTGGTGGGCGAGAGAGCTATTTACATGCAAATGCTTGGGTATCTGTGCTTAGGCTTGAATCTCCCACAAACTGTGGCATGGCCCTTAGACATACGGCAAGGACATGTCAATTATACAGATTAATGGCCCCACTGAATGGGACATACACTCTTAAACACCCAAGACTGGGGGGAGTGGGGTGGTACTTTGCCTGTGCTCCAGACTACAGCAAGAGAGGGTAAGTGTGGTGGGAAGGTGAGTAATGCACCCTCCCCCTATGCCCCAGAATTCCCACCCGAAACCAGAATTCCAGCCCCAACCCATTTGTGGGCTTCTCAGCCACACTGGTATGAGAGAGGACTTTGACCTCGTGGCTTTTGCTCTCACTTCAGAGAGTTTTGGCCACTGCTCCCTGTGGCAGGGCCCTGTTGGTGCCTACCACTGTAAAGGCTAGGCCAGGGAGATAGCAGGTGCCTGATGAGGATGACCATTTAATGCTGAGCTCTCTGTGTGGAGAAGGAGGTATTTGGGACCAGCCAGCAGGGGAAGAACATCTCCCTGCTGAGCTCTCATGACAGGATGAACTTGCAGGTATGGGCTGGGGCTATGGAGATGGAGGAGACCCAAGGTCCTGGGCACAACCTAAAACTGCACCCTGCCAGGGTCAGGAGACCTGGTGGGACTGCCAGTGGTGCAGCAGCCCCAGGAAATGCCAGGACCACAAACATCCCTGGTGAAAGGTGGGTAGGGGGTCCCTGGCTGAGGAAAGCCCAGACCTGTGAGACAGCTGGTCTTTTGCCCAAATGATAATTTCCTAGCAGTTTTACTTACATACTATTGCTCAGTTCCAACTGTTATACTGTTGCTGTCCGCATCTTCACTTCAGCCACGTTCTAACTCACAAGTGGATACAATTTATATAATGACGCTGAAAACTGTGCTAATAGTCACTTGTTAACCAGTCACTTGTATTAAAACCCAATAAAATGTCACTCATCACACGTGTTCCTCTGTCTCAATTGTACCATATTATGCAGCCACCTGTTTTAACATCTGGAAAAAGAACAATCCCTTTCCACATCTATCTACATATAGCTAATGCATTAACCATCTCAACATATTATAAGCAAGTTCTACTGATTATATTATGAATAACATATCAGAAGTTATTCTTTGTTTACATTGTTAGGTGCAGAGGAGCAGTATTTTAGATTCACATGAAAATACAGTAGGAAACATTCTGGCAAAAAGATACAATCCAGATGGAAAATGATCATTATAATAATAGAATGGGCTTGGTTCTACATAGAGGAGAGGGTCCCAAAGTGCCAGAGAGATGTGTAAAGAGAAACACTTCTGCCATATACAGTACTAAGCAGATATGAATGATAACTCGTTAATGTAGGAAAACATAATTACTTGGCAGATACTACTTCCAAAACACTTTTTGGCCAATATTAGGATTATTGTTATAGAGTTGTGTTTTCTTATTGATGTATGTGTAAATAAGTATGTAGTATCTTCCTTCCTTAAGTTTGAGAATGGTGATATTAATGAGCTATGTTAAACATGTTAGTAACTTATTTGTATGAAAAGCTGCTTTCAAACTATGAACCTTGGGAAAGCACAGACTCTTCCACACTTCTGGGCAATTCAAGTGGGACCTCCAAAACAAAATCCAGATTATTCAGCCTATGATAGTAGAATAATTCTGATCTGAATTTTGTGGCTTGTATCCAAGTCAGAAAAAAAAAGAATCTTATCTATAAATGTGAAATCTTACCTTCCTATCAACTAAAAGTCAGTATTCCATTTTTGCATCTGATTCTGAGGTCTACTTGACCTTGATTTTCTCTTTAACTGAGACATGATCTACATTAAGCCAACACTTCAAGTGGTTTGTCTATGTACTGGGAAGTTGCTTACAGCTTTGTAGTACCACCTCTTCTGGTGTCAGCCAATCATCTCCCTCTCCCCCTCTTTTTCTGGTACCAGTATTTCATGTTTGCCCTTTCATTATTGCAGCAGAATGTAGAGCTCCAGTTGTGCTAACATCATACACACAAACCATGAAAAGAGAGTCCCTACCCTACAGACTTCTATTTCACTGCCTAAACAACTTGCCATATTGGCCAGGAGGAAATGAATTACCACCAACAACTACACACAAAAAGCAAACAGAACAAAAGACAAAAAAAACCTAAATAGATTATTTTTTGTGTTTCTTGTTCACAAGCTGCTTCCCTATGTCAAGTGTTTGGAGATATTCCAGATTTCCAGCTACACTGTGGCCAATCAGCTGATCTTTTTTTTACTCACATTTACTTCAGTTTTAATATCCTCCAAAGGCACAAAAACAAAACAAAACAAAAAAAAGGAAATACAGATTCTTGCTCTTCCAGTGACATGTACTTAGTTACTATTCCACATGAATGCTCAATGTGCACTTACTTACAATTCTTTTTGCTATATTTTCCCATAAAGGAAAGAAAATTTTTTTTCTAAAGGGTGGCACTACTTACCCAGATTTCCCTTAAGTATTTTAACAATGGCCCAAAATTGGTTTCTTGTTCTATCTCACTCAAATCCAAACCCTTGCTGAATATCTTGGTCATATTTTTATAGTAAATTTTAACCCCATTTGTTAATATTCAAGGAAACTTTGAAACTTTGCATAAAGTGTTTACTAGGTCATAATGTTTTAATACAGGGACTGGTTTTGTCATAATCTTGAACTAAGTATAAACAAGTAGATTCTCACAATTACAGGTAGTAGTAGGACTGATGTTGAGCAACAGACTTCTGTAAATCCAGAATAACTGCAGTGGCACCAAGTATTTGATCTAGGCTCTCCCCATCAGTTACTGTCAACACAAGCTGTCAAGGGTGTTCTTGTTCCCATTAAAACTTAAAAGTTATTGACATTGGAAGAAAGTAGGACTATCTAGATGCTAAAAGATTCTTTAGTATGATGGGATTTTTGTTTACTATGAGAAATGTTAGATATTAACCAAAGTGGCTCATATTACAAGAGGAATACAGGAAAGGGGGGAAGAGATTATCGACTCAAAGGGGAAATACAAAGCTGGCTGCACAGTTTGTGGACACAAATTTGTCATTTATTTCTCTCTCTGACCTTTGAACTTGTTAGACCCTATTTTGAAAGACAGCCTACTATCCCCAGTTTAGCAGAGAGTTTCATATTTCTAGAGGTCCTGTGAATACACAGCCTTCCCAACCCAATTTATACCATTTAGATTGATTCTCCTACTACAAAAACAGACAATTCTATTAGGAATACTGGCTAACAGGAGTGGCATAGTTGCGATGACTTAATTAGGCAAAGATTATGTAGGATTATTTTAGGTTAGCCTCATGAAAATGAGGCCTAATCTACACCATGCAGTTCTGCTGGCTGAATTAAAAGTTCTGCCAGCAAAATATTGACAGCCTCCATGTTCAAAACTCCTCTGCCATGGTAGACCCCTTCTTTCTGCCAGAGAAGTCACACCACCTGTGCCAAGCAGGGTAAAGCTTCTGTTGCTGTCTGGCAGCTGGCAGAAGGTATATATAGACACGCCCATGTTCTGCCAGATCTTGCAGTCCCTTCAGCAGCTGGTGCCTTCCCAGGGTGCACTTCATGCTTAAGTGGCACAGCTGCTACAGCAGAGCTGCCAGAGGCACATGGACAAGTATGCGATCTGGCAGCTGGTTAGTGGCAACTGCTGGTGGCTGCCAGAACCTCTATTAACAGGGGCAAGTAACAATAGTTTCCAAGGTGGTTTTCAGGCCAGGAGGAACAAAGTTGCTAGAGCACAAAGTGCAAAAAGCTGTCACAGATCTAATGTGTGAAATGCTTATCCACAAACATGGAGGGGTGGCAATTTACTTACATCACAGTGAGAGAGGTGATAAAGCTACCATTGATCAACACATGGCTTCATTCTGTCAGACAGAAGTTATATACAGAGTACAACAAAAAAAAGGTGCAGAAAATCTGTACTGACTCAGGCATAGCATATGTAAGTAAAGAGTAACTTGTAGTTAAGCAATAAAATAACTTTGACAGCAACCACACTTCCATACTGATAGTCATCATCAGTAGGTTTTTTTCAGCCAACCGTTACTACACAGTGCTATAAGAGATCCTGATAATTTCTTACTTTAAAGAGCAAGATTATATAATCAATAAATAGATATTGACTTAATGGTAGCCACTTTGGCCATTCCTATTCAAAAGCCAGGTAGGAAAAGAACCGGAAATAAGTCTCATATGCACTCTCCTGTGACACCTTGAGTCTGACCACAAACAAGCTTCCAGTCTGAATGGAGCTAAACTATCAACTAGATGGTAAGGTGTTTAATCTCAGCTGACTATGAGCCAAAACCAAGATCACCCTGACCTCAATCATTGAGCTTTAGTATGCAGATGACGCTGTAGTCTGTGCTCACTCAGAACAAGAGCTTCAGGAAATCATCAAGGTCTTTACTGAGGGATACAAGAAAATGTGACTGAGGCTTAACATTCAAAACACTAAGGTCCTCCATCAACAAGCAGTCTCCAGCTCCAGTAATTCAGATTTACAGTGAGGCTAGAGAAAATTGACTATTTCCCACACTTCAGAAGTCATCTCTCACAGAAAACTGACATTCACAAAGGAATCCAACATCACCTCAAATGTGCAACTGCAGCCTTCAGACACCTGAGGAAATAGGTATCTGAAGATCCTGACATCAGAGCCGAAACAAAGTTTATTGTTTATCAAGCCATTCTGATCCCCACATTACTGTACAGAGCTGAGGCATAAACAATGTAAAGGAGACACTTCATGTTATTGGAAAAGTACTATCAACGCTTCCTGAGGAAGATCCTTCAAATCCAGTGGTAAGACAGACACACCAACATTAGCATCCTTTCACAAGCAAGGACCATAAGCATTGAGGTGATGATCATCTGACATCAACTTCACTGGGCCAGCCATGTCTTTTGGGTGTCCAACTCCACAATCCTAAAGCACATTTTATTCTCCCCGCTCAGTCAAGGAGTACAGTCAACAGGAAGACAAAGGAAGTGCTTCAAGGATGTCTTCAAGGCCAACCTGAAAAAATGCAACATCAATATCTACTCATGGGACTATCACTCAGGAACAGCCCAAATGGAAAAAGAGTTTGCTGCAAGGATCTCAGTACTTTGAAACCATATGATGAAAACAGGAGAAAAGTGGGAGCAGAAGAAACAGCATGTCACAGACCAAATAAAGAATCCAGAGTCACCCACTCTGCACAGAAACATGTACCTGAATTGCAATAGCATATATCAATCCCAGATCAGACTTGTCAGCCATCTTGGACCCACAGATAAGACAATCCATAAAAGACCATCATCCTCAACTGCAAGGGACTGCCAAAAAATCACTGTCGCAGATGTGATGCTGCAATGTGGTCCCATTCACCTGAAATGCTGGCATAGCTCTCTAACTTCAGTAACTATTTTAACAAACAGAACTTTGACTTCTAAATTGCTTGTATATTATTATGACTGGAGGAAGGTAGTGCTGGGTCTATGCAAATGGCTTGGTCCATGAAAACAGCTTCTCACACCACACCCAGGACCACAGACAACTGATGCCTCCTGAGTCTGGGGGGCACCAGATTTCCAACAGGGGGTAGTCTCCCCCATGGACAATTGCCAGCCTGGGGGGCATCCCCCCCATGGCCAATCACCAAGTGCAATAGCACCAGCAGCAAAACCAGGGAAACCAGAAGTGCACTTCCACCAGCAATTCCGGTTTCATGGCTGGCACTTCCAGGGGCTGCATGGCCAACCTCAGGGGCTGCATGTGCACCCACATGCACCCCTTACACATCACCAATACCCAGAACACTTGCAGCAGGGGCACACTCAGGGCATAGAGCAGGTGTAGGGTGAGGAGCTGGTCCTGGGGCACTTCTCCAAAGAGGCCCCCTGCAGTTAGGGTGGTAGCTCTGCATCACAGCCATCCAGGAGCCCCATGACCCCTGAGCCTGGGTGCCATGGCCTTGGTGTCAGCAGGGGAAACAGGCTGACCTGCAGGAGGAGAAGGTGGGGAGTAGGGGTGTGCAAAACGGGCCGTATTTTATTCAGATTCAGATTCAGCCTGAATTGGGGACAGTGATTCAATTTGTTGATTCGGATCACTGTCCTAATATGATTCAGCCAAATCCAAAACTGAAGATTCGATGCCGATTCAGAGAATCAGCGATTCGGCCATAGACACAGCGTTAAAGGTTCTTTCTATGCAACTCAAGGTACCAAGGTACCAGGTGCAGCTTGTGAGTGCTCTGCAATAGTGGGGTGGATGGAGTGTCCCACAAGGGTGCAGGGGGAGTGGCCCTGTATGCTCTGCAGTGAACTCGGAAGTGAACCATAAGTACTTTTGGTCCACTTCTGGGTCCACCGTCAAGCACACAAAGGGATTCCCTGTGCCCCTCCTGACTCAGCAATCGGATGCAGAAGGAGCCTGGTGTCCCCCCATACCCAGAAGGCATCAATTGCTGAGCCTGGAGGGTACAGGTGGGCCCCCAGTGGACCCAGAAGTGGACTGAAAGTGCTTCTGGTCCACATTGAGGTTGTCTGCCAAGAGCGTGGGGGGACCCCCCCACACTTCTATGGGACACTTCATCCACCCCACCATCTCAGCATTCATGAGCCACCTGGTACCTTGAGGTATGTAGAAAAAATATTTAAAGCTGTGTTTATGACCAAATTGTTGAATCTCTCTGAATCATCAAATCTCTCCAAATCGATCTGTAGGATTCCAATTCAATTTGGAGAGATTAAGGGGGTCTCCTTATTTGATTTGGATTTGGAGATTCGGCCACTGAATCAGGCTGAATCTCTGCCAAATCGAATCAGAGACCGAAGCTTCAAATGGCCCTACTGGGGAATGGCTCTGGAGCTGCAGCAGCAGGTGCTGCCTGTAGTCTAAAGGTGGATTTGAGAATGAACAAAAGGACACCACAGAGTGAAAGTGGACAGAAAAATTAATGGTGCAGTTATGGAAAATGAGTGTTGCCTATGATGCATAAAGCGGTTCGTTTCTCTGGAGGCCACAAAAATCACAGACACACACTCATTAGATGGCACAAAAGGTGTATTTGCAAATAGGGTCAGAGCAGAGTCAAAAACTCAGATTACTCTG
>NW_017728948.1:57638752-57653340 GCF_001723895.1 Crocodylus porosus
TGCGATTTAGCATAAGAAAAGCTGTGGCAAGGCTGGGAAAGGAAAAAAAGTCCTTGGCAGTGTTTTTTTCTTATCGGGTGCAAGATGCAAGCTGTGCATTTCTAACAATACTCCATTTCTAACACCTATATGCAGAAACAAATGTGCATATAAGCAGTTCAGTGGGATTACATTTTCTCCAGTTGACTTAAACACAATGATTCAGTTCTCTTGGTCCAAGAAGATGACCTATGTTTTAGAGCTAAGATATTAATGGAGCAGTTCTGCACAGTTTGGTTAGGATGCAGGTAAGCAGGGACTAAGTGAAGCTACTAGCAGTTCCACTGATGATACCAAATGCTAGCAAATCACTGGGCACATCAACACATTCCTTAACGCACCATGATTACTGTGTACTCAGGTACCTGTAATAACAGATACTAACTGAATGTGCAGTAACTGGTGCTACTACACAGTAGTGCCAGCGCATGTTTTTTTGTGATGCTAATGTGCGATAAACTAATTCTACTGCACATTAACTTATTAGCACAGCTTTTGCCATGATGTACTAATGCACAGTAGAATTAATCTACTGTGCATGTAGTGTTTTCTGTAGACGTGCCCACTGTTTCAAAATCAACTTGTGCCACATAAATTAACTGTGGAGTGGCTGAGAAGATAGGCAATTGTTTTAGATCCAGGTGGAAAAGTAGCAAGTTAGCTGTAAATTTGAATAGGTAAACAACTTTAACTTTAACACTTAAACCTTGCATAATAATCAGCTTTTTCACTTCACCAACTTATTAATGGTAGTGGCAGAACAGGGAAATGTTGGGTGGCCCACTCTGTATCTACCATAAATGTGGGGCTTTGGAACAGTTTGCTTTTCCATGCTATCCAGAATTGTTGTGGGTAGTTTCCTTTCTTAGTGGCAAGATGCTCATGCTATAGTGAATCTACACAGTGTAGGAATTCAGGACACAAGTAAAGTAAGGCAACTGAATAAAAGAGACAAGGAAGGAAAGAGAAATAGTAATGTGGTGGTAGTACAATCCCCTCTTGCAAGTGTGGAAGGTCAAAAAGAGGACCTACTGCAGGCAACAGAAGAAAATAGCAGGGATTCATACAGAAAGATAAAGTAAGTAAGTGTCTCAAAGATAAGTACAGGGGTCACTTCAGTAGAAAAATGTGGCCACACCCTCTGAGGTGAATGTGGTAAAAGACAAGGAGCCTAAAACTGCAAATCTCCTCGCAATGAAAACAGACTTTGTGCAATTGGAAACTCTAATCACCTTCATGCCCACAGGTGAGGGCCATCAGGAAGCTTTTGCTCTACTTTTCAGGGGTCTTCTACACCTCTTTCCCACTTCACATTGGGAAACAGGCTTTCCTTGCCTCTGCTCAAAGAGGCAAGGAAAACCTGTTTCCCAATGTGAAGTGGGAAAGAGGTGTAGAAGGTTCCTGAAGTTAAAATTGCCAAGAAGTCAAAAAGGAAAAGATTGGAGCTGTGGTAATGAATAAGACTGATAAACTCAGGCTTGGTGGATTTTATTTATCAGGTAATAAAATAAATAGTGGCCTACAAGTTGAGTCAGATCTGCCACAGGTTTAATGGTTCCTCAATCCCCTCCCATCTCTTTGTGGTCTCTGGAATTGTATGGACCAGATGTTCCATGTTTCTCAGACCCTGTGCATGCCTGGTGGGGCATACTTTTGCAGAGTCCTGGAACTGACACTCCTAAAGGAGGAGTAAGGTCATAAGGGACAATGATGATGCTTTAAGATGGTAAAAAAGAGTCACCAGAGCCAAAGAAAGAAGAAATCAAAATCAGAATTCTTGATGTCCAGGGTGGGGAGGGGGTGCCCACCTGGGATGCTGATGATAAAATAGGCTCCTGAGATAATTCAGAACTCCTAACACTATGTACCAGGTAGCTCAAGCAAGCACTAGTGAAAATCAGAGAGAGAAAAAAGAAAGTAGATAGGAAGTAGAAGTGAAGGAACTGGGAATCTGTATTTCCTTTTTTTCTTTCACTCATGTTAAGACATGTTGGAATTAAACACTAGAAGCCTTCATGCCTTAGTTTCCCAAAGAATCAAGCAATCCCAAATGAATGGAAGATCCTACAGGTGGTGGGAATGTTGACCTTCAACAATCTCCGCAAGTGGCATTTTAATTACATGGACATTTTTCTCTTTGATAAGGTACAGTTGTTCTATTTAAATTTTGGGGGGTTTACTTATTTATTTTAGCCTTTAACTAAACTATTCTAGTATTAGAATATTAGACACATATATAAAATTAATACATACACACACACACACATATATATGAATATTTTATGTAAGATTTGTATATATGTCTGTATATATATTGTATTTGTGTGTGTATTTGTATATATTTTATGTAAGATTTGCAATATAAAGGTCTAAGCAAAACCCGTAATATTGAAATTAAGTTATAAACATTATTCAATGATTTGCTTCTATTATCCCAAATAAAAAATTTTTTAGAAACTTTTGTTTTGTGTGGAAATATCAGGGTGGTGTTTTGATGAATATTATTATTATCATTGCTCTTGTACTTGTTGTTTTTGTGAAAGGGCAAAATACTGGAATTCCTCATGGAATAGAAATTCTGGTTTCTGACCAGAATTTCTGTCCAGCTTTACTATGTACCAGCTTGGACAACTTAAAGTACAAAATCTAGCTTAGTATCATTTCTTTAATGGGTTTGTGCCCCCTTCAAGTTTTGGCCTTAAAAAAAACTAATTCTCATTCCACTGTCTCTGGAATACAGTGCTGTGGGAAATCTGGAGACTCATGACTGGCATAAAAATAGAAGGTGAGAGTAGGAGTGAAAGTTACATAGCTTCAGGAAAAAGGATGACTGGTCTGCAAACAGAAGCATGCGTGTGAACTCCATGTGAACATGCAGGATCCTTTTGGCTTTAACAGTATTCCAGCAAAAAAATAGATCTCTGTAGTGTCACATTTGAAGGCTTGAAGCGGATGTTCCCCCAGTCTCATGCATGCATAATGAAGAACAAAGCATCAACTACTAGCCAAGATACCCATTCAGGTAGATGTTAACAGAAAAATGAACAAGATTGGGAACTTTCTTTGAGTGTCTGCGGATAGTGGGGCTGTAACAGAAAACAGAAACCATATTTGTGAAAGAGAAAAATTAACCAAGAAAAGTGAAAAACCATGAGTACATTAACAAACAGTTGTGCATATTAAGGAAAATAGCAATGATAAAGCTCTGTAAAAATAAATTTGGAACAATATTTAAAAGTAAAATAAATAAAATAGAGTGGTGAGGGGGTGGTATAATACTTGAAAATAACTCACGACTGTTCTTTCCACTTGTATAGCATCTTTCATTTGATACTTTCAAGGTGTTCTATAAATTAGATAAGTGGTTATTTTCCAGAACAGCAAAATAATTTTGCTCTCAGAATAGCAAAGTACTTTGTATCTCACTTACCCATGTAGAGTAATTATTGACATTGTAATGGTGGCTTCTGGGAAGACTAGATTTGATTCAGCATACTAAGATTTAGTAGCACCTTATTTCATTAATTTTCTTATTAGGCTGACGTACCATTTACTCACAGTTTTCTGTAGTTACAAACAGGTGTCACACCATTGAAATTAAGAACACTTCATTGCAATGAACAAAATCTGTATTGTTCACTACAGTTTGACTGCCATAGAAATATGGAACTATTTAACATGAGTAAGAACAGTAGGTTAAAAAATGAAACCTATTGAAATTAAAGAACCAACTTCCATTAATTTCAGTGGGCTTTGGATAAACTCATTTCTGTAGAGTTTAGAGAAGTTAGACTGAAGTCAGAAAGAAAGCTTGGTTTCAAAGTAGAAGGGAATTTAAATGTAAAGGAAAGAGATTTATTTAAATTTCCGCCTGTTTGGAACCCCTGCTTTCTGCAAGTCCATAACATCTAACAAAGCTGACTGTTGCCTCTGAAAAGCAGTTAGTTTTTTAGCAGTTAGGTACAGAAGTTACACTTATTGTATGGTAAGTGCAGAGAAAGCACTGTACAGTCATAACTGAATAGACAGTCAGGGCACATAGAGTGCTGTAAAAATGGTGGATCCTGCTCTAAGATAACTCTGGATGGATGTAGTATCAGATTTCAGCGCTGCAGGTTAGAGCGCCATAACAGGTTAGACTGCTGTACCGGACCCCATTGCGATTCATGTTAGGTCACATACCACCAGCAGCCCATGGGGCTTTGTAGCACCCTGCTCATCCCTCTTCCTGGACAGGGATGGGGGGATGGTCCCTAAGCACTCTAGCCTTGACCAGAGCTTGTTTGGTCTGTCCGAGTGCTGGGCTGTCACTGGGCACACAAGGCCACAATACGCTGCCTGCCCAGCTCTCCATGGCCCCAGAAATCTGGCCACAGGGGAGCAGTTAGGATCTGTCTTCTTATGTCACTTGGTCTAATGCCATAGAGTGCACAGAATACATTTCTGTCTGTGCAGACTGTGTAGCCTGTTATGAGTCTCTGCATGCTGTGAAGTACAGTGTTGAGCTTTTTAGTGCAACAAGTTCTGGACCATACAGGAGCACAGTAATACTATTTCACGTGCAGTGGTTCTGAACACTGTGAAGTTAGCACAGCATGTCAGGCTGGTTAAATATCTTAAGGGAACTACCTATGGAAAGATTTTACTGTTGACCTTCTGAATGTGATATTTATAAGTGGGGCAATGGTCTAATGTGACTCCTTGGTAAGTTAGGGTATACTCATATGTGACAGCCAGAAGCAGAGGGATTAATAAGCAATAAATATGTGCTTCTTAGAGGCATTTGGTATTTTGCCTAAACAGGTAATATTAGGTAATACAAAGCTTGTAAGTTTTTAAACCACAAATGTAACTTGTCTGTCATAAGCTTAACAAAAATGATAAAATTAACTGTTTGTGTAACTGACTGGGCCCCATAGGCAAAGCTGTAGCTGCAAGATTAGCTGACTTAATGGTTTCTGCTTAGGGTTCAGCTTTAACAATTAAAAACTGGATCCAACTGCCTGACACACCCAACACATTCCAGGAAAGCACATCCCCAGAAAGCATATAAAAAAAAACCCAAACCTAAAAGGGGTTGGGGCTTAGGCGGAGCAATGTCAATTTCAAACCTAAAGATGCTGCATTGTAATTTGCTTATTAGATAAAACTGAGTCTAGGTAGTAACCATTTATGATCATTTTTAACAACTTTCAATCCCATAGGGTAACAGATATAGAGCAACCTTGTGAGTGGCTCTAAAGCCAACAGATTACCATAAGACTAGATATAAAAAGCGCGTGCATCAGGTGACCAGCAGGAAGGAGGGAACAGAATGGTCATTTCTGTTCCATGCCCAGACCCTGGACTCCCCATGTGAGTGAGGACCAGATCCTAATCAAGGGACCTTCCCTGGTAATCCCTCTGACAGCATCGATCGGGGACACCTGACTTCGCTGGAATCACTTGACGCGTTCCTGGCATTGAGTGACTATCGATAAGTTGCCAACCCATGTCTCTCTATCTGTTGTTTTGAACAGCCTAGTGGCTAATACCCTTGCAGTGCCCAGTTGGCCTGCGACAGAATTGATCTATCTATCTGTTATTATCTGTTGTTATTATTTACTATTGGCTCTTTAATACTGCAGTATCTGCTTATTGCATTTATCTTTCTGTTAACTGTTGTGTGTGTGCAAGCTATAATAAATTTGCCTTTACTCCACTCCCAACTTTGCCTCCTCAATCCAAAGCTGAACCTAACAGCCCAGTAGGCCTGTGATATAATTGATATGCTCACAGTGCCCAGCTGGCCTGTGACACTTATAGGGAAGGATATAGTTGATAGTCAGCATGTTCTTGACTTGAGAGTTGTCCAGGTGGAAGACTAATTATACTGATTTATTGATCCTCCCTACTGACTCCATGCCTTTCAAAGACCCCTGTCCCCAATCCCCATTCCACTGGCCTGGAATAAAGCACAGGCTCCAGGGTCAGTACCCCCTATTGCTGTTGGAGGCTTCTCAGTCTGTGTTACATTGAGTGGGACCATAAATCTTGTTAATTGACAACTGGAATTCCCATCCCTCTAGGTTGCATTCCTGAGAGAGGCCAGTGTGTTTACATGAATCCACCTAATGCAAACCAGTACCCAACAAACCCTGAAAGATACTGAAAGTTTTTTATGAGACCCACAGCTGAGGTGTTAAAACAGTCACAACTCTGGATTTCTCTTGTGTGCCTCCTGCCATGGCTTGGCAGAGCACCTACTTAGGAGCACTGCTCCAGGTAAGGTATAATGGGAAATGAGAAGATAGAACCCAGGGAGATGGAACACAGACATTGGTTCTTCCCAGCTGGGAGGTGAAATATAGATATTTCATGGCATGGTCAGGTTGTGAGTACGGCAGGGGAAAGGGTCCAGACAGGGGACTCATTATAGGTCTCTCTGTGTTCCCCTTGCCTGAAGACTCCACATTTGTGTGCAGGAGGCCCAGTCATGGAGCCTGACATGCTGGATACAGGATAGTCACCCAAAGACATGTGTGTAGATGGCACCAGTGAAATCAGGACCAAATGGGACCCTCAATGTTGGGAGGTTGGAACAGACAGGTTGGCTATTGCTTGTACCTGCACTGCCACAACATTAAGCAAGCTATCCAGGCCCAGAAATGTGCTGTGAAGGTACAAGAATGAGGATGGGCACCCACTGTCTGAGGGAGTTTCAGATAAGGAGCTTGGGATCCTCAAAGGCCACTTGGGATCCAGCTATGACACTGCCTCATGCAGGAAGACAATTGCTCTCCCAGGCAGGAGTAGTGGGATAGGCTGCCACTCAACCCCGCCTGACCAGCATGGAGAGCCCCATGCCAGAGACTCCTCCCTGTGGCAACATGCCCGAGAGTCCCATGGGGGTGGCCTTGGATGCTGGTCATGGGGAAGACTCCATACCGCACATTGAGTGGGAGATGCTGAAGAATGGGGGGGCCCCGGAATGGCGGATATGTTGTGTGGGAGCCCCTGACCTGTGTTCCTCAGAGCTAGGAAGGTATCTGATGAGGCCTGCTCTGGGGAGCAGCATTGGAGGAGGGAAGAGAGACCAGGCTGCCTGAGATCTGATGCCAGGGCTGGCATTGACTCATCCCACCTTCTAGGGCCAACTCACTACCTCCAGCAGATGGCAGTTGCCAGCATAGGCACAGGGCTCCCAAGAGGTTCAGGCCAGTCCTGGAAGGATGCAGGAATTCTCAGTATGATGGCAGAGGAGGGGAAACCCACCAGCCCACCAAGCCAGGACACCCCAGGCCTGGATCCCACTGCATGTTAGTGATGCAGCCTCTGTGAGGGTAGGCATCCTGCTTGGCATGGATTCTGGAGTGAGCAACATTCCACAGTTCTTTATTATTCACATAAAAAGTTTGTCATCTGCAACATGAAATTAAAACTAAGGGGTGCAGGTTTCATGTACAGCATTGCCCCTGCTGCCCCAAGATTTTGTGTTTGTTAAGTTGAGCCCCAACAGCTTCCCACTCCTCTTCCCTTCAATGTCATAACTGCCTGGTGCAACCAGGATTTTCCCCCACTCTCTCAATGAAGAAGGATCCAAGTTCTGGAGTGGACAATGTTCCATAGTTTTTATTTAATAAACACCCTAAAAGTCTGGTATCTTCAACATTTGATTAAAATGAGGCAAGTCTCTTCCTTGCACTGCATTCCCCTACACCCTGGTGTATGCCTCTGGTGGGTGTTGTGGAGGTAAAGGAGGACAGTTCCCAGGCAACCTGGGTTGTGGACAGTAGTGCCCATAACAGGGCCAGAGGAGCCCAAGGCTGGAGACCAATGACCCAGTCCCAGGGTAGGGGAACTTGAAGCCCTCTGGTCCTACTCACCCAGGGAGGGCTCCCAGACCACACAGGTGAGAAGCTACTTGTCCAGGGATTCATGGATCTGGACTGCCTGCTACTGTGTGGAGTCAGGGCCACCACCACCATTGGGGGAGGGAATACAGGCATCCAGGACACGGACACACACACACACACACACACAGCACAGGTGTCCAAGACACACAAACAAATGCACACAGAGAACCCAGGCATCTGATACACACACACACACACACACACACACACACACTTGGTGGGCTCAGGGTGCATGGGTGGCTATGTGCAAGACAGCCAGCTTATGGCTGGTGGCCATGATTTGCTGCTGCTGCATCAGGTCCAGGTGCTCAGCTGTGATATCCCTGTCAGCCAATCGGCCCAGTCATTTGGCTTTACTCAGGAGACTTTGGCAGCCTGGTGAGCCTGTAGGGCATGCTGGGAGGCATGTGATCCCTGCCCCCCCCACAGCCCTCTTGCTACCTGCTGGGTTCAGGCCATTCAGGCAAGCTCCAAATTCCACCCCTGGCCCTTACCTAACCTTAGGTACTTAGAGTAAAGCTCAAAAGTTAAAAGTTATTCTGCCTCAGACTTCTTGAATGCCTGTACTTAGCCTGAAATGCCATGCTACCCTGGCTCTGTAGAGTTAAGGGAAAAATTCTGGGCTTCTGATTCGCTCTTGTACGCTACCCATAAAAAACTCTGCTCATTTCCCTCCATAACATTACCAGTTTAGCATACAGAGAGAGAGAGAGAGCTCCTCACATTTCTAGTGCTTTATGCACTTTAACTAAACAGAAAGCCAGAGTGATATGGCTTGATTTAATAAATGAATGAAAGCAACATAAGCAGTGGAATTCTTCCATTCTCTTTGTTCTGTCTTGTATTGGTTCTGAGTTTTTTCTCCTGTAATATGGGATACCATTATCACCGTATAGTGCATATTAACCAATAAAACTGGGCAATGAATATAGGTTAGCAATGCATAACAGCCTTGTGAAGAATATTTCATTTGATTTTAGTATGTCTTTTATAATGGCATGGGCAGGCAGAGCGTATTGAATAAGCAACCGATAGTGTCACGTTGTAAAACACTGACTGTGATTCTTGGTACTTTATACGAAATCAGTACTAAAAACTGAATTAGACTTCATACTGGATACAGGTTTATTGTAAAAACTTCAGAGACTCATTATTATCTATTATTCTATTACCTATTATGTGGGATAACTATGTGGTATGCTGCATCTAATATTATAGAGTAGGTGAAAAGATGAAAGTGAAGGAATATTAACTCTAGTCAGACTTCCCTAGCTTTTTTTATAATAATGATTTTTGTATTTCTGATTTCATGTACAAGCTTATCATGCTTAGAAGGCTTTTCTGATGCTCTAGTTCATTACCTTGTGTTAATTTTATCACATACAAATCTTTCATCCACGTCTTTGATAATTTTTAGCCTTGGTAAGTAACATATGTAGGCCCATAATCAAGTTAAATGGTGTGCCAACTATTTATAAGCCTAAAAGATACCTATTTGTTTAACTTAAAGATGTTCTATGGGTGGAAGTTCAGACCTAGTTCAAACCCACCTTATCCCCTGTGAAACTGGAAGAGTAGCATGGGAACTCATAGCCTCTCCCACTCAAGAGGCCTGAGTAGTGAAAAATTGGCAGTAGGTGGCCTACTCGATTTCTTCCCACACCAATTGAGCAATAAACCTTGAAGGATACAGCAGGAAAAGGGATCGCTAGGGCAAGGAAGGAAGGGGCTTGTAAGTGAGGACTTTGTGTGGCTATTGAAAGAAGAAATAGGTCAGTGTCTTTCTTCCATTCCCCAGCTCCCACCTGCCCTTGCATATGCGTCATCTCTCCCTACCAGATGCTTCGCTAGTTCCTGCCATTATGCAGCCACAATTCCATTTTTTTTCTATCAAGCCCTTTTAAATACTGCCACCACACTCTCTCTCAGTGTGAGAACTTGAAACAGAAAGTGATCTGATTTTAGCCCATCCCTTACTGTTACAGGTATCTTTTCCATACTGCATGGTAGCTTTTTACTTCTGTTACTTTTAAAAATGTTCTATTAATTGTGCTATATCCTAGTGTTGCTTGGCAACCACAAAGCAATATTTTTGGAGGCCTTGCCTTCCTAAGAGTACCTTAATAAAAGGATACTTAACAGAGAGATGTTTATTAAAATAGAAATAAATCTGAAATTTAAAAAAAGTCCTACTATGGACATCCATAAAATGTACAAACATTTAGACTGGTATCTTAACTATGTATCTTAGTCCCATTTTTCTGCCAAGTCTCAGCAAAATATGCACCACATCATGAACAACAAAGAATCCAGCTGCTCTTTGTAGGCAGAATATTTCTCACTATGTAGAAGAAACATGGAGAAATAAAAAGTAAAAATAAAAGAAAGAATACAAACATTATCATTTAAGATACAGCGTGAGCTAAAAATGGTGTGGTGTTTTATCACTTGCAAGTTATTTTACCAATAAAGAATTGGTAAAATACCAAACACCAAAGCTAGAATTCATTTACCTAGCCCTTTAAATCAAGATATTTAAAAAGCAAACTATCAATGTGAGGTTTCATATTGTGAGCCTATAAGGCTAACAATGATCAAACAACAAGGTTTTGAAAATGGAGAATAAAACGGTCCTTATGCCTGTTTCCTGAGCAGAGATTTGAAACAAACTGTGAGAATACTGTATCACTTTCTCTAAATGTCAAAGACCAGTGGAAGTCACCTGCTAATAGGAGCTAAGATTGTCCCTGCTCAAAAAACTACAATAAAATATATATTTAAGTAGGCAACATGGGCCCAGTGGAAAAGAATATTAATTAATATAAAGCAGTTTAGTAACTGTGTCTACCACCGAAAGCTATTTACCCAATAGAATACCAACATGTTACACATGAAAGAAATTTATAGTAACCTAAACAGTCAGGAAATCTAATGGGAACCTTACAGACTTGGGGTGACATTTACATCCCTGGCACTGCAACACCTCTATCTGTTATTATGTATGAAGGCTGTTAAGTCATTTTATGGCTTTGAAAGTATCCTTGCCTCTACTTTCCTCACACATATAGATCAGCTGAGGGATTAAACCAAAGGCTACATTAGCATTTAGCTAGGCAGAAAACTACATGAGAAAATGTAGACAGATAAGAAACAGAGTGGGAAACAGGGTGGGGAAAATACCTTAAATGATATAGCAGGTTGTAGCACAGATAAATCTTGTTGAGTGGATAACAGTGATAAATAGTAGAACACCTGACTGGACAGAGTGCCCAGGGGCACCCCACAAATAGCTGACCTCATTTCAGGGTGCTATGGTTGCTACTAATACGAGCAACTGCCAACAGTTTCCAAGCAAAGAGAAGTGTCTAAGATATCACAGATATTTCCACTTCTAAGCAAAGAACTGGAACTCAGACATGATGAGGCAGAATCATATATATGTATTTTATTTTTACAGTATAAATGTCTGGACTTAAGCTAATTTAAGTTGGTTTGTTTCCATTGACTTCGGTGAGTCTTTCCCATGCTTTTCAAATTACATGGAACCATCACATGGTACAGAAAGTCCATTAATGAAATGACATATTGCTATTGCCCTCATTCTCATGCTTCACTTCCCTGTAAGTTTAATACAGTCATTGCACCTTGTGTTCATATTCATATGGTTCTCTTTCTGTACAGGGGCCTGCCTCCATGGGTCTGATGGCAGAATCAGGACCTCATACTGATATCTCCCTATATATCTCTGATATATGTTTACACTACTAGTTAGGGTTGATTTGAAGTCCATTAAGTCCAGACTGAACAATTATAATGCAAATCTCCCAACTCAATTCCCTGTATCAGTTCAGTTTTACCTTCCTCTTGTCCACCTTCTTTGAAGTGTGTTTGCAGTTCACCAGTGTTGCAGGCTACAACCACAGCCACAGGAAGTATCAGCAACAATCCAACAACTTTCTGCTCTTTATTTCCAGCCCTTATGTAGTCCACTTAATATCACAAGCTTTGGATAGTTGTTGGAGAACCCTAAATAGCCTATAAGGATCTCTTTATAAGAATATATATTAGTTTATATTTTCAAGGCTAGCTTTACAAGGAAAATAACAAAAATGTTTTAAAATGAACACAAAGTTTTTTCTTTATATTTCTAGGTCTCTTAAATCAGGGAAGCCCAGGTTTCAAAACTCCTAATTGATTACTCTGTTCCTATCAAGAAGTGGATGCTGGAATGCTAATATTATATCACTGTTAAATGGGTAAACTATATGTATTCAGGTATACCAGGAGAAGTATGTAATTGCAGTGCCTAAAACAGACCTAAATTCAGTTTTCATACCTAATGTAAAACCAGAACTATCTACATCAAACCTCCTTAGTGGTACATCTGGAGTGAACTAAGATACCCTGAAAAAACAAGCTAACTAGTTCACACCATGTAGAGCTAGGGAACTTCAAGAACAGTATACACATACCACTCTAACAAATGCAGAGGATCCTGAAACAAAATATTTGGTGTGAGCACCACTATATTCCTGCTAAGATCAGTTCTAGAATCAAATTTTATAAATAACTCCATTTTCCATAAGGCGATTCAGATATTCACTTGTATATTTTAAGGCCAGAAAGGATCATTATTATAATTTAGTCTGATCTCGGAGTTAACACAGACTAAATTTTTACTTACTGATTTCTGCATCAAGGCAATAACTAACTTACATGTTTTAGAAAGACTTCCAGCTTTGATTTAAAGACTTCAAGTGGCTGAGAATCCATCCTGTCTATAGAAAAAAAATGTCCCAATGGTTAATTGTATTCACTGTTAAAACTTTGCAACTAACCAGATTTTCTTCCAAATAACTTGTACCTTTCCCCCTCAAACTACGTGGTAAAAACTGGGGTATGTATTATAAGTGAGAAAAAAGGATTATCATGGGCCCAGAAATGTAAGGGTAGGGGAGCAGTGATAGAATTTACTGCTGCAACTCTAGGATCTATGCCAATTAATTCTGCCACTGGTTCCCCACCACCAAATCTCTGGACTCCTGGGAAGATCCCTAGGTTTATGCCATGGCCCCATGTGCCAGGTCAGGCTGGCATGTGGGGTTTGTCTATGGTCAGACCTGGTGCATGGGGTCAGACTTCATGTAAAGCTCCAGGCTTGGCACACTGGCACACCCAGCACTGGCCTTGGAACCATCATATAGGGTCAGACCCAGCATGGCAGTAGGCTCAGCTCCCTGGCTACTGCTATTCAGTTTCTACAACTGAGTTTCTTTTTCTTCAGGCTGCCTTTGGAAAACTAGATGACTGTTATATATGGGAGCATGCTGTATGTGACAAAATACAGTGTATATAGTTTGATCCTGTCTAGCTGTAGCCTGATGTCATTGGTTCTTGTCAGGGATAGAGGGGGTACATTGGTGTAGTGGCATACCCCCCCCTTTCATGCTTCAGGAGCCTTTAGGGTCTTTTTTTAAAGTCTCCAGAGCACATAGGAGTCCCTGCCTTCCACTCCATGATCAAAGGCACAGCCCCTCCCCTCCACTTCCTTCCCTTCCCCTCCCTTTTCTGCTGCTGCTGCTTTCCTCACTGTGCTGGGAGCAGGGGAAGTTTTAAAGCCACTCCAGCCCTCTCCAGCCTGGCTATGTAGGGACTGAGCTCATCTGGGAACCACAGCACTGGCAGTGGTAATTGGTGGAGGGGGTTGCCTCTCTTCATGTCTCCTCCCAGTGGGGGAACCCACCATTGCACCCATGGCCACTGCTGCTGCTGTCACTGTTTCCAGCAAAGAACAGCCCCCACAAAGCCTAGACAGAGTGAGCAGGAGCAACTTTGAAACTTCCTTGCCTGCAGGAGAGCAAGAAAAGCAACTGTGACAGGTCAGAAAGGAGAAGGGAAAGGGAAGACATGTGCTTTGAGCATGGAGGGAAGTTGGTGGGATTCTCACCTATATTAGGACTCTAAACAAGGCCCTAGCAGCTCCCATGCACCAGTGGGTGGAGGTGGGAAAGATGCTGATAGTGGGGGTACAACCCACCCCTGCAATGTAAGTGGCTATTCCTCTGCCAAATCCTGGATCTGCCCCTAGATCTTATTATGTCTTTCTCTCCTATCAGAGAGCTGCTTCTTATATAGAATGAGCCAAACTCCCCAGAAATGTATAGCCCCCAAACTTCATAGATTTCATAAACATTAGGGCTGGGAGGGACCTTAGAAGATCATTGAGTCCAGCCCCCTGCCCAAGGGGCAGGAAGTCAGCTGGGGTCATAGGATCCCAGCAAGATAAACATCCAAATTTCTTTTGAAGGCATTCAACGTAGGTGCTTGAACCACCTCCAATGGCAGGCTATTCCAGACCTCGGGGGCTTGGACAGTAAAAAAATTCTTCCTTATGTCAAGCCTGAAACGGTCTTGCAGGAGCTTATAAAAAGGCTTAAAGAAGGCTACATGTAAGCTATGATGCTTTGCCCAGTTCCACTTAATATTTATGGACTCATTAAGAACTTTAATAAAGGCAGCTGTGAGGGGGCGGCGGCTAGGGGCGGCCGTGAGCTCCCTAGCGCCGCCTACCGTCACGTTAGGGTGACGTAGCACCCTCAGAATCTCGCCCGCCACGACTTTGATGGTTAAATATATAATGTGGAGGCTGCCAGT
>NW_017728948.1:57653440-57678403 GCF_001723895.1 Crocodylus porosus
CCTGCTCCTGCGGCAGCCAGAAGGGAACTATGTCTCAGGCTCTGGCCTAAGCTGGTTATAAAGGCCAGGCCCTGCCCTCTTCCGGCCATGTGACCACCTGGTTGTCCTGGCAACCAGGCACCTGAGCTGCCTGGGTGATTGGCAGCTCTGCCAATCACCCTCACAATCACGGGGCCTCTGTGTGACCCCGTGACAGCAGCATCTAAAGAGAGAGCAAATCTAATGTGCGAAGATAAAGGTCAATGTGCAGAGAGGTCCAAATAGAATCCTACAAGATCCCTAAGTTCAAGAAGTGATGATATATTCCAAATATTCGTCACGTGCTCTTTCTGTTTTTAACACTCAGCACCACTCAGAAATGGGAGTATGGAATGATCACTTCATCCTCTATGAAAGTAGTAATAGATGTCTCTTCATTCCTTATGAAAGTCCTGATCTGTCCTCAAAGTGATTCTACAGAATTATTGGGCTGGGTGCCCAGTATTCAGCCATCAAGAAGCTGAGAATAACTTGGGTCACTAGAGACAAACTACCATTCAGTTCTTTGTCCTCAGTTTTTCTGCAGTATTCTACTTTTCCATACCCATCTCTCACTCCATTCCTGGTCAATTCTCCCCAACCCTGGTTTACCCTATTCTTTGTCTCCTCAATTTTCCCTCTTCTCCATCGGGCCCCTCTTCACTCTTTTCTCTTCTTCCTTTAGGATCACCATGGGCATGCTGCCTGTCCCACTTAGCTTTCCAGGGGGTGGGGAGGTAAGGCACAACTGACTAGAGAGTATGGCAGGATTTTGATAAAAGCTTATTACTCAACAGCAGCTACCATTACTCATTCTAACTTCCTGGCTCAGTGCTGCTATTTGGATAACCTGCCACTGTGGGCGGTTACGTGGTTGAAGGCGAGAAAAAGAAGAGACATTAGCTAAGAAGTATGTAAGAACTGTGGCATGTGAAAAAAACTATGAAATGTGAGAAGACCGGATATCCTGAAGAACTCTGTTCATCAAATGTGGGCTGAGGCACCACTCCTGACTTTTGCTGACTATGACCACACTCCTGCAGTACTGAAATACATCTTTAATTTGATGCATGTGAGTGGTCCTTTCAGAGCTCACAGAACAACTCACCTACATAAAGCAATTGCACAGCTGCTTGCAGAATCAGTGCCAATGCAGTTATTTGTCCTGCCAGAGACTAGCATCAGTGTTATTATCTCTGCTTGCTAGTAGGGTAGCAAAGGCTTGTACATATAGGGGAAATGAAACAACTGGGCTGAAAAGGAGAAAGACTTTAAATACAAAACATAAAGACGTTGTTCCAGAGAAGCACTTCAATATGCACTAAAGCTGAATGTTATACAGGGGCAGGTTTTGCTAGGTCCTTCGGTAGGAAAACACGTCTTCAAAGGGGAGTCATTCCTGCATGGAAATGCTTACTTATTTTGTTGTGTCATATTGAAGTTAGATTGGGCATGTCCAATTAACTGCAGTCTTGATGGGAAATACTAGCTCTGTCAAAGACAATTTCTTCTGTACTTTTAAATAGGGCAAGGAGTTCATCATGGAAGTATAAGTGGAATTTAGTATCTATGAGGAGCAGAGAGAATTAAAACAAAGGAAATCCTGCAGGGAAAAGCTAGAAACAGCCAAGTTTAGGGAGACAAATTATATGGAAGCTTATCTTTTATTACTGGAATCACCAATAAAGGCAAACCCCAGGAATGCTATACTCAGTTGGATCAGGGAGAGAATTCCAACTGCTTGCTCTTAATACAACAAAGTAAATTATGAAAGATTAGCAAGTCCTAAATTAGTCATCAGATCATGGTGTTTTTATTTCATAGCTATATTACTCAAGCGCTCCTATAAGGCAAGAAAGTTTGTCCTAAAATGTAGGAGATAATATTACCAACCTGCTTGAGATTTTAGCCAACGGAAGTATTGATTTAGCCATCATGCTTGGATTTTACATTCCAAATATATCTGCATCCCAAATCATATGCTATTAGCTAAAAAGCTTATTGAACTCATAGCTAAACAATAGAATCTTCCTGGCTTATATACCTACTAAATTTACAAGCTTGCAGGAGGATTAGTGGTGAAATACTATCATTTGTTTCATCATTATTTTGTGCCAGGAAATAAGTTGTTCTCTGATACCAGGGATATCAATTTCCATTTACTGGAAAGTGAAAATATTTTACTTTTGGCTTATATAAGCTGATATGAGGTTAAGATATATTTCATTTGGTTAAACTCCAAATATTAATGACTAATGAGATAAAACAATTCCTAAATAATTCATAACCCAGCTGGTTGCTCCAATTAAAATTCATTCTATTGTCTATCTGAAAATCACTGCACTGTGACTACAGTGTGGCACTTTTCTTTTTAGGTTTTTAAATGTGTGAGATATTTTAATAGCACATCAAATTTTAGCATTGATTCACTGATATGTTGAAAGTTGAAATTAGGACTAGTCCTCCCATCAAGAATTGTAAATCTACTACCACATGTAGATTTGGAAAGTTGTTTGCTGGTGCCAGTATCTTATCATAAAACAGTATTCAATTCTGTATATAGACACTTTAAATTTGTCTATTCTTTACAGCTCAGGATTAAGAAAGGAGCAGGATTCCAAGCTATTTCCCCAATATCATTAAGAAGAAATGTGCCTTTTGACCTCTGAGTTAAACTGCAAATCTCCATTTGCATGCACAGTGTTTTGCAGTGCTGAGTTACTCCTTACATTAAAACTCCAGCTGGTTTATTTTACCAGTGAGGAAACACTGAGCTACTTGTTCAGCAAAAAAGAAATTACCATGATATAAATTTATATTTTTTCAAGGAAATTAAAGGTTCGTGGAACACCTTGTACTAATGTAGATGTGCATTGCTGAGAGACTGCAAGTCAGTTCAACACAAAACATCTTCATTTATTTTTCTCCCCAAACCTGCACAACAAAGTATATTCAGATCAGGCTGTCATTCATGAATTAAATAATAGTCACGTCTAAAATTCAGCTAACTACATATTACCTAATTTAAGTCTGAACATTAGGTATGTACCCTAATGAGATGTCTTTGGGTATAAGATCTTCATGGAGAACATGGCTTTGATATTATGTGGGCATACCTTTGCTTCCACACAAAGGCCCATTAACTTGTAGGGTTTTGCACAGATCTAAGGGCCTGCTTAGAGAGCTCTCTTTTTAAAGCCAAGATTTAAGACATATTTCTAGGAGACAATTAGCACCACCAGAAAAAATGTATTTAGGAAATGCCATTGAGCTTATTAAAGGGACCAAGACATAAAACAAGTAGGAACAAAAAGGAGGAGAGGAATCCCAACTTTCTAGTCAGAGAAACCAGAGCCAAATTATATGCTCAGGGAAGAAATACTAAAACTAATCCTTATTGAAGACCCCTATTGAACTTAATGATAAATAAGACCATCTTCTTGTCTAGTGTCAGAACCATGTTTATTTAGATATTATTCTTCTAAACAACTTACTAAATTAATATGATAATGTTGATGAGAATAACAGTCTTCTGTATAATCGTCAAATAACTTGAAGAGTTTAATAACGAATTATATCTTGGCTGTAGTATCCCATAGATCATATTCCATTCTTTATTAAATTCCATAGGTTATTTTCATAAGAAAATATGAGCTCCCCCCCCACCCCCCCGAAGGTAGTATTGTTTCCACAGCAGATAGTTAAAGCTCTAGAACAAACTATGGTTTGTAAGCACAGGTATGTACCTAATTCCTTTTCCAAAACTAGGAGGCCTATGAAGGACAAACTCCCTTTATCGATGATAGCATACACAATTTTTCTTTTGTATGTTCCAATTCAATCTAATTTGCATATGGTCTCAAATGATCACAAGCAAGCAGAACTCAGGATGTGCATTTCTTTGTGCTATGTGTTTATTTCTGAGTTATTTCAAAAAAGGTCCATGCACACTGTTAACAAAACTGCAAGCAGATAGAAAAAGAAACAATTTTGCTAAGTACAACATAGCGACTGAATAAGCCTGGAATGTGTTGAAACATTCAAAAATTCGATGGGAACTAGAAATATTGCTGTGTTTGTATGACAAGGGAAGGCACAAACAGCTACAGTTCTCCCCTAAGACATTAGAATCAGAAGCTGCTCCTGCCACTGCTGTAGTAGGGCGTTTGTACACATGATGGTGGGGCCAGGTACACATAACAAAACCTGGCAAGAAATCATTATTTGTCTAACATAATGGCATCACTATGTACACATGCAGGATTTTTTTTCCATGTAAAAATGCCTTTGAGCATGGCAACTTAGACGACCTCTGATGCATTTTAGTTTGATCAGGGCAGACTGTCCAACTGTGGACAAAAAAAAGCATGCACGTGTACATGTCACATGGGTGTGATGGCAACTGGAGAAGGTGGTGGGGATGGTGCATCGGGCACTGGCAGTTCAAGTGCACATGGGCAAGCTTGGGTTTGGCAGGGTTCAAGCACCCTATGCACTGTCCCTGCCCCCTTCTCCAGCCACCAGCACACCCAGCTGCCCTCCTGCACTGCTCCAGAGGCAAGTCAGCCTGTTCCCCAGCAGTTCCAAGTGGCAGGAAGGCAGTGGGGACAGTGCACGGGGCACCGGAAGCCTGCCAGGCCTGAGCTTCCCTATGCCTGGGCTTCCAGCACGCCCTGCACCAGTGGATCAGTACCTGCCCAGCTAACACCTTGCCCTAGCAGCCCTGGGGGACACCACCACCGTGGAGTTAAGCATTGGGCTGTCCTGCAGTCCAGCAGCCATGCGACCCAGCAGCAGCTCATGCGGACAGGGTCCACAGAGGAAAAATAAAAAAAGCAGTGAGGGGCCCAATCCTTTATTTTTTGTTTTTTTGTTTTTTTAACTCATGCAGCTTGCCTACCTCTCCCATAGCTGGGGGGGATGAGAGGGTGAGCTGCAGGGGACCTGGACCTTCCCTCCATGACTGCAGTGCCCACTGGGGCCACCCAGGTGGGCTGCTAGCAGGCAGGTGCTCCCCACAGCTCAGGGCCCACTGGCATCTTGACCCCTGCCTGTGGCAGAGGCGGGCAAGTTCCTGCAAGGAAAAATAAATAAAGATTGAGCCCCTCACCACTTTTTTTTTCTGGCAAAGCCTGCCCGTAGCTGGGGCAGGGTGGGGTGCGGTGCCGGCAGGCAGTCACCGTTCCATAACAGTGACAGAAGCCCCTAAACTGAAACAGCGGGTCGCAATTAAAAACCCACCATTTCAGTTTAGGGGAACTAAACGCCCCTCAGGTGTACAAGTGCCCATAGTGATCCCCAGCATATAATATTGGGATCTGATTGGGAAATAATTTCTTCCAGTGAGAACTTAACTATTTCTTTTTCAGATAAATGTTTCATTTTTTGTCCAACACAAATGCTTGGCAATAAAACAGTGGGGTTTGCGGGATTGGGGTTTTTTTGAAAATCCCAAATATTTTCATTTAAAACAGAAATTTACTTGACTAATACTACAGGGTTTGAGGTTTTCAGGCGTTTTGGGGGTTGTTTGGGGTTTTTTGTTCAAAAATAACTTTTGACTAAAACAGTGTTTAAACTGGTTTCCATTCATCATCTATTTTGCTTGGACACAGCTGTCCCATTCCTTTTGAAATGCCTCTTAGCACTTCCTGATTGCTTAGGCTGGCTGGGGCATACTCTCAAGCTGCGCTTCAGAGGGCCAAGTGCCTGCAGCAAGGCAAATGTCAGCCTTGTCTGTTGGTTCTCCAATACCTGAACCAAGTGACCTCCTTTTAGACATCTCCCTTGAGGCCTGATCTTTGCTGCAGATACAGCAAGACTGAACTGGAATAGTCCACAAACCCTCTTTAACCCCTTCATGCCAAGGGAAAGCCACACTGCCCATCACAAGAATATAATCTCAAGTTATATAAAAATGTAAGAGGTTCATCAGTTTTCTCTACACTTAGAATATTAGGGGTGTTTTAAAATATGTTAAATTGCATTTGCTTTTAAGCACCTCTTAGCAAATAGCACAGAGAAAGACAACAGTGGTTTAAAATATCAGTGGACTGTGATTAACCTAATTCTAGTTTCTTAGGGCCTAGTTACGCGTTAATCTTAGGCAGTTCCTGGTGCTCTTAACCCCTGGATTATCCACACGTTAAACACCTGAAACTAGTTTTAAGCACCCTTTAGGTGGTTTAAAGCTATGCCACCTTGATCCTTGTTACCCAGTTGGTGTCCCATTAATATGTGGCCACTCCCCACAGATAAGCCACCCAAGTTGCAGGCTTCCAGCATGCAAGGATGTAATGTCCCCTCCCCTCCCCTCCTGTTCTGTGTGGACAATATTTACACCCCCTGAACTCTAGTGACTGGGGGGACAGTTCTGGCACCAAGGCAACTCCTCTTGGGGGTGTGATCTCCCCTGAGCACGCAGCCTGCAGAGCACACATGCCAGCTGTCCAGGCTTATTTGATATGCTGAAAGAACATAGGTCTTGACCCATCAGAGAATATTATGAGCCTGCCTAAATAAGGGAAGCCACTGGGAACACATCATCTAATTTTGGGAGACAAATAAAAGAAGACAGGAAGGGGAGCGAGGTCATAGGTTAATAAATGCTGAAGGGAGCACTGAGCAGAGCACAGTGGCCAGCTCCCACTTTCCCCTGAATGATTGAGGGAGCTTGTGGATGCCTACCAGTAAAACTCTGCACAGAGACGTGAGTGGAGGAGTGACAGGAAGTCAGACCCATACTCACCAGGATTCTTCCCAGCCAGAGCCTCCTTCCTGGTCTTGTAGATGGGCAGCTTAGCCAGAGCTAAGAGGATGTTGACTAGGACACCCTGGGAATTGGTGAGGCCACGGATGGGGACTGCATAACAGAAAAGGTGCAGGGAGAAGTGCATCCAGAACCTCAGCAGGTAATTCTGGCAGAGGCAGAAAAGAAGCTATAACCTGGCACATTTAAAAGGTAGCCATGCACCAGGGTCTCCCTCAATTAACAGAAAGGTCAGGTGTTAGAGGTGTCTGTAAAGCATGCCAGATGCATGCTTATGGCAAAGATGCCACGAAGGAGCCCAAGCGAGGTTGCATGGCATGAATGGATCCAGGAGTGGGGTCTAGTGGGTTCAGGAAGCGGGGCAAGGTAGTGGGCCAGTTCAGGTCTCCATAAGCTGAGGACATCCTTCCCATGCTAGGGGCAATAGTTTGCCAAAAAGTGCCTTTCTTCACTGCTCCCACCTCCCAGCCACCCTGGAAAGCCCCCACCCCTCCCCAATCCCAAATCCCAATTTATTAAAACATGAGACCTTCTTTAATTTACTTCCTCTTTCTTTTTCAATTATTTGATTGACTTTCCTTGCTTACCCTTCCTCTGCCCTCATTGCTTTTCCATCTCCCATTTCGTTACCCACCCACCCCAATCCCATTAACAATCTGCCTCCCAGTTTTATATCCTACCCCCCACCTTCAGCCCATCACTTACACCCCCCCAGCTAGAGCAAGGATTGAAGCCTGTTCCAGCTTACCAGCTCTGTAGTGGCAACAAACATGTGTAGCTGTTTCTAGTGAGGCCCCTGCTGGCCAGCCCTCTAGCACCAAGTCATAGCAGCAGGCAGGGGACAGTTAGAGGAGGTTTTTAGCCTTAAGGTGAGACGTCTCTAAACTTGAGCTAGAACTAACATTAATCAATATTTGAGCAACTCAAAGTGCAACATGTAACAAGGCCCTTACTAAAACAAAATATACTAATAAGTTGACTCTGATTAGAAAACCAATAAAGTACCACTTTCTTTGTGCTCTGTTCTATTCTGGTGGGTATTTAGAAGAAGGCTAATTAGAACGTGGCAATCCCATAATGGAATGTATTGGTGGAGAAGAACAACCTTGGGCTCGGCTGTAAATTTAAGTGAAAGCAGTATGTGAGGATAATGCCCTAGGAGCAGGGCAAGAGATAAATCAGGGTTGTAGAAATTACAATTGGTATGCTCCTCTTTATTCCAATGCTCTACCCATTTCGGTGGTACAAAATACTTTCTCTTTGCTGACTCTATTTCATCGACAAAGTAATAGTTCCACACACTACCCAGGCATTTGTAAAAAAGAGCAGTGTTACAGTGCAGTTACATCTGTGATAGTGAGTGGAAAAAGAAAGAAACAAAATTTCTTTGGTAATATCTTTTATTGGATTAATGGTATTGCTGTGAGAGATTTTATAAAAAGTTTTGGGCACAAAATCTTCTTTTCAGATCTAGGAAAAAGCCAACATAGAGAAAGCTAAATACCAATTAGAATAATTGCTTCTGTTTAACCCCATTAAGTAAGTAGCATTGTTCACATAAAAAGGGGAAGTAGGCAGTAAACCTGCAGAGCCAAGAGAAGTTATCAGAAGAGTTACAGACCAAGTAAAGAACAGTTGAAATAGATTTGCTTAAGTGTATAAAAGAACAAAACCATTAAGAAGGGAAAAGGCATATTAATACCTGTGGAGGTGAATAGGGGAAGAAATAAGTTAAGTCCTTGGCTTTGTATTGTAAATTTTTTGTTCCTGGTCCCACTTCTCAAAGTATTATCTAGCTTTCCCTTAAGGATAGGGAAGCTGGCAATGAAGTCATTGTTCTTTGACAAGTGTTCCCCCAGTGGTAATTTGACGTTTCTGTCCTCTATCGTTTTTCAGTGAGAGTTTGTTCTGGAGCGTACTGTATGTTCAGTTTTTCCCAGGTAACTTCCAGGAGAACTGTTGATACATTTTGTGATAGAGCTTTTGAGGATATATAGATCCTGGCTAACTGCTAGCGAGCTACCTGCCAGAAAGCAAGCAGACTAGAAGCTATACAGATAGAGGCTACCCTTGGGGAAAGTGACTATCCCAGGAAATAGTAGCAGGGCAGTAAGCTGCACCAGGGTTAGCATCTAGGCAGCCCAGAAATGAAGTGTGTTTATACATGCGGTCTGGGAGTGGGGCAGGGGCACTTTAATGGGAGCAGCTCTGAGAGCCACTCTAATTAAAGCATCCAGAGTATCTCATGTATCAGCATCCTCATACTTCAAAATGAAGCAGCAAATGAACTTTAGATAAAGCACCCCTGCCACCATTTTGAAGCACAGGGATGCTGATACACAAGATGCAGGAGGCTGCTGGGGTGCAGTAATTGCCACTCTCCAGAAGCCTCCACGCTCATGTATAGGTACCCAAAGAGCTGCAAGCAGCTAAACTAAGCCACTACACAGAACAGATTGGTCATTAGGTCCAAAATGGAAACCCTTGTGGGTGGTTGGAGAGTCACCTGACAGGAAAGGACAGGGCCTAGGAAGCACATAAAGCCAGTGCCTGAAACCAGGAAGTCAGTCTGCCCCTGCAGGCAGTGGGGAGAGGAGCTACTGAGCAGGATGGCTGCAGGATAGTGACTGACTAATACCTGAGCTGACCTGGGACCTGCAAGTAAGGAGTTTATAGCTTGCAGAGAAGTGTGACTCAGTAAGGGGAAAGTTTTGTCATATAGCCAGTGAGTTTGTGTTTGTTTGGACCCAGTATGGGGAGACTTGTGTTATATGGCCATTAGGCTTGTATTTATGTTTGGATTATACTGTCAGACCAAAAATGGCTATGAGGGGTGAAGAGGAGGCCACAGCAGTGCCTGAGGGTATGTGAGGTCTTGTGTCCTGTCAGGAGCAGAGGCGCAAGCCACAGGGATTTCTCAGGGGCATATGGGTGTTTTGAGTGCTGCCAGGGGCTGAGGCTCAAGTCACTGATAGGCAGAAGCCTGGAGGGTCAAAGCCTGAGCTGGTAAGGCAAACAGAGGTGGCCTGAAGTCAGAAAAGCTAGGAGAAGAGTTTGAGAGAGGCGAAAATGGGGCAAAGGGCCTGAAGCCCAAGAGGGGTGAAAACCAGGGCTAGGGCCAGAGCCTGAGAGGGCTTGGTCCCAGAAGCTGAGGTCCAGGACAGTGGGTGTTAGGCTCTAGGCCCAGCTAAACTAAAGTGGCTGAAGCCAGGATGGCCAAGGCTTGGAGGCCTGACATTGCACTGGGGGACAAACTGGAGTGGTTAACCAATAACATATGTGAGGCATGGGTATGGCTATGGGGCTGGAAGAGGCCACAGCTAGTCCTTAGGGAACTAGTACCCTGGGGGGCACCAACAAGGCCACAGAGGCCCCACTTAATACTTGATGGCAAGAATGAGATCAGCTGAGTCCAAGAGGAACCCTTTGGACCAAGAAAAGAAGAGGGCTCACTCTGGGACCCTGGAGCCTCCCTTTTTGTAATCTAAGTATTCTATCAAAGGTATGGAAAGTGAGAGGAAAGCGAGGGTACCCAAAAAACTGGAGCAGGTCAGAAGCTCTTCAAGTTTAAATTATAATTATTTCATAAGCTTTTTAGTACATTCCAATGAGATAGCTTGTAGTTGGTGAGGGTTTTCTCTTTTTGGACTGTAGTAAGTTTTTTTTCCCCCCAAAGTATTCAGGTAGTTCATTCAATGATGCTGTCTACTTCTGGAGGAGAAACTCTTTGATACTTGTAAGCACTACAGAGCCAAACAGCTTAGGGGCTAAGATAAATAACTAGATAATGTGCAATGAATTGTTTTCTATTTCATGTATTTTCAACAAAAGCTTTAACTAAATTCAAGGAACAATGTTGAATTTTGCCCTCAGTTACACCTGTGAAACACAATGTGGAGAATGATATGACATGACTGAAGAAGGAATTTGGCTTTGTAGAATCTTTATTTCTAACAAATATTTATCAGACTGAAAGGATGTATCATGAATCAGATCTCAGAGTGAGACTGCAAGGCAGCAGAGAGAAAAATATTGTTTTATTTGGAAACCAATGGTTCTAGATCAGTTTTTTTAAAAACACAATATATATGAAACAGCACATTAACAGAATCCAAGGGTCCTCCACAAGTTTGAAAATTAAGACAGTCTAACTGATATATCAATTGTATCCAAGTCTCACACTAACAAGTGAAACTCCACTTAAAAAAAAAATAAGTGATACAGGTAAGAGGATTCCCTCACACTCCAGAAATCTGATCTGCATGAGGAAAGCTGATGAATGAAAGATAGGATACTGAGAATGAATGAATGCATGAATACTGACAGTGTTAAAGTTATAGAAAAAAGTTATGGAGAAAATGAAAAATGAAAATGTAAGAAACCATCTTGGGCAAGACTTCACATAGCCTCATCATCATTGTTGAATTTATGGAAGGGAATCAAAGAAAAGAAGGTAAGGGTGATGCATGTATATTATGAGCCCTGCTTATATCTACAGGCACATAATAAAAGATTCTGCAACATTATTTCATGGCTGGCTAGCCTAATACAGTACATGACAACTTTATTAATAATTTTCTAAGAAGTGTTATCTATGATTAAACCTCTCATATAGGAAGGTGAGAATGGTCTACAGTTTCTGAAGACTGTATCTACAGTTTATTTTACAAACAAATGTGAAGCACTGAAGAGACTTCTCTTTTACCATAAAAAAGGAACTGTATTGTAGACCTAAGATAATGTATCCTTGACCAAAGGTAGGACAAGGAAGGAAATAAGAATGAGTAAAGACATTGTGAGTTTCAGAGAAGGAGAAATACCTATCAGAGCAATAGAAAAGTGTGCTCTATGAGCAATTATTTCTTTCCATATATTCAACCTCTGCTAATATAGCTTTTGAGTGAAATATATTGAAGAAAAACCATGTTTAAGCAGTCTAAGTACTAAGTATATAATATTCTGTAGTTAATATCAGTAAATTATATGGGACTATGGGATAGTACAGCATAACCTCATAAATCCAGCATGCTTGGGACAGAGTACCTGCCAGAAATTTGAAAATTCTGTTGTTTTGAAACCAGAGCAGTGGCTGGAGGGGGTGGGAGGAGGGAGACAGTAGCAGCCGCACACAGAGTGGCAACAGGATGGTGGATGGCGGCAGCAGCCGCCGCATGCAAGGTTCCCCCTCTGCATTGTGGGGAGCTTAAACTGCCAGATTTTTGAGAATTCTAGATTTTTTTTTTTTTAAATATACAGATTTATGAGGTTACACTGTATTTCAGAGAACTACTATGGAAGACAGTCTCACAATAACTTGTGTTTTTCTTAAAGCCCAAAAGGGACAGACTAAAGAGACTTGTGGAAAAGAAAACAAGAAGCAATTTGAAAAGAACTGAAACCAAAAAGTCCTTATAAAGGACTTTACACTACTACCTGAAGTAGACAGGATCAAAAAATAGCTCAGTAAGATGCTGTGTTAGGGTGAACCTACTGCAAATGTGATCTTTTGGAGTCAATTATGCAGAACAATAACAAATACAGAAAGTTACCATGGAGGAAGGTCATGTTTGGGAGTTTTATCTGAGAGGGAAAAAAGGGATTTCTTGATAAGAAATTAGTAGGAATACATGTATGGTTAGGGATACTTGGAGAAAATAAAGTCATAAAAGAAATGGAAAGTGCTGAGATAATTGTTCCATAGTACTTCAAGAAGGGTGTACAAGTGTTTGGGTTGGGGGGGGCATTGTTTGTTTGTTTGTTTGTTTTTCTTCCTACTACAGCTGTTTAAGTAGCAATACATTTAAACAAGTGCAGTGTTTAGTGTAAATAAGACATTAATGGTAGAGAATCATCTACTGTACTGTTAAGTGGAGAGGATGTCAGCAACAACTTTATTTGTTCATCTGAGCAAGATACATTACATAACTGTGTCATACTATAAATAGCCACTGGGTGGTAGCATAAAAGCAAATTTAGCTCTAAGGTTTTGAAAAGGATATAACAAGAAAAGCAGTGTACTGACCTGTTAATTATACTACATAACCTCTAACCACCTTTAAATTTTTAGTAGAGTTTTAGATAATCTTTTGCAAATGTAACTGTTCAAATGAGTATAAAATCTTATGCTATACCAATGAAAAGAGTTAGGAGACTGGGACATATGACTTCTGGGGACAGGCTAAGGGAACAGGGCTTTTTTAGGTTGCAGAAGGGAAGACTGGAGCGGGAGTGGGGGGTTGAATTTGATAGCATCCTTTAACTAACTGAAGGGTAGTTCCAAAGAGGATGGAGCTAGACTGTTCTCAGTGGTGACAGATGACAGAACAAGGAGCAATGGTCTCAAGTGGCATCAGTGGAAGTTTAGGTTGGATTTTAGAAAAAACTCTCACTAGGAGGATGGTTAAGCACTGGAATGGGTTACCCAGAGAGGTGGTGGAATTGCCATCCCTGGAGGTTTTTAAGGTCTGGCTCAACAAAGCCCTGGCTGGGATGATCTAGCTGGGGGTGGTCCTGCTTTGTGCAGGAGGTTGAACTAGATAACCCCCTGAGATTGCTTCTAACTCTAATTTTCTATGACTCTATAAAATAGGTTGTACATAAACTTTGAGGTAATATTTGATTCTTAGAATCCTGAATCCACAAAGATTTGCCTCATTAATGGAAAGTTAAAAATATTGGCAAGATTTTTGGGGGTCATAATCTGGGTCATTTTCTTCATCTGCTTCTTCATCTGTTCTAGTTATTTCCCTTTTAAAGTGATCCCTGGAGTCTAACTATGGGAGGAGCAGAGTAGATGATCCACTGATAATAGATTTTTAATTGTTGAATTGGCCTCTTAGTTTCACGGTGATGGGTGCAATGTGAATACGTAGCAAGATGCCATTTGTGAACCTTCCTCTTGTATCTGGGTAGAGTCTTGTGTTGAACTGCTTATCAGGCTTATAATCTTCTGTTCTTTTGAGAGCAATTTCTTTAAGTAGAAAGGTGTTAAAACCCAAAACTGCCTAGTGTCTGTCATTGGGATTGTTCAGTATAGCAGCAAGCATATTAAAGTACAGTAAATAGGATTTATATCATCAACTGCTTATTACCAATAAACAGGCATGAAAATCAAAAGGAAGCAAAAGATCTGAACAAGCTGTGTACAGGTCTTGCAAACATTTTTGTGTTGCACCTTAACTGAATTTTGCTTCTGGTTAAGAAACTGTAGGGATCAGTCATCATTAAAGCTGCTGAAAGCAAGCTGAGCAAGCCATTGCAGTATTAGCCTCTACTCACCCAGCTGAAACTACAGCAACTACAGCTGCTGACATTTCCTTTCATTCATTTGTGCCTCTGTTACTTTTCAGTAAACCACCTACTGTTAGCTCAAGTATTGCTGCATATGCACATCAGAGATTATAAACTACCATGCTCTATTTCTCTAAATTTTATTTTAAATAAGAAAACCCCCACAGTCCACTATATGTATGCTTTTGGATGCTATAAAATGGATTAGATTAATGAGGCCTAATAATCTATTTCTCCTCGGAGAGGTGTTTCTTTAGGTTGGCTAGCATATTTGCTGTGATCACAAGATCACCACCTATTGGCTTTCATTAAGTAGTGGTGATGACAAAATGATTGCTCCTTGCTTATTGGGAAGGCTACAGTTTATCAAAATATCTAAAATATTTAGACTCTGTCTAGGAACAAACAGCCGAGTGTGCCAAATAGTATTCTTGTTATTTTTAAGCTTTCCAACCAGAAGATATTGGCTTGAAGCAAGCAAAGAAAATGAGCTCTAGTACATCCACTTGTCTGACAGAATTTCTAAGATTGCACAAGATGACTTTTTAAGCTGCCTGGCATTATGCTACTGCTAAAAAGTATTGCCTTACAAAGGAGCATAAGCACAATTATCTCACAAGACTTCTCCATAATCACAAACTAAAATAATTAAAATACTTCACTACTTAACTTGGAGAAGTTACATCTCAGCATCCTTGTCATTCTAAAAGAAGGTTAACATACACGTTGGCTAACTATGTATGGAAAGAACGCACCTCAAACTTCACCTGAGGTTTTTATTTTTGGCAAACAGAATCCTAGATTTCTGCTTGCCAGGTTTTCTCTACCACTCCTATGTCAGGATGTAACCTTAGTTTCCATCCATTCATATCTTGAGATCCATACAGATCTTGGGTCATCCACCAGGGAAAAGGAATTATGGTTTCCAAGTTAGAATTATCTCTTGTGGGTTGGGTGAAGAGGAGAATACAACTGGGGGTGATAAAGCATAATCCTGTGCATATTTATCCTTGGCAAATAACACGGGGCCCAGTATCTACAGCATGGTACTGAACATGTACCAGTCTCCAGTGGTGCAGAGTAGCAGTTGCTTTGTTCCCCTTTGTAATTTTAGCCTTCAGTTCAGGGATGGGCAAAATATGACCTGTGGACCATATCTGGCCCACCAAGGGACTCTACCTGGCCCATGGTGGGTCCCTTGGCCCCACCCAGCCCAGCTGTGGGGCGGGGGGGGCAGCGTGGGCCATGGAGAATGCAGCCAGTCCCACTGGCCCTAGGCACACGGCAGGGATGAGGAGGTGCTTCCACCAGACCCAGACCCAGTACCTGGGCACCGAGCCATCCACCTCACATCCACCATGTGGGGCACCAGGTGGAAGCATGGGGTCTTCATGAAGACCAGTCAGCCCACTAAAGGCACAGCATGCTCAGCTGGGCAGATGAGATCAGGCCACAGGTGGGCAGAGAAAAGCATTCAGGAGTAGGACGGGAAGGTGAGGCAAGAGCCAGGGTTGCAGACTGGTGACAGTATGGGGCCAGACCACAGCTGCAGTCTGCTTCCCACAACATCCCTGTCCATGAAACTGGTGCCTGTCACAGGGATGTGCAGGAAGCTGATGGTGCCTCTTTCCCAGGCCCTGGCCCTGCACTGTCACTACCCCACAATCCTGGCACTGGCCTCAGCCTCACCCACCCATCCTGCTCCCAGATGCTGCACTCCTCCTGCTCATGGCCTCATCGCATCTTCCTGGCTGAGTGTGCCCTGCCTTTAGGGGTCTCAGGCTGGTCTCTATGGACACCCTGCCTGCTCCATTTGGCATCCCCAGATAAAAATCAGTTGCCCTTCTTGGTGGGCCAGGTCAGCACCCTCCCTCTTCCCCCACTGAGCTGGGTCTGCACCTCCCCCGCCCCTGCCCCCCGCACCTCTGCTGCCCACAACAGCTCACCAAAACTCCTTAAGTGTCCCTCCAGGCCAATTTGCCATCCCCTTCTCTAATTAGTGGGGGATAGACCTGAGACAGTTCTTCTGGATATGCTGAGGTCTGGAGAATGAAGCAGAAATACTGCTTAAGCTCTATCAGGTTAAGCAGTAATTCTAGTCTTTATTCTCCCATCTCTGTTCTGGAGACTCTGTCATTTTTCCATGTTGTAATAGACTCAATGGGACTCGCTGTGTTTTAATTAGTTTTAGTTTCCCACATTTCTAAGGATGAAGGTATGCACTGTATATGGTGCCTCAAAGGAAAGCGAAAATGAGCTAGAATTTTTTTATTCTGTTATTTAATATAATACTTAAAGGAGTTTTATATATGAATACAATATGAGTTTACAGATAAGCTTATTCCTCTAGGAAGATTTTCAGTTCTATCATTTATGGTAATAGAAATCAGCTGATCATGCAGTACAGATATTGCAATATTATTGCATAATAAACTGTTTTATCCACTTAAGATGAATCACAGTATAATGTAACACTTTATGCTATCCTAAATGACACTGTTCCTTCTCTATGTCTCCATTCCTTCAGGAAATTAATCAGTAATTAATTTTCAAAATAAATAAATAAATAAATAAATAAATAAATCAGAGAGAAGTGCTAGAGAAAGATGCCAGATTTACAGCCCTAGAGATTGAAGCCATCTGTTTGTTAGGGCTGTGCAAAGCTTCAGTTGCTAATTTGATCCGGAGGTAATTCAGCAGCCGAATCTCTGAATCTGAATCAAACTGGGAGACCAGTTAAAAGGCCCAAATCAATTTGAAGCCTCTGGCCACAGCAGGGAGTTGAACCCAGACTCTGTGCCAGTAAGTCAGAGGTGAGGGGAGGAGGGTGGGGCTGGAGGATGGGGGAGGGGACCATGGTGGGGACCCCCACCAGGCCCCATCCTCTGCCTGCTCCTTCAGCCCCCCTGACAGCCCCCTGACCCCTACCCACACTCCCAACCCCATCAATGGCTTCCTCACCCAGCCCCAGCATCCTGGCCCTTTTTTGTTATAATTTTGCTTTTAAATAAAGCCCCATACTCACCAGCTGCTGCAGTAGCTGTTGGGGCTTCTGGGGGCTCATGGCACAGTGCCCCCATGCAGCATGGGGCAATGGGGGAAACACGTGAGTGTGGGGCTTTTTTGTTTTCTTTTTTTTTTTTTTTTAAGAGCTGGTGTACTGGAGCTCAGCGGGCAGCCATTGACAGGGCTAAGAGAGCAAGTGGGGGGATGGGGCCTATTCAATTTGGAAATTTGGCCAATTCAAAAGATTCAGCCAAATTGATTTGGGACAGTGATTTGAATCACTGAATCAAAATCACTGTCCTTCAAATTGGCTGAATCTGAAGCAAATACTAGCTGTTTTGCACAGGCCTACTGTTTATCTGAAGACCTGATAGACTGAACTCAGAGCAACCACACATGCTTCCCACATCATTCCCCATACCTTTGCCTCATAAAAAGGATCCTAAATTAAGTTGTACTTTTCATCTGAGCCATCATCCTTCCTCAGGAACTTGATACATACTGCCTGTTAATCTGAGCAATGCTGTGTTCCAAGATGAAATAACCCTTAGATAATAAATATTTCAGAGAAGGAACAGCTACCAAGATTTGTACAACTGCAGATGGCTTCAAAGACAACTTTGAGCCATTTAAATTTTATTTCCAGGTTGCAAACAATTTTCTTTTAAACTCCATGAAATTTTGTATGTAAAGCACTAGTGAGTGTTCACTTGTCCTTCAGTGGTAGATATGGAAAAACATTAACAATTGAAAACATTTTATAAACCAAGCTCTTTTTTATTCTCTGTTCAACATTGAAAAATACTAGCAGTAGATTGGAAAGTGAATGAGATTAAAGAAATGCAGCTCTAGTTATTGTCCAGAAATTAAATATACAAGAATGTATCCTGACAACATTACTGTATACCACAGAAACATTATATTATTCCTTCAGATTACAGTTAAACAAAATCTACAAATGGTATACTTCTAAAGCAGTGGTTCTCAACCTTTTTAGATTCAAAGCACCCCTCCATAACTTTTCTGAATTTAGAGACACCCCTGTTGAAAAATCACTGGAGTATCTGGCACATTATCTGATATTGTTTGGTAATGGTGTGCTTTAGTATACCATAGGGTGAGTTGGCCCTTTAAGGGCTTAGCTATTCTTTTGCCAAACTTGGTTCATTTCCCCAGATGTGAAGAAATAAGAATTACTTTTGACAAGGATCATGTGACTGAGCAAACCCGCTGTGAAATAAGAGCACGTTGTGGCTCTGGGAAGAATTCTGAAAAAAGTAGGCTGGTGTTTCATTAAGAATAAATGATCCATGTAAGAAGTGAGGAGACAAAAATCCCTTGGAAGTAAAAGCAGGGAAGTTTAGGCTATGCGACAGACAGCACAATGTTCCCCGATTCGTTAGCCTGGAAAAGAGTGTTTTCCACTATACAGCCAGCCTATGGGGACCTCCTTCATATGATCCAATTCACTCATACAGTAGACAGACAGGTCCAATTAGAGCCCAAGAGAAGTAATGAAGAAAAGAAGGGAAGTAAGTGACCTCCAGAGGGCATCTGTGCCTACTGAAAGAGCCTGGGGTATTATGCTGAAATCAGTTGCATCCTGGAAGGAACATATATTTTGTGCTTAACCAGAGAACTATGTTCTTGCTGAGACTTGATGGTACTGGTGAGTGACTGACAGATGTGAAGGGCAAACTGAGCTGGATAGAGAATCTTCCACTTTCCAGGCTGGATGTGGAAGAACCTATTATTGTTTGACTGATTGACTTACACACTATCCTACCCAACAAAGGCCCGGCTTACAATAAGGGAATAAAATGACATATGAAACAGGATAATGAACAAGGGAATAAAACAACTTTTAAAACCAAGTATAGTATCAAAATAAAACAAACCTACTGAACAATGCCCCAACCTAGCCCAAATAGGAAGTCATTTTAGGGTGTTTTGACACATGCTTCTAGTGTGGGTGCTTTAAGCTCTGGCAGCCACTCTAATTAGCACCCTCAATCTCATGTAACAGCATCCCTGAACTTTGAAATGGTGGCAGGGGCACTTTAACTAAAGTTCATCATACAAGCTTTATTTAAAGCACCTATGCTTCCTAGTTTGAAGTGGGGGGATGCTGATACACAAGATTCAGAGGATGGGTGGAGCATGCTAATTGGCACGCTCCAATAGACTTGTTTAATCAAGTCTACTCCAATGCACTGTAATTATGGCACATTGTAGCAGCCTCCCCACACATCTATAGGCACCCACAACACTGCTTCCAGAAGATGTCTAGGCTTGGGCTCTGAAGGGTCTCAAGGGGGTACTATTATTACTATATAGTATGGAAAAGACATTATCTATGAGTACCTATACATGAGCATGGAGGCTGCTCCAGCATGCTGGGATTCTACTGTGTCGGAGCGGACTCGATTAATCAAGTCTGCTGGAGAGTTGCAACTGCCATGCTTCAGCAGCCTCCTATGTCTTGTGTATCAGCATCCTCATGCTTAAAAATGGTGGCAGGGGTGCTTGAACTGAAGCTTAGCGACAGGAGACATGGCAACAGTTTAATTAGAGAGGCTCTTGGAGCTGCTCTAATTAAAAACGCGGCCTCTCCCCCACCCCCAGAGGCTTTGTAAAAGTGCCCTATTTTACCAGCTATACATTGGATTACTATTGTTGTTGTTGTTGTAGTATAATAAAATGAATCTCTTTCAATAAAGATTTTCTAAGCACAAAAATTGATATCGAGTATCCTTGCCATGAAAAGAATCCTCTAAAAATGAGACTAAGAAGTCTCCTCCTGAAAAGCCTAAATGATAATACCAGCATTTTTCGACTTCTTTGAATACATTTTAAATATCAGAAATTTTGTTTATTTTTTTTTCCACATTTGCTGTCTCTGAAGGTGGCTGGCCCTGGATGCTTTAGAGTAAGATGCAGGTGAAATATAAATTCCTACTGCAACCTAGGCTGGTGTTCCCAAGATGTTGATATATTATATGTGTTTTACTGTAACCTCCTTTTTGTAAAGGGCAAAAGGCTATCACACTCTAAAGATATGAAGTCAGTCATCATGGAAACAAAAAAAAAGGAGATGAAACTTTCTGTCAGGGCTGGGATCTACGTGTCTGATCAGCAAATCAGTCACCCTCTACCTGGAACAAGGCTGTTAAAGAGTGTATTTATTTTGTCTTCTGATTCAGTTTTTCCTGGGCTATTGTAAACAACAAAATTACAGCTGTTTCCAGTTACTCTCTTTCCCCAATTTTTGTTGGTCTGAGAAGGGGAGTAGAAAGTATTGCATCTACAACTGCCTCACTCACTGTTTTTCAATACTGAAAGCATATTTGTTTTCATAGCAATTTGCGGCACCTAAATTTGGGGCTCACATAATTACTATCCCAGTGTCAGGACATATAGAGGAAATCCTAAAATAATCTGCCAATATTCCACCCTGTTGGCTATGCAGGGCATCATATACTCAGTCCTGAGTATCTAAAGTATTCTGGTCATAGTGATACTACAGTAATAGAATGCAAAAGAACCTGCTTACACAACAGTATAGAACAAATCTTTCATTGTAGTAGAATTTGCTCTTAAAAGCTGAGTGGGAGCTCTCACACATCAGCTATGATTAAAGAAAAACAGTAAAGAATAACAGCTATAACAGCTTTCAAAAGAGCAGGAAGAATTATGTGCAGTCAATCATAACAACAGAATCCAAGTATCCCATTTCCTGCGACCCAGTCTGAAAGTTTAGTGAAAGCTGCGTTATCTGGCACTTTACAAGCTGGCATGCTCTATTAACCGGCATGCCAGCTTGTAAGGGAAAAGCAAAACCGTAAGAGCCCACCGTGGCACTTCCAGTTTCAGCGAGCCCGTATGGCCCAGGCAAAGCAGCCTGTGCTGCTGAGCCCCCATGGCCTGGGCCATAACAGCCTCATGGGGCCCCCTCCCTGTCCCTTGGGGCCTGTGGGAGGGACAGCAATGCCCTAGACATGATGGGAGAGGTCGCTGCCTGAACAGACAAAGACACCCGTTCGGGCCTCTCAGTTAAGCAGCATATTTTGTTATCTGGCACCCCCAATTCCCCATGGGTGCCTGATAACAAAGCTTTTACTGTATTTGATTTCCACTGTAGCTTGTTGGTCTCTAGTTATAAAAATATGGATATGCTAATATTGAACAGACTTAACAGAAAATCATGGGTATATTTCTTCCCTTCAACACAAACGCATATCTGATTGATGTAAATGGTTATACCCGTAGAAGAATTTTGGTCTGTATTCCAAACACTATCCTATCCTCCTAATGCATGACTTTTTCTGGGTTTAGAAGAAATATTGTAATGTTAAAAACTGATTCCTTAAGGTCGTCTTCTTCCTTTGTTCCTAAACTGTAATGGGGAAGCACAGGAAATGCAAATGATGTATTTCCTCTGTGCTTTACCTGTCCAAAAGTTTGGACAGCATCTCTAGTGCTCAATAATAAAACCCTGGGGGAGAGGCTTTTTCAAAAGGAAATTTGAAAGGAAAGAGAAAATACTACTTCTGTATTCCATTTGTTTCCTGGAGAGGCTTCCTTCTACTTGCTCTACAACAGTGGTTCTCAACCATTTTCAGCTCAAGGCACCCCTTGGAAAATGCCTCCTCTTAGCTTTCACTCAATTATTAAATATGGAAAAATAACAGAGCAATACTTCTGTTGCAAAGAACTCAGACTACAACAACTGGTTAGAATGTTTTTGACCGTACGGATTCTATTCTGAAATCCATCGCCGCACCCACATGAGCATGGACGTTTGTTTCCCCAGAGACGAGAAATAGCAGCAAACCTTGTGCTGCTGCTGCTTATCCCCAGAGAATGCCTGTGCCACGTGCCCTCTGGTGTGCAGCCAGCTACCCTGAGTGGGGTAGCGAAGGCTGGGGGCAGCAACTGTGCTGACCCCTGCAGCCTCACCTGGGGTTCTGGGCATCGTGGGGAGCTGCAGCCACAGCAATCCTGCTGCTTGGAACCTGGCCAGTAGCCGGTGAGTGGCTCCGGCTGGCCAGGCTCCAGTCTTGGTGGTGCACGCTGTCCCCGCATGTGCCACCCTGTTTTTTTTCTTTTTTGTATGTTTTATTTTGACTCCAGGATCTCCCAGGGTCAACACCCCTCCCCCCCTGCACTGCTACCTTGCAGTGCAGGGAACATCTGAATGTGTAGTGTGTGGGGCTGCAGATGGGTCTGCAGCACACAGTGCATGGCCATGCTCATCTGGATGCAGCCTATGGGTTTATCTTGTGAATCACATGTAGCTGTTTGCACACTTAAGAGTGTTAATATTTTATGAAAGCCCATGGCACACTTAAATGGATCGTGTGGTACCCCAGCGTGTGGCAGAATCCTGAGAATCAGTGGTCTACAAAAGGAACCACACTGGAAAATGCTGTGCTGTATTTACCTGAGGAACAGTATTGGACTCTTTTCTAGCTGCTGAAACCCAAATACCTTCCTACCCTTGCTAAACTCATTGTTTTCTTAATGTAAACCCCCCCCCCCCCCGCCTTTAATCTCAGTAGATTGAGGCAGGGAGAGAAGAATCTCCTTATACTTTCAATGAGGAAATGCCAATACATTACTATTCATGGCCCAAAACATGTTAATGTCTGCACATGCCTGCAGGATGACACAGCTTGTTCAGAAGGGTTTATACTGTATTTTAGAAGAAAAAAAAAAAGAAAAAAAAGTTACATGAAGTGGTAGATGGGGAGAATTAAAAGAGATTACAGCACTCTTTCCTTTTGAATGGTCCTTTATTTACATAAATTGGTTTCCTATAGCAAATTTTATTTTTTTGTTGTAACAATTTATTTATCTCTGCCCACTTTCTGTTTTAAATCTTCAGTTTCCTTAATGGAAAAAAAGGAGTTAAATAAATAATTTTTCTAACTGGTATTTAGCACAGGATGTAGCCGTTTCTTTCGCAGGCCTAAGGAGGGGTATTTTGCATCCCAAAGCTTTTGTGATATCTCTCTCTCTACTACAGAACTGGTCAAATACCAAACATATCTTGCTTCTCACACATCCCATAACCCATCACAGCTACAACACTGCTTCAAGGGATATAGCAGACAAGCAAAAAGATCGAAATGATGAAAAGCATGTGTCACCAGATTTATTATTTGTCATAGAGATTTTGTTGCTAGTAGTTCTCATAAGTATTGTGTCAGAGGAAGATGGGCCTGGATCTCCATGAAAAGAGTTGCAAATAAGATGATCAGAACTGCTAAAATCTTTCTTAAATATGGAGCAGCACAAGAAAAATTGGAGACAGCTGTGGAGAATAAAATAGGGAAACAAGAATGGCAGTGAGTGGGGAAAAAAAGGAAATGGCAAGAAAAATATTTGAAAGGGAACTTTCCAAGAAACGTGTACCAAAGGATTGACACTTTCTTTATGTCCCTGGAAAAATACCATAACAAAATCATATGCAGAAAAAAATCTCTGCTGTATATTATCTATTGAAAAACACCATTTTAATACTAGACGCACGATAAATCTTGATCATGGAGTTCATATACCATGGAGAACACATTAAATATATGCTGCTTTAATTTGGGTCCAATACAGCTAGAGTTCTGGAGACTTTTTATGATATACTGTCTTAATTTTGGAAAGTAGCAAATGTCAGAGGAAAGAGCATCAACTTGGCGGGGGGAAAAGGGTTTTTAGACTACTTTCTGTTTCATGATATTGAGATTCCTTAGGTGTCCCATTCCTCTAGCAGTTGCTGATAGTCATTTGGAAGTTAAAATGAGGTTCTGAAACCTTCCTGGGGACCTAAAAACCTTTCCACTTCTTTTTGAGAAGCTCTTTTTTTATAATTGGACTCCTGCTTTCTGGATGTTTTACTTTCATTAGTCTATTTGAGAGACTCTTTAATGAACTTCCATTGCTATTGTCTGGCTTTTTTCCTTGTTCTTTAAACAGAGAATTGCATTTTAGAAGAATCCCACAAAAATACTAATAGTTTACAAAAAAAATACAATAAAATAAATAATGAAGATTTTATTGGGCATGTCCAGATGAGCCTGCACATACCTCTTGCAGCATCTCAAACCCCTTCGCAAACCCGTCTCAAACCCTTTTGACATGTTGCAAGGGGCACATGTAGGAACGAGAAAATGCAAGTTTGCAGCCCGGGGTCAGAATTAGACCCCTAGTTATCCAGGGGTAAAAAAAAACCCACAGAGAAAAGAAGCAGGGCAGGGAATGGCAGGCAACCAGAGGCAACTGGAGGCTGGGTCCTCCACAGAGATACTCTGACTGCCAGAGCACTCTATGGTTGGCCCTCACCCTGGTACTGAAGCACGCTGCCTGCCTGCGCAGGGCAGGCAGGTGTGTCAGCAGCAGGGAGTTGGACCCAGGCTCCAGTGCTGGTATATAAAGGGTTGGGGGGGGCTGGATGAGGGGGGAAGGGACCATTGGGCGACCCCTGCCAGCCCCACCTGCTCCCACAGCCCCCCTGATCCTTTCTCTGCCCAGCTCCATCCTCCCACCTACCACCGAGCCCTTCTCTGCCCAGTCTTAACCCCCACAGCCCCCTGAGCCCTGCCCCCCAGCCCCAGCATCAAGAGAAGGTAGGAAACAAGCCCTCCAGCACTTCCAGCTGCTGTTGAGGTCACTGGGCACTCCCCAGTATAACATGGGGTGGGGTGGCAGCCGCAGCAACCCCAGCCTGGGCTCTGCTGTCCCCCGCTGCACTGTGCTACCCAGGGGGCTTCTGCCAGGAGCCCCCAGAGCCCCTGCTTAGAGAGTAGAGGCTTTATTTTTATTTATTTTTTTTTTTTAAGTGCCAGAGGCTGCAGTTGATGGGGGCAGTTATGGGGGGCTGGGCA
>NW_017728948.1:57678713-57686696 GCF_001723895.1 Crocodylus porosus
CAGTAGTGCCGCACAAAGGCCAACTCTGCAGCCACAGCCCGCTGGCAGCTGGCCCAGAGGGGCAGATGCCTCATCCGGGTCTGGCAGGTGCGCAGCAGGTCACAGCCAGGCAGCAGCCCCCACTGCCAGACTGCTGCAGTGGGTAAATGGTACAGGGAACTCTCAAGGCTGCTTCAGCAGTTCAGCTGGCACAAGGTGTAGTATCCCCAGGTGCCAATTGGCTGGGCCCCAAAGCTCCTGAGAGTGAGTAGCCCTAAGCTACTTGCCAGGGCAGCTTTTTGTACTGATGGGGACAGCACAGGTGCTGACCCTGGTAATTAGTTCCCCCTGGTTGCAGATCTGGGAGGAGCCAGGCAGGGTTATTTTGCCCCATGTGGCACAATTTGCTCCACAAAGTGCATGTCTGAGCACAAGAATTGAGGCAAAACGCCCCAGCTCAAATTTGCACCACTTCTATTTGAACTGCTCAAGCGCACATGCTTGCATGTGTAAACGTGCCCACTATGTTTTTGACTGGAATCTTTGGAAAACTTTGTCCCCTGGTTACAGAGAATGGATGAAAATAAGTGACTCTTTACAGAAACTGATCGAACATGGCTATTAAAACTATGTTTGTCCCACCAATGTATAAGAATCCCATCTTAGAAGGACACATTCAAAGAAGAAAAAGTCTGATTCAACCTCTTTGTTGATGAATTATTGAAGCTTTCTATTGAAATTGCAAAAATGCTATTTACTGTCAGCTATCTTAGTTCTCGTTATGATTTAAACCCAAGGATTTTCACCAAGACAAGCAATTAATTTCATGAGTTTATGGTTTCCTCTGTCTTGCCAATATCAAGGAGTCTTTTTTCTAATTTCAGCTTCTTTGGCAAAGTACAGCCTCACAAGTACGAAATGGAGAAATTTGATCTTGAGAACAATAATGGAGTACTTCCTGACAGCACTTCATTGCTGTTTGGCTGTTGAACCTTGAAATGTCTCAGAGAAGGCTAGTTTGCCTCTTGAAGCCCTGCACCCCTTTCTCTCTCTCCTCCTCCTTCTGTTTTATGTATTCAAATTTCTTTCTCCCTTATACACCACTTTGTGCATGTCCTTTCATAGTATCATGCAGTGAGCTTCAACCTATGAAAGCTTGCGTAATGAAAGTTGCCACTATACATTAATCTGTTTGAATAATATTAATAGAGCTCATAAATACTATTTTTTGATCATCTGTTGTTGTAATTTCTTGTACTAGCAGCCCTAAAGAGAAAGTTAGGTTGTTTGTTCTATGAAGTTGCAATGACCACATGGCCACCTTTTATATAAGATTTAAGTGTTTCATACATATCTGTATTCTGGAACTGCCCATCCTGGATGACACTAGTTGCTGTAAATCCAGTCAACTAACATAGATCTGGGAATATAACAGAAGTTTAAGGATAGAATGAACAATTCAACATGTTTCTGCTAGTCAAAGCAGCTGCCTGGAGTCTGTTAGATGCTTTCATCAATTTCGCTTTTTGTCTTATGACTTAAGTGTTGTAAGATAGCTGAAAGAAAAGTGCAAGCTTTTAAACTTTCTTCTAAAATTAACTAGTCCCATGAAGCACAAGTAAATTAATTTAGAAAGGAGGTGAAAAGTGGGGTGAAAAAAAGATCATACATATTAGAGGAACACAAATTAATGAAGGAAAGAGGTCAATGGAGTATTTTGCCCTCTCTCATAACAAACTAGAAAAGGAACATTCAAAGAAACTGAAAGGCAATATATTAGCAGAGTTACGTATGTAAATAGCTTTATGACTATGTTTGCAACTTTAATGCTGCAAGACCAGAAACAGGATCCTTTTATTTATACTCTTTCTAAACCAAGCTGAGTAACTATCAGAGCCAGCAAACAGAAACCAATAAAACAAGAAAGCCTCAGTGCATCTACATGAGATGCTACTTACTGAGCATTTATTTGGTATTTGTATAATCAAGTAGTAATTAAATGCACAGTAACCAGTGTTACTGTGCAGTAGCGCCAGCACATGCCTTTTTAGCGACACTACTATGCACTGTCGGTGCTACGACACACTACTGCGCAGTATTATTCAGCTACTGGCCAGCGAGTGTCTCACAGAGACATGCCCACTGTGCAAGATTTTTCCTTACTAAGGAAAGAGCAATTTTTGTTCCTTAGAGTTCAGAGAATTTTTGCTTATAAAATAATTAAACAAAGTCAGAAGGCACTGTCTTTATATAAAAGATAGGAATAGTATACAAAAAAGATTGGATAACCTCAAGAACTGAAGTGAAACATCTCCTACAGAACAAACATAGGATGAAATTCGATAGGACAAAATACAAGTGTGTGTACTTTGGAATAAATAACAAGCTGTTATAAGCTGTGAGTTTATCACTGGAAACCACTGAGAAGAGAGACCTACATGTGCTGGTTAAAGACAGGTTGTTTATAAGGTGCCAGTGTGAGATGGCTGTAAAAAAGGCAGATGGGCTCATAGGAAATGTCAATAAAAGGAATACGAGATAGGGGAGTATTAATGTCATCAATCAAGGAACTGGTAACATCTCATCAGGAATGCTGTGTAGAACTTTCACCAATATCCAAAAAAGATGAACACAAAGTGGGAAAAGGCACAGTTGGGAAGTCCCTCACAGTTGAGGATGATTGTCTTCCATGATTGTCTTATCTGAACAGCAAGTATTCAAGAGAAGAGTAGAAGAACTTAGCTTGTTTAGTAGAGAAACACATACCTAGTGGGATAGAATTAGTATCCATGAATACGCCTGGGGGTAGCAAACATCAGTGAGAGAAAAGCGATATTCAAATTAAAGGACAATATTAAACACAAAAGTGAATAAGTATCTACTAGCTAGCAATACATTTAAAGCAGGAAATTAGAAGGCAGTGTCTAACAATCAGAGGAGTGATGTTCTAAAATGGCATTCCAGCAGAAGTATTCCTCTTCTTCCTCCTCCCTCAGAAAATCTATTTTTAAAAACAGACCTGATAACTTTTGCAAAGATTCGTATGATCCAATTGCTCATAATACAGAAACAAAGGACAGGAAGCCAGTCTCCAGGTATTATCCAGTTCTAAACTTCCAAAGCCTTTCCTATGTAACTTTTTTGTGGGGGCTTGCTTTAAGGCTTTTGAAAAGCCAAATAAAGTATGGAAAATCTGTCTCTTCTCTTAGATATAAGGAATGAATGTCTTCATAGAAGTTACGCTGAACGTTCAAACATTTTATACAAATTACAAGGAAAATGAGATGCAAAGAAAAATTAATTTTGGAATGTATGTTTTCTATCAACAAAACTTTCGAGTTTTATTTTTTCTTTTTATTTATATGTCCTCTCTCTTCAGTAATTTAGGATCTATTAACTTCAAAACATGGGAGAAAAGATGAAGGACAATCCAACTCTCCTAGAACAACCAAAATAAAACAAAAAACCCCATAAGGAGTTCAGCCTTCTCTTTGTTCCAGCAGCTAGCTCTGTTTCCATCTTAATTCATCTTTTGCTCCTGCTGTGCCTCTTTGGAAGCAATGCTATATGCTTGGGTCTCTGTCTGACCTTTCCTATAATTAGTGCAAAAGTTTTGTTCAAAGCACCTGCAAAAAACAATTGTCATCCTTGCCTGGTGCTTCAGTATTCAACAAAGCAAAGTTTCTGGTTCAAAGTCAGAAATATCAAACAAATGAATCTTAGCATTTTCAGAAAACAAACTGCAGTTTGATGCTCTCTGTGTCTTCTACAGTAAGACTCAGTTTATTGGAACTCAGGAACTCGTGCCAATGAGTGGGGATAATGTATGTTTTTGATCTCTGATGCTACAGATGGTCTAGGTCATAGATTCCTGCTTAACAAGCTAAAACCCATAAGATTTCAAAGAGTCTCCAGATAATTTCACTTGAGAAAAAGACATCACTCAACACCTTCAAAGTTAGAATGGAAAAGGGGGAGGAGGGGATCACAACATACTAGAGAGAGGCAACTTTGCAAAGTATGACTTTTTTAGAAGACCAGTTCATTTATTTAGGACTCAGCTCTCAAATACTGATAGTCTTACTCAGACTGATGCTTAGTTTAACTGAAACTTCTGCATCTGTGTATGGATTTAGAAAATTTTAGCAGCTCAGTAAAAGAAAATTAGCTTAAGATCACAAACTCACTACCCAATGTGTGTGGGTTTTAAAAAACAAAACAAAACAAAACACCCAGGTTTACATCCTCAGACTCTGACACCATTACAATAAACTATCATAAGATCCCAAATGTTCAACCTGTGCCATGAAAGCCTAAACCCATATGTATACCCATTGACATACATAGGGCTTCACAGGGATGTAGTGATCTACAGACTCAGATTTAGTACTACTATTACAAAAAATCTTCTGAAACTTTGAATATTTTTAACAAGAGATGTTGTCTGAAGGCACACTTTGATTATTATGCAATCTCATGTATAACTTTAGCCATTTAAGCTAATTAATGATTTGGAGTGTTTGGGATTATTCCACTCTAAAATGTCTTCTCTGTTTAAGAGGCAAGGGGTGGGGGAATGATGTGACATCTTCTACTGAATCAACTATACCATTGGGAGAGATTTGAAAAGCTCCAAAGCAAAAAAAGCTTTGCTTAACTGGTCTAATTTGACAAAAAAAAGACGATTTGGTTCACATATACTTAGCATTTCATTCTAAATATAATTCAGTCATTGTCGTAAACCTCTTTAAATAACATACTAGGCGCATCTACACGAGATGCTGACTGCACAGTAGCTATATAATATGGTGCAGTAATGTGTCACAGCACTAACCATGCTAATATGCTACTGGACAGTATTAGGCTACTGCTCAGTAGCATCACTTAAGATGTTCACCAGTGCTACTACACAGTTACTCCAGTACCGCCCAGTTCTTTTTAGTACTTGATTATACAAGTACTAAATAAATGTGCAGTAACTACTCTGCAGTAGTGGCTCATGCCCACATTTCCCCAAAATTCTTCAGTGGACTTATTCTATTCCTTTTATAATATCAGTTATTATTGGTCTTTTTTTTTTTTTTTTTTAAATAAATACACACATAAATTGTACTTGTGGCTGTTAAAGGAACAGCATTGATGTAGGTGGTTTGTTAAATTATTAAGTACAAATTATTCTATGGCTATTCCTATTCTATAGCTATTCTTTCCCCAAGTCATATTTTTTTTTTTTTTTTTTATTTAAGATGTCTACAAATAGGAACAAACCACAGGGACAAAGAGAAAGAGAGATCTCCTTTGAAGAACCGAAGAAATATGGTGATACGACTAGACAATACTTCATTATCACCTATGTGATAATCATCATCAATTTGTGACAGAGAATGGACATTAAATAGGACACAACACTGAATAGTCCATTTTAATTCTTTCATGCTGCTACGGGTCCTAAAGAAAATAAGAATATTTTCTTAAAATTAGACAGACTTATTTCTTTTGGGATAGTTTCTTTGTGGTAGTGCTTTTGAGTGAAGACCCCTGTGTGCGTCTCCTATTCAGTTTTGGCTGTAAACATTCAAGATAAGTACGAGTTAAGCAAAAAAGTACGTTTTCACTCTGCATTTGATAAACATTTAAATAACAAATAGCAGAAGTCACAACAGTGGGTCCCAACTTCAGAGAAAAATGCCAACCTGCAAGATGGTATTATGATTCAAACCTCTGCAGTGTTACTCTTTATAGAATTCTGAGTCTGGGTAGCGGACAACAAAAACCAACCAATTGTCAAGCTCTCTTGAAAATTTGAACAGTTTTTCTTCATCTTTTGGAATATCAGCAATCACCAGCAATGAAGAGAATGGGCTATGATTGTTACAACTAAAGAAAAGAAACAGCAAATCTGTGGTCAGTTAGTGACAGGTTTCAGCTACAATGAAATCACCAAAAATAAGCATATTGCACACCACAGTAATTCAAAAAGTCACTATGACATTAGAAATAGAAAATCACATCATCACTTAAGAAGAATTCTCATTAGTTGTTAGTGGCTTTTGGCTTATTACATACTGGTTGCATTCTGATTTAATAAGGTAAAAAGCAATGATAAATGGTGTGTATAAACACTGGCCAACCTAGTTCAATATCCTCAGTTTGATTGTGACCATATGTCTTAGAGGAAAGTACAAGAATTATAGAATAGCATGTGAGAAATTTCTTCTAGGCTAGGGACAGACATTCAAAAAGCGAGACCATGAATTGATTCAATCTTTGCAAATTGGTCTAATTTGTGTAGATTGAACCAATTTGCAAGTGAATAGACATTTACTTCTGACTGAGGAAACGCAGGCACATGCCTGCAGTGGCTCAGGCCAGATACCAAGGGATGCTACAGCATGCCCTTGGCTGCAGAGAAGCTATGTTGAGGGAGGGAGCATGGCCAGTCCTGGCAGTAGCCTCAAGTGAACTGGCCAGGGAGGAGGTTTAATTCCCCCCTCTCTGTCCCACCAGCACGGACCCAAGCTGAGGTCTGCCTGGCTCTCCCCCCTCACTACTGCAGCAGTGGGGGCAGGGGCATGGCCAGATGCTGGCTGACATGGCCTCCCAAGGCAAAGGGGGCAGGGAGGAGGTTTATTTCCCCCCTCTGCCCCTGGGATCCACAGCTGGGGTCTGCTAGCATCAACTGCCAACTCCTCTGATTGCTCCCTGCAAGGGGCGAGCGGTGGAATAAGCTTTCTCCCTGCCCCCTTCACCAGATACCAGAGGAAGAGGGGAAATAACCCCCTCCCTGCCCCATTCACTTAAGGGGGTCATGCTGGCTGGTCTCTGGCCACACCCTTGTCCCTGACACTGGACTGGGGGGGGGGGGGGGCCCTGATGGGGCAGTAGCCCCTGTTATGCTGTCCCAGGAGCATAAGCCTCTTCCTCATCTGGGGAGGCTCCACTGCATGCTGGAACATGATGGGCAGAGCTACTGCAGTCTGTGGCAGCATGCTAGGAGGGTTGCATATGGCCACCTCCCCTCCCCCCAAACCACAGTGCTGCCACTCACTGCACGCAATCTGCAGCAGCTCTGTTCCCCCTACTGCCACCCACAGCACAGCTCCCTGGCTGGAAAGAGGCTTGCACTCCCAAGACACCATCAGAGGAGCTGCTGCCCCATCAGAGTCCCTCCCCACTCCAGCCAGTCCACAGACATGGGCAGGGGCATGGCCAGAAGCTGGCTGGTATGCTCCCCTTAGATGAAGGGGCATGGATGGGAGTTTATTCCCCCCCTCCCTCTGGCATCTGGCAAAGGGGGCAAGGATGGGGCTTATTCTGCCACTTGCCCTATGCAGGGAGTGATCAGTGGAGGTGGTGGATGGGGCTAACAGGCCCTGGCTTCAGTCCCCAGGAGCAAACGGGGCAGAGCAGGGAATAAACTTCCTCTGCCCACTTTGCCTCAAGGGGCCTTGCTGATTGGCATCTGGTCACACTCCCACCCCTGCCACTAAAGCAGTGAGGAGTGAGGGCCAGACAGACCAACTTGGGTCTGTGCCAGGGGGACAGGGAGCGGGGAATTAAACTGCCTCCCCAGCCAATTGATTTGAGGCTACTGCTGGGGCTGGTCATGCCCCTTGCTGCTCCAGCGGCGATTGTGGGCAGGGGAATCGCTGACAGGGGCTGCTGTGCCCCAGCCAAGCAGACTCCAGCTGGGATTCCAGGGCCAAAGGAGGATGGAATAAACCCCCTCCCCACCCCCTTTGCCTCAGGGGACATGCCAGCCAATGCCTGGGTGCACCACTGCCCCTGAAGGAGCAAGGGGGGGGGGCCCTGACAGGCTACTATACCCCAGCCAGGCAGACCCTTGGCTGGGGTCCATGGAGGTGGTCTCCATTCACTTCACGCTGCTGTCAGGACTGGCCATGCTCCTGCCACTGGAGCAGTGAGCAGAGAAATACCTGGCAGGGGCTGCTGCACCCCGAAGACCCTGCCTGGGGTCCATGCTGGTGGGAAAGGGGATGGAGG
>NW_017728948.1:57686796-57688770 GCF_001723895.1 Crocodylus porosus
GGCCATGCCAGCCAATGTCTGGCCACACTCATGTTCCTGCCAAATGTCTGGCCACACTCATGTTCCTGCCACTGTGGCAGCGAGGGGGGAGCACCTGGCAGGGTCTGCTGTACCCCTGCCTGTCAGACCCTGTTGGGGTCTGTGCTGGTGGAACAGGGGAAGGAGGGGAAAATAAGCCTCTTCCCTGCCACCTCACCTTATGGGGCTCCAGCATCTGGCCATGCCTCCATCCCTGCTCCAGCTAGGGAACAGAGGGGCAGGGCCGGCCCTGCTCCACTGGAGAGCACAGCCGAGCCCAGTGCTGCACAGTATACTGGGATACTAGAGGACTTTGATTTAACTTAAACCAGGAAGGGGTCTGGGGCAGACATTGCATAAACTGGTTAGAGCTCAAATCAGATAAGTCTACAACCAACCAGGTTTATCTCAAACCAGTTTGTGGGCCATTTTGAAGCTGGTTTATGTGCACTGAACTTACGGTCTGTTACAGGTTTAAACCAGTTTCTGCTCACTTAAACCAGTTTGTGTGTAACTTCTGTCCCTAGCCCCGATTTCCAAATTATGCCGAATAGTTGCTTATACACTGCTCATCAAATGCATAAATCTTTTATTCATTCTCTCTAATTTAAGTTTTTATTATCAATATAAATGTAAATATCTTTTTGGTAGTGTTAGAGAGAAGTTGTAGCTATGATGGTTCAGGAATTATGTGATAGGCAAGGATTTTTTTGTGGTACCTTTTATTAGACAAAGTATATAGCTGGGATAAAGTTAGACAAGATTTTGAATGCAAAGCATCTCTTTTTGAAAACTTGATACATGTATAAAGAAGGGATAAGTAGAATTTACATTTTTAAGGAAGCATTTTCTCTCAGTTCTAAATATCTTGGGTTTTGGTTTAATTGGCAAAATCTTTGTTCTTGTACTATAAGAAAGAGAGTAAACTGAAATGAGAAATTGTAGAGTAAAACCACTTTGCCCTTGAAAGAAGGATTTTTTTAATAAAAACTTATTTTCTTTATCTTGTCCATCTCAACAATCCTAATATATTTGACTGATCCATATAACAAAGAATTGAGCAATAAGATTTTTCAGTGTCTTATTATTGCATGGGATAGTGTTGTTGAACAGAAAGTGCAATTTTTGGAGTGGGTAATGATATTTATTCAAGTAAGTGTTTGGTTAAGTACTATACAGGTAAAGATGTGGTTTAAGACTATTAAGAACTTAAGAATATTATCCCTAACAAGAAAACTACTTCTGCTTCCCTTAAGCTCTCTCACTTTGTCCTCACACACCACTATTTCCAATTTGAAGATTCCCTATACCTACAAACAAATGGCACTGCCATTGGCACACATGTGGCCCCACAGTATTCCAACATATTTATGACAACCTTGAAGTTTATTTCCTTAGCAGCTGACCTCTCATTCCCCTGTACACCGACACCTCCATAATATAGGCACATGGGAAGAAATCTATAGATAAAATTTACTAAGACTTTAAAAATGCCCACTCTTCCATCAAACTAACTCTGAAATATTCCATGCAGCAGATTCTTTTCCTGGACACAACAGTGAATGTTTGCAGTAGGCCCATTGCCACTACATTATATCAGAAACCTATAGGACTACCACAGGTACCTTCACAGCACCAGTCTTCATCCTAAATGCACTATTAGATGTATTGTTTACAGTCAAGCTCTACATTACAACCAGATCTGCTCTGGCCCCACCAACCAGGATGTATACCTTAAGGATCTAGAGCATGCATTCCCAGGGGTGACTGATGCCTCCTGAGTCTGGGGGGGAGGGAGCACAATTTGTGGGTGGGCCTGGGGGTGGGCCAAAAGCCCCATATCCGTTCCTATACTTATGTGCCTTGGCTTAGTGTCCCCCACCCTCAATATGCCACTGGCCAGCTTTGCAAAAAAAACTGCCCCGTCTTGAGCAGTGCTGAGTTGGGGGCCAATCT
>NW_017728948.1:57688896-57705333 GCF_001723895.1 Crocodylus porosus
CCTACCAGTCACCTGTGGGCATTCCTACAAGTAGAATATAGTCCCAAAACTGTAGCTACTCAGATCAACAAAGCCATACTCAGACCTCATTCAAACCTGCTACAATACCAGCTCCAGGACAAGGAAAACAATCCCTGTGGTTGTCACCTACTACCTCCAGCTTGAACCTGTAAGACACATCATTAAAGACCATCATCCTTTTCCATGAGTTGGAGGTCTCAAGATAGCCTTTGGGGATAAAACTGCCCTGGCTTACAGACAGCCCCCCAACCTCAAACAGTGTCTCTCAAACAACAGACTAACAAACTCCCATCCTCACCAAGGCATCAGGGCTTGCAGTGGACGGAAATGCCCACAGTGTCCCCACATCAATACAATCCACATCATCACTGGACCAAATAACAAGTACAACATCCAAGTTTTATTCACCTGCAGCTCTATAAGTTTAATCTATGCCATTACTTGCTTACCATGCCCTTCTGCTGTCTACATTAGCAGAGAGGGCAATATCTACATGTAAAAATGAGTCAACACTTATCTGACATCGTCTGCAGAAAGACATAAAAGCCTATGGCAAAACACTTCATCCTCCCTGGACATTCCATCACTGACCTCAAGATTAATGTTTTCAGGCAAAAAAAATTATAAAAACCAGTTTGAATGCAAAATTGTGGAGCAAGACATTATCCACAAACTGGACTGTGTCAAGTATGGTTTAAACAGGGACTACAGTTCCCTATCCCATTACCTGGATTAGCTTTTGTGACCCACTTTTTTCCTATGCGTTTACAAGTCATTTGCTTTTCTCTTAGTACTGCCCTGTCCTGCATCTCCACACATCAATCTCCTCATCTTTCCCCCTCCCTTATCTTTTGTATTCCAATTTCTCTTTCCTTATATTCTTCTTTCTGCATGTCCTTTTACAGCATCTGAAGTGAACTTTGGGTCATGAAAGCTTGTCCTGCATATGTATGTATGTATGTATGTATGTATGTATGTATTATTTAGTTAGGCTAAAAAAGGTGCATATCTTCCTTCTTTTTTAAAACTGACATTTTGATAAGTATAAAATGCTTCTTTAACTCTTGTGACAGACCCCCAGCTGATGCAATGCTCCACTGATACTAATTAATATCAACTGAGAATCAGCTCTTTGAAATGTTTGTGGTACTGCCAGGTAGTATGCTAAAGCAACCAGGATTTTATGGTAAATAAGGTATGAGGTGGTGTGGATGGGAATCTTCTAGTTTTACACAGTGAGCACACAGCCATGTCTGAAGATTGCTTGGCAGTGAAGGTGAGTAAAGCAAGTGATGCTTTTAGGTTTGTGGATTCAGTCAAACACTCATACTTCTTTCATTTTAAAACTTTGCGTGCATAGTCAAGACAGTTTGAATCAATACACCAGCTTCCTCTATCTGATGTTTACAGTTTGTCGTGTAAAGCTGCAGCCAACAATTTAGAGAGCCTGGACAATTGTTAGCTTTTGGAGACAGCAGATTCTGGAGTGTAAAATTCAGGAGAGAGCAGATATGTATGTTCTACCAGATGACCAGTTTCCACAGACCTACTGCCTGGCTGGCTGTTTTTCATCCCCTACTTAATCCTGGGTAGGAATTTTCTTCCATATATGCCTAGCGTTCAGTCTAGAAGGTTAACATGGTTAACCCTCTCTGCTTAAGATTTTCTTCTACAGACTACAAGCACTTGAGCTTTCTCATATATAAATTTTAAACACAGACTTAAGTTGATAATGGTAGTGTTTGCTCATCCTCTCCAGCTTCCAAGCTCCCAAAGTAGTAAGGCAAAGTCTACAGCAACAGCAAAACCTATTCATCCCACTGGGAGCCAATGTAAAGATTCAAATCTAGGGCCCCAAACTAGAAGTCTGTAAAACAGGTTTTAAAAGCCTATGTTCTGTGCAAAGGCACCATCTCAGCAATGCTGAATCATCAATACTTTCCTTTTCCCCCACCCCCAGGTGCAAACAGAAACAATACCTACCAGGTGACATAATTCTAGTTATGCTAGAACCTGGTCCTGGCTATGGGCGACAATCTGGTGAGTGGACTGTGGGTTATCGACCACCTGGGCAATAGCGATCATTGCCTACTGGAGTTCACTATCCAGTGCAGGGTGTGAAAGGCCTGCAGCAAGGAAACAGCCCTAGACTTCAGGAGGGTGGATTTCAATGAGGTAAGGAGACTAGTCGGGGAGGCACTGAGGTCCCGGAGGGCAGGGGAGTTAGAAGTCAAGGAAGAGCGGTCATTCCTTAAGGAGACAATCCTCCAAGCCCAAAGGGTGACAGTCCCAATGCAAATCAAAGGGGGCAAGAGTGCTCAAAAACCCCCATGGCTCACCAAAACCATCCAGGAATGTCTCAAAGCTAAAAAAGGAGGTGTACACCCAATGGAAGGGAGGGGCCACCACCAAGGAGGATTATACCTTCATTGCTCAAGACTGTAGGGGGACTGTTAGGAAGGCTAAGGCAGAGATGGAACTGTAATGAGTGACCCAGATCAAGGATAACAAGTCCTTTTTTAAATATATAGTGGGCAAAAAGAAGTTACTGGGTAACATAGGGCCTTTGCAGGATACGCTAGGAAATCTGGTGGTCACACTAGATGACAAAGCTAACTTCTTTAACAATTTCTTTGCCTCCATCTTTTTGAGCAGGGACCGGGGCATCCCCCTCACCGGACCCAGGGGCAGCACTGCCAGGCCCAGAGTCAGTGAGGACCTAGTCAGGGAACTTCTGGTGGGACTAGATGTGTACAAATGAGCATGTCCTGACAATCTCTACCCCAGAGTGCTGAGGGAATTAGCAGAGGTCATTGTGGGACCCTTGGCACAGCTTTACAAGCACTTGTGGTACTCTGGTAAGGTCTCAGAGGACTGGAAAAGGGCCAATGTGGTCCCCATCTTCAAAAGAAAAAAAAAAAAGGGAGGAAGGAGGACCCAGAAAACTACAGGCCCGTTAGTCTTACCTCGGTCCTGGGGAAACTCTTTGAGAAAATTATCCAGGAGCACATCTGCGAGGGATTAGCAGGGGAGATTATACTTAGGGGCAACCAACATTGGTTTATTAGAGGCAGATCCTGTCAGACCAACCTGGTGGCCTTCTATGACCAGGTCACAAAACCTTTGGACACAGGTGTCACAGTGGATGTAGCCTTTCTGGACTTTAGGAAGGCCTTCAACACTGCCTCTCACCCCATTCTCATTAAAAAAAAAATTAGGCAACTGTGGCATCGATGCCAACACAGCCAGATGGGTCGCAAATTGGCAGATGTGTCTTTTTTGACCTGGAGAGATTTGGGCAGTGGGGTCCCCCAGGGCTCAGTCCTTGGGCCCACACCGTTCAACATCTTCATCAGCGACTTGGACAAGGGGGTGAAAAGCACCTTGTTCAAATTTGCAGATGACACTAAGATGTGGGGAGAAGTGGGCATGCTGGAGGAGAGAGACAGGCTGCAACTAGGTCTAGACAGGTTACAGGGGTGGGCAGATGAGAACAGGATGGGCTTCAATACTGACAAGTGTAAGGTACTGCATCTAGGGAGGAAGAACCAGCAGTATACCTATAGGCTGGGAAACTCCCTTCTAGTCAGCACAGAGGCAGAAAAGGATCTTGGTGTTATTATTGATTCCACAATGAACATGGGCCACCAATGTGGGGTCACAGTCAGGAAGGCTAACCGTACCTTGTCATGCATCCACAGATGCATCATGAGCATGTCAAGGAGGTGATCCTCCCCCTCTACGTGACACTGGTCAGGCTGCAGTTGGAGTACTGTGTCCAGTTTTGGGCATCTTACTTCAAGAGGGAAGTGGACAACATTGAGAGGGTCCAGAGGAGGGCCACTTGCATGATCGGAGGCAGGCCTACGAGCAGAGGCTACAGGACCTGAACCTGTTCAGCCTCCACAAGAGAAGGAGGAGAGGGGATCTGGTGGCTGTTTACAAACTGGCCAAGGGGGACCAGCAGACTATGGGAGAATCCCTGTTCCCCTGAGCACTCCTGGGAGTAATGAGAATAATGGCCATACATTAATGGAGAGTAGATTCCAGCTAGGTATCAGGAGGTGCTACTTCACAGTCAAGGCGGCTAGGATCTGCAACCAACTTCCAAGGGAAGTGGTGCTTGTTCCTACCATGGGGGTCTTCAAAAGGAGGCTTGATAAATCACCTAGCTAGGGCCATTTGACCCCAGCATCCTTTCCTGCCCATAGCAGAGGTCAGACTTGATGATCTGCTCAGGTCCCTTCTGACCCTACCAACTATGAAATTATGAAACCTGACCCCAGAGCTAGATTAGGATTGTAGCTAGAGATAAAGCTGCATTCAAAAGATATTTAGTTCTCTGCCAGAGCAAGGTATGGTGGCTTTAGTGAAAATGACAATTATGTGTTTCAAGACATGAATATTCTATGGAAATCAGATACTACCTGCTATATCACTACAGGTGACCAACCTTGTTACTGGATTGTGCAAAATATAATAAACACTGTACATATATATGTCATGGGGTGGGGCCTAGGGGAGGCCGTGATCCCCCTTACCGTGTCACATGGGTGACTTAGCACCCTCTTGTCTCGCCCACCACGTCTTTGCTGTTATGGTTCTGTAATGGAGGCTGCCTACGATTCCTTTGTCCACAGTAATAAGTTGGCACTATTCCCCATCCCTTATAGGGTGACTTGGTGCACCCCAGCCTTAAGGGCTATGCGTGCCTCCAAACCTCCCCTTTAGCATGCCCCAAGCCTCACAGCTGTACCGGACGTTCTCATGCCATGCACTCGCCCCTCCTGGGCTTCTATTCCCCCTCTCGCCCTCTCCCGGGCCTATTCACCCCCCCCACCCCGGGCTTCAGTTCAGATCCGTCGACCTCTTATCGTTCAGGCCCAAATCTGCGCGCTTGCCCCTCTTCGGGACATATACCGCGCGCTTGCCCCTCTCCAGGGCTTAGTGTCGGTAGGAGACTGATTGCTCCTGGGGCCTGTGCCACGCTTACAGCGCTCCCCGCCCTTACTCGGGCTTCTCAAAGTTGGGCTGAGGCAGCCCTTTCCCCGCCTGGCCCCAGACCTGCCTTCTCGCGCCCGTCGCCCCCTCTGGGGCCTCTGCCACACCGCGCGCACCCGTCGCCGTGCCTGGCCCCTGACCCTTCCTCCGGGATCGTCTCCATGAGGGGAGCCAACACCGCCCTCAGGGCTGGGGTCTCTGCCCCTATACACCGCGCCTCACTGGTGCAAACAGCTGTGCCCCACCAGCACCACTCGCTGTGCCCCACTGGGCACCGGGAGCCCCCAAGTTACTGGGTAACCCCCGTGAGGCCTCCTCACACCCCTACAGCCTCACCCGGTCCTCCGGTGTAACCATAACAAAACCATGAGCCAAGCAGCTGCAACACAAACAAGAAGCCTACCAGCTTATAACACAAAGCTTGCACTCACTCAGCTCCTTAGTCATGGTCTCTTATAGGGTTACAGTTGCCCACATCACTGCAGCCAGTTAGGGTGGTCAGGCTGCAACCATCCACTCAGGCTGCTCAGCTTCCCCACAGAGCTCCTGCTCCTACTCCTGCAGCAGCCAGAAAGGAACTACTTTCTGGGCTCCGGCCTGGGCTGTTTATAAAGGGCCGGCCTTGCCCCCTTCCGGTCACATGGCCCACCCGGTTGCCACAGCAACCGGCACCTGAGCTGTCCTTGGAGATTGGCAGCTCCACTTCTCCACTTCTTAGGAACAGGGCACCTCAGTGCTCCTGTGACAATATATTGTATATATGCTGTACTAGTTAGCAAGCCTGACTAGCTCAGTTGGTAGAGCATGGGACTCTTAATCTTAAGATTGTGGGTGTGAGCCCCATGCTGGGTGTTTGTCTATGCCCTTCTTGTCAACACAGTGGCAGAAAGGGATCTTGGAGCTGCCAATGTGAGGAAGTGGTCAGTCAGGTTAACTGCACCTTGTTATGCAACACAAGCAGGTCTAGGGAGATGATCCTTCCCCTCTGTGTAGCATTGGTCAGGCCACAGTTGGAGTATTGCATCCAGTTCTGGGTGCTGCACTTCAAGAGGGATGTGGCTAGCATTGAAAGGGTCCATAGGAGGGCCACTTGCATGGTCAAGGTGCAGCAGGGCAGGTCCTATGAAGAGAGGCTAAAGGGCCTGAACCTATTCAGCCTCCACAAGAGAAGACTGAGAGGAGATCTGGTGGCAGTTTACAAACTCACCAGTGGGAATTGGGGGAAGCTGTTCCCTGGAGCACCACCTGGGGTTACTAGGAATAATGGCCACAAATTTTTAGAGAGAAGGTTCAGGCTGGACATCAGGAGATGTTACTTTACAGTTAGGGCTGCCAGGCTCTGGAATGGGTTCCCAAGTGAAGTGGTACTATCTCCTGCCTTTTAGGTCTTCAAGCGGAAGCTGGACAGATATTTGGCTGGGGTGCTATGATCCCAGCACCTGTTCCTGCCTGAGGCAGGGGGTCGTACCTGATGATCGGTTTAGGTCCCTTCCAACCCTAAGTACTATGATATTTGTTGATTTACAAAAAGCATTTGGACTCTAAGTTAGACACTGAAATTTCAATTCATAAAATGAAGCATTGTAAGCTCTTAAGCATTATCATTAAATGTAAAGCTTATAAGCATTACATTTCTACTAGTGGAATCACAGTTTCCCTGGTAGAAACCGTAAGTGTACAAGTATTGCAACAGTTTATACAGTAAGAAAAATGGAACTTTTACTACTTCCAGTGAAGTAAAAGTGGCTTCTGGTAGACTTTCTACTGATTGAATAAAAGCTTGTATGCCTATCTCTCCCAGAGAAGCCACTGCACTGCCCTCTGACATTCCAGAATGCAGTGCTCCACCCCACCTCTCCTCTAGAGACAATCTGTGAGTCAGCTGGACTCTACTGCTCTGGCTAAGCATTAAGCAAACCCCTTCCCTTGACAGTTTCAGGGCTAGGAAAGCCCAGACCCTCCCTACAGCCCCAGGGCTACACAGTTGACAACCACTCATACCCTAACCTGGAACATATGAGAGAAACTGACCTACTGACATTGGACGCTGACCTGGCACCGCCAGACCCCCAACACAGCAGCACCCACCATGTTTCTGCAGCCCCTGGTGCATCTCCCTCCTCCCCCTACCCCCAAGGAATGGATTATCCTGGCTCACCTCCACCATTCCCAGACTCAGACCCTATCTGAAAGGCCAATCTGTGTCAGTGGGAAGCCAAAGGGCTTTATTTCCAGTGAACACCATATCTAAGATGTTGAGTATAAGGCAACAAGTTCTGGCATTCCTGCCCCCTCCCTTACCCAAATAGCACAGACATGGCCTCTGCCATTCCTGGAACCACATGACCCCTCTCACACACACCAACATGGACCAGGCCACTCCCACCCTATGCCCCTGTTCCCATAGCCCCCTCCACCTTGATCCAGACCCTACCTGAAAGGCTGATCTGTATCCATGGGGGGAAAGGGAGAGCACTGGTGGACTCTGTTCCAGGCATGCAGTAATATACTTATTCTTTAAACAAATGCACTAATGATATACAATACATACAGGTTGGTTTGTATTTGTAAGGACCAAATGCTCTCCTGGCATGGGCCCACAGATGGAGCTGTCTCAGAGATCTTGGTCCATCAGAGCTGCGTTTTTTGTGTGTTGGCTTGTTTTGCATCTTTACTGTGTTAATTTAAGATGAACCTTGTTCAAAATGTTCACGGGCTGACAGCAGAATTAAAGCTTGCTTGGACGCAATATTATTGACTCTGTTGTAAATAGTTTTCCCCATAGTTTGGGTTGAGGACATTACTTATTTTTATAAGTTTATCTGTTACATATAAAAGCTTTTATATTTTAGTTATAATGAGAGCGGGTTGCTTGTGTGCAAAAGGGAAACACAAATGACATAAAATTAACATTTCAAACATATTATTAGTACTTCCATGGTCTCCGTGCTTAGCATTGCAAGTTTTATAGCCTAGAGCTGACAAAGTTACGACATAATTGTCTACTGCAACCAAGAAGCTTAATGAAGTCAGTCCTTAGACAATTCTAGAATAAGCTTAAGGATTCACTATCCTGTGACCCAAATGACTGATTTAATCTTTTATGTTTTATTTGTTTAAATGGATGCTTTGACATGGTTCATTTTAAGTAGCATATTTAAAAACTGAAAAGTATATTGGTTCATATCATTAAAGATCTAGAGTTAAATTATCCTTATAAAACTTAATTAGAAAGGTGTCCTGAGTGACTTATAAGTAGTGGAATTTTACCTAAAAGTTACTTGAGAAAAAAAGGATCCAGGATAAATTATATTTTTTTGTTGAAAAGAATCCTAGAAGTAGTAGCAAACTGAAACTTCAGAAAAAACAATTGACTTATCTGTTCAGCAGTAACTCTTACTCAATATTCCACATACAGATTTGTCCACTCTTTCTGACAAAGTAATTCTCAGTTCTTTTTTCTATTTCAAAATGCGTTGTTTTACTTCATTCAACTTTTAAAGTGTATCACTGAAGGAGGACATATACAACATATTTATAACCTACACACAGATGCACATACAATTTTATGCCTAGAGAATAGAGAAAAGAAATTCTAGAAACACTTCCAGGAGAAACCATTTGTTTGAATTTACTGTGAAACTGATAATGTGTCTAAATTGTAGTGTAATGCTAAGATACCTGAAATAACAGTAAATGAACTAGCTTGGATACTTGAAGCACCCAGTGGAGCTCAGAGTGGGTAATTCAAACATACTGTGAGGCTTTTTAATGTGTTTGAAAGACTGACCTGTCTAAAAATGTCAAGACTTTTGACAGTACCACAGGACTGAATCCTTGGTAAGTGTTTCTATATACTACTAGTAGAGCAAAAATTCAAATAGTAGAACTGCTAAAAAATGAAATCTATAATAAGAAATTAGAAATCATGTCATTACAAAATAGAATAAAATACATACGTTTTCTAAAGAATGAATAATATGAATAATTTTAAATTACAGTGTTGAATAGGACACTTCCTATTCAAAAAACCCCCAAAATTTTGATATTTTGAATAATTTTAAAATTTGACATTTTATTTAGGAGAAAAATATGAAACAATATTCATATTAATGACTGAGTGTATCAGTGGATAAGAAGAAGAAGGGGAATTTGTATGCATAAGATCTGCAAACAAAATGCGAACATCCCTAACCTTCTTACAGGTAGTGAAAGGCAGGGAATGAGATGGGAAAGGTGACAAGCCAAAATAATGAGCAAGAGCATGAAGTGGAACAACTAGGAGAGGGTTTTAGCTTAAAAATCATCAGAAGGAATCCTATACTATGTAACCTTATGTAATGGAAAGCCCAAGCCAAAAAGAGCAATTGTGCAATGCTCAATTAAATTTGAGCAAACTCAAAATCCATTACCTCCTTCAAAGATTGAGTTAGTTGAAATATGACTCAGCAGTGCACACCCTCCCTCCTTGTCCAGATTATACCAAGTCTCATAAACAAGGAAGTAAAATATTAAGGGTCACTGGTATGCTGCTCATGGCTGATGTAACCAGGAAAACCTCACTGTATAGAACAGTGAGGTAGGTATAAAGGTGATAGTCCTTAAATAAACCAATACTGGGGTTCCTTTAAAGTAAGCATTATTTTAATTTTCCAATTTATAAAGAAACATTTTTGCTATGGTGAAACGTTAGATAAGCAGGGTCAGATGACAGGGAAATATCAAGTTTTGCAACTTCATATTATAGCAAGGTATCAATCCATCAGAAACCCATCAACTGAACATATTTGAGGCAGAAGCCCCCTCTACATGTTACACTCAAGGCATAATTAACCAGGTAATCATGCCTTAAGTTGTGACCTAGCTACAGGTTCATCCAATCAATGGCATGATAAAAAAAAATTACTCTACAAAAAATGTGTAATAACTTTGCAGCTTGTTCTAATTATGCCACTAATTGAATGTGTGGTCAGGCCTTTCATCCATATGTAGGCCTGTGTGACGTGACCCATGGGTATGTTGCTGCCAGACTTGGTCATTTTCAAAGGGCTTATGGCTAAGTGGCACCTGCAGCCCTGAAACCTGTCTTTGAGTAGCGTACCATAATGTAAGCATTTGCAGATACTGTGGCTGGCTTGCTCAGAAGAACAAAGAAAACTGTCTGTCTCTCTAATTGGATACAATCAGTAAGAACAAGGCAGCCTTGTTAGCCAGGGTAGAACAGCCTTCTACCATGAGAAGCAAGGAGATAAGAAGCCCTTCTTATTGCTCTGTTACTTTCTCAAACGTATAATTTTAACTAACACCTTCTTAGCCCATAAGAAATCTAGTTTAATCTGGTTCTGAAAGCTTCATTGAAAGAAAACCAATCAGGGGTCAAGGGTTCAGGAGAACACAGTCCCCACTGCAAGGCTCACAGTTGGGCCAGTGTGAGGAACACTGCTCTTGCTACCAGCCCTCCTGAGCCCTGTCAACTAATCCCAGGCTCCCCTGCACCGCAGATAAGGGAATGGGATCTCATGCACAATCCCATACTTGCACCTCCTGGCAGGAAGTGTGATTTTGTAGATCATGCATTAGATCCCATTGTGCGTTTCCCTGCACATGCAGGGGCCCAGAGAAGCAGTAGTTAGGCTGACCATAAGGAAGTCTAGGACAGATCAAAGGGAGCAGGAAGGTGCAAAAGCCCCCATGGCTCACCAAAAGCATCTGGGAATGTCTTCTAGCTAAAAGGGAGGCGTACACCCTATGGAAGGGAGAAACCATCACCAGGGAGGACTATACTGCGCTTGCTTGGGGATGCAGGGGGGCAGTCAGGAAGGCCAAGGAGGAGATGGAACTGGGACTAGCTACTCAGATCAAGGACAACAAGAAGTCCCTTTTTAAATACATAGGGGGCAAAAAGAAGGTACTGGGTAATGTGGGACCTCTGCAAGACACGCTGGGAAATTTGGTCGTCACACCAGACAACAAAGCTAACCTATTTAACAACTTCTTTCCCTCCATTTTCCTGAGCAAGGACCGCATCAATGCCCCCACTGGGCCCCCCTCACGTCCCAGGGGAGGCATACCTAGGCAAGGGTCAGTGAGGATCTAGTCAGGGAACTTCTGGAGGGACTGGATGGATTTAAATCAGCTGGTCCAGACAATCTCCACCCCAGAGTGCTGAGGGAATGAGCTAAGGTCATTGCGGGACCCCTTAGCACAGCTTTACAAGCACTCATGGGGCTCTGGAGTGGTGCCAGAGGACTGGAAAAGGGCCAATGTGGTTCCCATCTTCAAAAAAGGGAGGAAGGAGGACCTGGGAAACTATAGGCCAGTTAGTCTTACCTCAATCCTGGGTAAACTTTTTGAGAGAATTATCCTGGCGCATGTCCGTGAGGGGCCAGCAGGGGAGATTATGCTTAGAGACAACCAACACAGGTTCATTAGAGGTAGTTCCTATCAGACCAACCTGGTGGCCTTCTACAACCAGGTCACCAAATCCTTAGATGCAGGGGTAGCAGTGGACGTAGTCTTTCTGGACTTTCAGAAGGCCTTCGACACTATCTCTCACCCTGTTCTCATTAAGAAACTGGGGGACTGTGGTGTCAACACCTACACAGTCAAATTGGTCGCCAACAGCCTGCTGAGCTGCACCCAGAGAGTGGTAGTGAATGGGTAATTTTCAACATGGAGGGATGTGGGCACTGGGGTTCTGCAGGACTCGGTCCTCAGGCCCGCACTGTTCAACATCTTCATCAATGACTTAGACAAGGGGGTAAAAAGCACCTTGTTCAAATTTGCTGATGACACTAAGATGTGGGGGGATGTGGGCACGCTAGAAGGGAGGACTAGGCTACAATCAGGCCTAGACAGGTTACAGGGGTGGGCAGATGAGAATAGGATGGGATTCAATAATGACAAGTGCAAGGTGATCCACCTAAGGAGGAAGAACCAGCACCATACTTACAAGCTGGGGAACTCCCTTCTCATCAGTACAGAGGCAGAAAAGGATCTTGGAGTCATCACTGATGCCAAAATGAACATGGGCCAACAATGTGGGGATGCAGTCAGGAAGGCACCTTTTCATGCATCCACAGATGCATCTCAAGCAGGTCCAGGGAGGTGATACTCCCCCTCTATGTGACACTGGTCAGGCCACAGCTGGAGTACTGTGTCCGGTTCTAGGCATTTCACATCAGGAGGGATGTGGACAACATGGAGAGGGTCCAGAGGAGGGCCACTCGCATGATCAGGGGGCAGCAGGGCAGGCCCTATGAGGAGAGGCTATGGGACCTGAACCTGTTCAGCCTCCACAAGAGAAGGCTGAGGGGGGATCTAGTGGCCTGTTACAAACTAGTCAGAGGGGACCAGCAGGCACTGGGGGAGACCCTGTCCCCCTGAGCACTGCCAGGAGTGACTAGAAATAATGTTCAAAAGCTGGCAGAGGGTAAATTCAGATTAGACATCAGGAGGTGCTGCTTCACTGTCAGGGCGGCTAGGATCTGGAACCAACTTCCAAGTGAAGTGGTGCTGGCTCCTACCCTGGGGGTCTTTAAGACAAGGCTAGACAATCACCTTGCTGGGATTGTTTGACCCCAGTACTCTTTTCTGCCATGGCAGGGGGTCAGACTTGATGATCTACTCAGGTCCCTTCTGACCCTACTAACTATGAAACTATGAAAATATCTAGGATATTCATCTGGGACGTCCTTCCCTCCCCTACCCCCCGCCCCCACATTCTCATAAGTTGGGGGGAGGAAAGGGAGGCATGCTGCTCCAACTCCTGGCCAGACTCTGCCCTGTGCCTATGCATTTCCAGGATGCCCATTATAATTCTTAACAACTAGGTGGGAGTGGTCTCTGAAATCCAGGACTTGCTCAGCTGAAGAGGGACCCTAGCTGTAGTAGTATCTTGGGGCATCTTTACATGTGTACCAGAGTGGGGTGGAGAAAACATTTTAATTAGAGTGGCTCTTGGGAGCCACTCTAAAGTGCACACAGCATCTCATGTATTCAGTATCATGTGCTTCAAAATGGTGGTGGGGGCGCTTTAACTAAAGCTCATTGAAAGCGATTTAGTTAAAGCATCCCTAGCACCATTTTGAAGCATGGGGACACTGAATACATGAAATGATGGGGCTGTTGAAGCATGCTAATTAGCATGCTCCAGCAGATTCAATTAACTGAATCTGCTTGATGTGCTGTAATTATCTCGCGTCAGACTAGGTGTCCCACACTTCTACATGCACCGTGGTGCTGCAAACCCAGACTAGCTTGGGGTGAAGGATAAAACCAACAGCCTAAGATTGAAAGGAGCATGCAAGTAACTGAAAGATCATTTTGTATAAAGAGAAGTCTCATCTCTTTGCAAAAAAAAAAAAAGGAAGAGCTGTCATAAAAGAGTAGGTGGGCTAGGAAAGATAAAAATTGTCAGATCTAAAGGGAAGCTGTAAGTTCAGACCATAGCTTACTGAATACTAACTTCCCCTTACAGACAAGCTCTGAAAGAATTAGCACTGTCTTATTTAAACACGCAAGCTGAACACACCCCTTTTCATCTTTCATTTAGGTTGTTGCAGAAAATTAATGAAATAGTTACATGAACAATGACCCAGCAAAAGATTAATTCCATATCAGCCATTTTTGCAAGAAAGATGTTTTTTCCTGCTTATCGTGAGCCAATTACCAGTATCTTTCATAGTAACCATAAAAGCAAGCAGCTGTAAAAGACTTATTTAATTACATAGATCTTATTACCTTTTTATTAGGTTAGCATTACCAAAACATAAACTATTATTTTCATTATGTCCCTATAAAGGGAATATTCAATACAATGTTAAAGATCAGTCAGTACCAGAACACCATTAGAATCCTCTGAAGCAGAAACTGTGTCATTTAAATGATTTCATGGAAGACTTAGAGTAATAAAAATATTTTTACCAATAATTCTGATGCTTTTCAAGTTCTTTTTTGGGAAAAAGAATTCAAAAGAGTCAGTGTACTAGAGTCACTGGAAAAATATGATTTGTTAGTAATTCAGATTTTTTCCTCATAATAGGCAATAGATTGAACTTTGCCACTTGTTTAGCTTTGCAAGCAAAAACATATTGCACAAGTTGAAGTCACCTTCATAAATCCGTAAGCTGGTTTTTGCAACCTTAAAATGAGGGTTTGACAATTAATGACAGCAAAAAAATCTATACAGAAGGTGTGCCATTTATGCCTGTCAGTAAGGAACATAGGTGGTTATTCTTTAGAAGGAACAAAAATATTTGACATTGTCAATGACCATTGCAAATTTTGCCAGGCAGGATGCTTCTGTTTTTGTTTTTCTTCTGGAAAGATGTGTGTTATATCATTGAGGATCAGTTGTGTCTGGAATCTCTGCAGGTGCAGAAGGGAGGACAGAATTTACCTCTCTTCATCAAGGCTCATGGTGAGAGGGTCTGGCTGGGACGTGGGTGGCTGGGCCTGTAGATAGGCCCTGAAGGGCAATAAGGAGGTCAGCAGGGCCAGTTAGAGATCAATTACCTACACAGAATTGCAGGGCCTTGGCTTTATGGCCAAAGGCAATTCAGAAGATGTCTTATATGCAAATTATCAAAATACACTTTATTTACTCACTTGTCCTTCAGACACTAAGTTTGAAAAACCAAACCTAATGGTAGTTACCTCTAGAAAACAACTACACAGTGTTCTAACTCATTTCCAAGGGCTAATTCCATACATCACTTCCTAATTTGTTAAGTTTTAAATCATAAAATAATAACTTACAATTTAAGCATAGATTGCGAATTCCTTATTTCCATTGGTGAGTTACTACTTACTCGAGTTGTCTTCTGGACTTTCGTAAGGCTATTTCCTTCTTCAGTTGGTTAATTCTGGTGGATGACAGCTACAATTCAACTACAGATGTGAGAAAGTTCTCTTTTATTGCCTCTACTTCTGTTATTTTCTCTGAAAATTTCCTCTTTTGGGTGGAGTTACTTGATGGATGTATATCTATACCGTTCTTGAACTATATGTAAATAATATTAACAAGAGTTTGACTTTTTCTTATGAAGAAATCTCCATCATTTATGCTGGCTAGAGATTAGCTGTTGATTAGTTGACTAGCTGTTTCACTAGCACTTGTAGTATTAGTACATCAGCATTTCTCTAGGTTGCTCTCCTTCTCTTTCCCTCTTGCTCTCTTTCTCTTTCTCTCTGTCCTGTGGTGTGTATATATTTTTTTGTTTTGTCTGGAACTTAAACCTACATAACAGCCTTTACCTATCAATAATTCTTATATTGGATTTATTATTTAACGTTATTCTGAAGATTATTGTATATGTATGTTTGGGTTTTATCATTATTAGTAGAAAATACTTTTATATTATTAGAATTGCTGCTCAGTGTCCAACTTACATAAAAGTCAAACCCTGTACTGGAAGACTTGTACTCATAAGGATAAAACAGATGGGGGAAGGAAGATATGGATGTAACATGTAAACAAATGGATATGGTAAAGCAGTGTTTCTCAGCCAATAGGCCATGACCATCATAGACATCATAAAAGGTAATGGGAGGGTTGTGAGGAATTATCATAAAAGTTTCCATCTACGGCAATATCTCACACCCAAATTCCCTGACCACTTATATCTTTCAAGCTCAAATATGCCCTGTCAACTTCCATAAATATACACAGAAATAAATTATATAGTCTTATCACAGTTCACACTGATACATTTTTAACTCTTACTTTAATAATAAATGTCAGGGTTTCTCCATTCTGTGCTATCACTCTATGAATATATAATCTCACATAACAGACTGGATATGGACTATTTCAGACTCAGGTGGAATGAAGACCGAGGTATTCATATGACAGAATTCCAGCAGAAATCAACAATTCAGAATATACAGCTGATCTCCGACGGCATCTTATACAGCAACAGATACCTTTTCATCTTCACTGGGTTTCCTCTAAACCTAAAATCTAAATATACTGCCAGTAGATACATAGAGATGCAATGCTTTACAGGCAGTGCACGGTCACATTTTTTATCATGTCCTATTATCAGTTGATCTGGGAAATAAATTATAAGCAAATTTAATATGGTTTTTAATATAGCATTGATAACGTTTAGCAATTATGTGTGTTCTTAGGTACATATCAGAAGTAACCTTCCAAGAGTGGACTTTCTGGAGGTCAAAACCTGTGACAGTGAAATAACGAAGGAGTAGCTGCTTTGTACAAATTTGTTATAATTTGGAAAGATTTCCTGAAATACCTAGCAGGAGGGCACATAAACCCCCATGGCTCACTAGGAGCATCCGGGAATGTCTCCTTGCTAAAAGGGAGGCATATACCCAATGGAGAGATGGGGTCATCACCAAGAAGGACTATGTTACAGTCGCCCGAGGATGTAGGGGGGCAGTCAGGAGGGC
>NW_017728948.1:57705344-57714110 GCF_001723895.1 Crocodylus porosus
TCTGACCCCGGTGCTCTTTCCTGCCAAGGCAGGGGGTCGGACTAGATGATCTACCTAGGTCCCTTCCGACTCTAGGTACTATGAAACTATGAAACCTTAGTAACTAAATTATTACTCCTTGCACAATTTCCTTTTCCTCTTCTATGTCTCCCTGTTCCCTCCTTCCTTTTCTTCTATTCTTTTTTGCCCCTCTGTTTCCCCCCTTATTGACTATTAATTATAACAGACATATGTAGTCCAGGTTATGTGCAGTTGGTATATATGTAATGATGATTTTGTATTTCATTAATAAAACCATAAGACATATAAAAATATTAAATGCAAGCGGGTTATAAATCTTTGGACTTTGAATAAAGGGTCAGCAGCCTGAAAAGTTTGAGGAGCACTGTGGAAAATAATTGACATGGGTTCTTGCTTAAGATTTATTTCATTTCATTTCTTTCTTTAGGGTTTCTACAGGAAATCAGGGTATGTCTACAGTTCAAAGTGCAGTGGAGCATGTAGATAAGCAAGCTAACTTTTAATAAGCTGTCTCTGGCACCTAAAATAATCTAGCCTTTGCATCACAGAATTCTGCATTGGCTAAATTATAAAACTTCATGACAGAATAAATTAACCTTATTTCCAGTACTTAGGTACTGGGTACTCATTTAATATAGCTCCAATATCTATACATTCCACTGCCCCACCCCCTGAAAATCTTTCCACTGTTCCAGTGGAAGTTGAATAGGCACCATTATGGCATAAAATCAATGTGCTCCATAATGTCAATAAATATAGTTTAGGCAATTTCCTTTTCATTTTATAACACCTTCATCTATTTGTATATTTTATTGATAAGCATTCCATAGCTAATTATCAAGCACTGAAAACCAAGCAAAACTTACATCAAGTTTTAGTTAGAATTGTAATAAAAGCAGAAGTTTAAAAAAATCACTGCATTCATTAAAAAGTTTTAAAACCCACAAGAATTTCTATTATCCCAATTATTGTGTAATATAAACCCTTATGTAAATAATATTGTGCAAATTTAATCCATAACTTAAATTTTAAAAAATCTTTTTTCCAACTAGGCATCAATTCTCAGCTCTGCTTCTGATTCCCTATGAGCCTCATCCAAACCCAGCAGAAGCCCATAGAAAGTTTCCCATTGCCTTGAGAGGCTTTTGGATCATGCTGAATCTGACTTTGGACAAGCTACTTTTTCACTCTGTGCTTTAGTTTTCTAATAATTTTTGCCTAATTTTGTAAAATATATTGAGGTCTATGGAAGAAAAGCACTTCAAGCACACTACTGTCACTTAAATATTTAAGGGCAGGCAAATAGTTAACTATCAAAGGTATGTTTCCAAGATTTGTTAATAAAACTGATCATGTTCGCAAATATTATTTCAGCCATATGAGAAAAATATTGGCTTTAATTTGTTTTTTCCCTTCCACTGAAATTGTGTGCATTAACATAAATGTATAAGGTAAAGAAAAGCAAGTAATTTGCATTTTATAAATTTAATTAGCATTAATAAAGATGCATGCACTTTGAAAGTTAAGATAATATAGTTGCATTTACTCCCCTCCCCTAGTAGATTACAAGTGATTCCAGAATAAGCTTTCCTGTAATTAAATTGTTCTAACAAGAATAACTCAACATGATGAGCATTTAAAGCTCAGTAGTGCCGGACTTTTGAAACAAATGTTCTCAAAGGAGATTCAGAAAATGGAAATAAAACAGAAGGAGTAGGATTATCTTGTTTGTTCTTGTTTATTCCAAGCTGAGCTTTACAGAGATTTAAATCTCTAGCTCTGCCTATGTGTGTTTTCTTTGTATTTTCCAACTCATTCTTGACTTCAGAGTAATGTGCATTATAGCTAAGCCATAAAGTGCTAAGTACTTCACAAGCTTTGGTCCCTAGGTTGCCAACTTCTGCAGAGTGACATCATTTCAAATTCTACAGGATTATTTTTTCTTCTTCTTCATGGGCAGTTTTCAAGGGAAGAAAATAGGTTGAATTTAGGAACTTAATTTTCCATATTTTTCATTCTCTGAAATAGTTTAATTTGTATTTCAGTTGAACTCATTGGTCCTATTGTGTAAAATCAGTGAAAAAAGTCCCAGTCCTTAAAAGATTATAAATAAGTAAGAAGCTGGAGAAAAGAAAGGAAATATTATCCACAAATAGGAACCAATCACAGAAAAAAATGGATAACTTTGTCAAGAGCTGGGCAAGTGCCAGGAATTTACATAATTCTTCTGATAATCAGTACATACTGTGATTATAATATCCATACTCTCTGGAATTATATTATTGTACTGATAAATTAATATTAGTAGCAGTGATGATGTATTTTCATCACATGATCACTATGAGAATACACCATCCTTTCTTCACTTCCCTATTTACAGAGATATTTTACGTGTTTGTTCAAAATTCTTGTTCTTTTTCTTCATCTTCATCTTAGGGGGAACAAACAGTCTTTTTTTGGGTGGTTATTCAATGTCAATGGACTATGGTAAACAAAAAAAGGTTTATAGCAAAATATCACTGTACAATTTTGATGTCCACTATTTTGTTCCATTTAGTGACAGCTTTTGTAAAGTACTTATGTCCATTTGTGGATCTAAACTTTAAACTTTAAAATGGGACACAGCAGCCTCCTTTTTTTAGTGAGCTAATATTGAAAAAAATCCTTTTTCTGGTCTCATGATTGGCAAATAATATTAGTATTTTTTCTCAGTGTTCAATCTGAACTGATTTTTATATGCGGTTTGTCTAATTTGGAACGTTTGTATTAAAATCTGTTTTGATAAAGAATCTGGAAAGATTGTTTTCCATTCCATGGCTGAAACTATGTAACAAACAGGTGTCAGATTAATTTTGTTACGGTATTTATTCTTATTTAAATTGGTGAGGAGTAGAAATAATAGCAACGTACAGAATGATCTCCTGAGAGTCTGAGGAATGACTGAAATGAATTTATAATCTGAGGTGCATTACCTCAGGGCCATATTGTGTACTTTTGTAAAATCAGGGGGATTTCTATGGTGAGCAATAAAAAAATTCTAAACTGGATATAAGCCCTAAATAAATATCATATCCTGAACCTGAAAAAGAGTAGATATGCAAGTATATACACGGCAATGTGAGGCATATGGGAAAACTGCAGAGAGGACAGATGCTTACAGCCCTTCAGCTGAAGGATTCTATACCCAATTACTAGTACTAGACCGCAGGCAGAAAGCAAGTACAGGTGTTTGTCAAAAATACGTTTTAGGGGCTGTGTGTATACTACTCCGTGGATATATGTGGAAGTGGATATTTCTAGCTCTTGGAGAAAACATTAGCAGAATTCAGCCTTCTTAAAGATACTCACTTAAACTACAAATTAGTGTATCACCGGGGGTACGTACACAAGACACTTACTGAGGAGTTGCCTAATTAGCTCCACAGTAAAGCATCACCATCTACACATGCAGATCTATTAGGCTGGAATAAACTAACTCCACCTACGTTAGTACTGTCAGACAAAAGTACTATCCTGTGGTGGAGTTATTTACTCCACCACAATGCACATGTAGATGGTGATGGGCTGGCTGGGGCATGAGGGTGCTACAGTACAGAGGCTGCCTGCTGTCTAACCCCACTCATGCCCCAGCCAGTAGTTCCTGCAGTTCCAGAATTCAGACAAGTTGTCAAGTACATGAACCTGGAAAAGAAGTTATCTTCTTTATCCTGTTGGTTTAATTCTTGCTCAAACTATACTGGATTACGTCTCCAGCATCTTTGGGTGTTTATACATGTGCTGCAGGAGTGTGTGGGGGGAGGGGGGCTTTAATTAAAGTTCCCAGGGTGTCATGTGTATCAGCACCCCTGCACTGAAAATAGTCCTGAGGGTACTTTAACTAAACCTCATCCAAAGAGATTTAGTTAAAGTGCCCCCACCACCATTTTTCAGCAGGAGGCACTGATACACATGATGCTGGAGTCAGCTGATCAATCAAGTCTGCTCCGATGCACTGTAATTACAATGCATCAAAGCAGCCTCACTACATATAGGCACCCTTTTTTCTGATGCTTCTGTGAATCATAACCACTCATTATTTAAAAACTCAACTGCACAGGGCACATAATTATCTATTTATCTATTTACCTAGCTTTCCCTAGCTTGGCAGGGAAAGCTTATATTATATGGCACTGGGAGATACAGTCTGATGGATTAAATGAGAACTAATAAGTGTTGCTGCAAGCCTTCTGGTAGGAGACATATATGTACTTGGATGTCATGGTAGAGTTACTGCTAGTTTGTGGGGTATTACTGGACTCACAAATGGCTGGGTGAAGGTAATTTGAAAGTGCATCATATAGAAGAGCTGTTCTAGACCTTTGATGCACACCTAGTCATGCTTCTCGTAACTAGTTAGTCTCAAAGGTGCCACCCTTCCCTATCTTCTACACTTGTTATTGTAAATTGCACCCCCCACCCAACTTTGCATGCAATATTAACAGGAACTGCAGCAGAGGAGAAGGTGAGACACCGATTATTTATTTGCTCATTTGATGAAACACCAAAGTTATTTGCATTCCTTGATATGCACTAAGTAACCCTATCTAGTACAGCATGGGATCAATTGCCTCCCAAATTTCGTTCTTCTTTCACACATCAGAACTCTACAGTTGTGTTAATTATGCTGCAACTAGCTGCCCATTGTGTTACCTATGACATTCTAATCAGACTTTTGGATATAGGATTCAGCAGAGAGGGAAATAAATGTATATCATCAAGAAGTTATGCATGGTGGTACAGGTATCATTTATCTTACTAGCTTTGAGACTTGATATTCAAAGATTTTTTTTAGAGCTAGAAAGGCCCATTAGAACATCTAATCTGATCTAATGCATAACACACATCATTAAGTTTCAGCTAGTGTCTTCTGTTATAAGCACAATAACTTGTGTCTTCTGTCTAAAACCTATCTTCCGGAAAGGAATACAGTCTTGATTTAAAGACATCAGGTGACAAATTAACCACCACTTCCCTTAGTAATTATTTGCAATGACTAATCACATTTACTGTTACATATGCATGGTTACTTCTAACTTAAATTTGTCTGATTTTGGCTTGTAGTCACAGTGTCTTGTTATTACTTTCTTTAAGAGTGGACTTTAATACCTGGTATTATCTCCCTATGAACACTGACTTCGTAGTCAATTCACCTCTCAATTTTTGTTTAGGCAAAGTAAGTGTTAAGTTTCTACCTCTAAGGCATAGTCTCCAGTAATCAAATCCTTTTGGTGGGTCTCTTCTGCATTCTTTCTATATTGCTGTCCAGGGTAAGAGCCCCATTTTCAAGGTATAGCCTTCATCCCTTGTGCCTGGGTGCTATAGTATATTTGTCTATATTAAAATTGGACTTAGTTGACCAAATAATGTAGATCATTCAGCGTGACTGCTCTGTCCTCATTATTTACAAAACTTTGTTATTATGTACATTTTATCAACATCAATTTTATTGTTTTATCCGCATTATACATTAAAAGATTGAAAAGTCTGGGGCTTAGCACAGATCTCTGCAAAAGCCCAGCAGAAGCACCCTCATTTGATGATGAGTCTCAATTAAGAAGCACTTTCCAAGCTGTCAGTTAGCCAGTTCCCAATCTATTTAATGTGTGCTTTATTGATATTGTAGAGTGCTAATTTTAATTGGGAGGTCATGCAGTGCTAAGTTAAAAGTCTTACAGAAATCTAAGTGCATTACATCTATACAGTTGCCTTTATTAATCACATTTGCAATCTCATCAAAAATGAATATAAACCAAATATATTGTACCCATGAAAACCTAAAAAGGAATACACATGTTTTGATAGGGTTTGAAACAGCTGTGGTTGCCACCTGTCCCAATTTGATGAGGATGTTTCTGATTTTATGGTTGTCATCCCATATCTTGCAAAGTATAGCTGTAGGATGAAAACTGTCTACTTTTTCTTTTTTCTATTCCAGCTCATCTACAACAAAGAACACCATAGCAATACACACAGTGCTGCTCATCTTTCTCTTGTGCTGTGTTTTTTGCTGCAGTATTCTGTTTAAATTAAACCAAAAAGTTCACAAACTGTAGAAGTGTCAGAAAAAAGATAAAAGGAAAACTAAAAATGTACAGAAATTAGAGTGTGTGCATGTGTGATTTCATTTTTTAGTAAACCTGCTCTTCAAGAAGGACCTGGGGGTTTCCTTCATCACTCATGCTGTATAGACTGATGCACTGGACATTCTCCTGGGAAGTGAGAGATTTGAGTCCACTCAGGTCTAGAACCCAGCTCTCCTTTCCAAGTGAATGTTCCAACAAGTAGGCTATTATATTAGAGGTGGAAAGCACCATCTTCAGGCACATTTTCCAAGTGAAAGTGACAATGGTTATTGCTTTTCACACTGAACTCAGATACATGCCAGCTCCATTTTGGATTACAGAAGAGTTTATGCAGGAGTTAGGTGCTTCATCTAACAAGATTTTAGGTTTGTGATTTGGACACCTAAATTCTATTTAAGACCTGCCTAGAAGCTGAGTTTGGATCTGGCTCATTTTAAGTAGATTAGGATCCAAATGATTTAACCTGTAAAATAAGAAAGCAAATTAGAAAAAGAGCAATCCCGCTACACTGAATTTCAGGTGAGATGTTACATCTGTCAAAAACTGTTTGAAGAAGGATTACATGGATAACTTAAAGCTACCTTACTGGGTCCTAAAGAGACACTGTTATTAGACCATTTTAGAAGCTATCAAAATTATAGCATGTAGGTGCAATCCTGAGGTCAATGGGAGTTTTGCTGAAAAAAGAATTGCAGGGATCTGGTACCAAGTTAGAGTACTTATGTCTTTACCTTCCTCAGTTGGTTAGCTTATTTAACCCTTGATTTTGTAGCCTTCCTTAGGGTGATCAGACCTTAATTTAAATTTTGCTGGGGTTTTTTTTTCCTCCTCTATTGCCTGAAGCTGATTAAGACTAATGACCTTCATTGAAGAAAAACTTTGGGATTTCTGAGAGCCTTTTGTTAAACCACTGACCTCAGATGTTAGGTAAGGTAATTTCCCTGCATCTGAAATACTGCATCCTCTATGTGACTATTGCTAATTTGTCACCAATATATAAAAAATACTTTTGAAGAGCAAATATTTTACTATTAGAATGATAGAAATGTTTATACTTCATGTATAAAAAATATACCAAGTAGATAGATGACACCACACTATAATGTACAATTAGAAGCGATGGGGTGAGTCTGATATTTTAAACTATGAAGAGGTTATTGCTGAGTTCACTTGAATGCAGACATAAATAGAAGTGACTCAAGTCACAGGCTTCATACACCCACAGCAGCATGGAGGTTGTTCTTGATTTCTTGTCCAGTCATACTACAGGTCACAGGAACATACTCCATCTAAAGTAAATTAATAATTTCAGTAGACTCTGTTTCTACTGCAGGAGGCTCTTTCACAGGTAACCAAAGTAATTTGTTATTATTTCCATGTGCCTTTGTTCTTTTGTATTCAATATAATATCACTCTCTTTGTAACCTACTAAAAGGAGAGTCCACCATTCCATGTATGCTGTGCTTGTCCCAGAGACTCTTCCTTGGATGGAGAATTGTTATTAAGGTGGCAGTTGGCAACCAATGTAACCTTGTTCCCATATAGCTGTAGGTTAATTTTCTTCACCTCCCCACCCTCTGACCATGCCAGATATAAAGCTTCCTTGTTTTGCATGATTCCACTCTGCTGATGTAAGTGATTGGGATGCAAATGATATGCATTGATTACTGCTGTGAGACATATGTTTATATAACAGCCCTGATAGGGCCTGGTAGGCCGAGGATGCATTACATGCTAACTTGATAGGGAACATGAGCTTAAGGAGAAACAGTACCCTGTTACGATGTGATCAGTCGTTTTGCTTCCGGGAAAACTTTCTGACACTCATATGACAAAACCCATTTGTGGTCTGTCTGACGCACAATTTAAAGGATACAATACAGTTACCCAACTTGGTATAAATCTACTATAAAAATCCTAGAAAGGATCTAAGTTGTGAAAAATCTTTTGTCTATAGGGCTTCCAGAACTGCTTTAATCTTCTCTTGGGAGTTATATAGGCCTTGCTAACCAATAACACATCCACAATCAGCAACTGAATCTTTGAAAAACAATGACAAACATTAGCCTGTTTTACTGGTGCAAACTTTTTGAGTGTTTATAGTAAGATAACCCTTGAAATCTTCTTCTGCTCCCATCTATAGGTAAGCTTATGATTAATTTTGTTAAATCTATTCTCCTACTAGTGTGGCAAAAATATCTTCAATTCAAGTTGGGGGATATTTATCAACTTTCATTACAGGATTTATTTATTTATCAACTTTAATGTCTCCACACACTCCTGCCACACCACATTATTTTACAATTGACACAATAGGAATGCCCTACTCACTCCAAAATTACTTTTGAAAGCATACCTTTTCTTTCTAGGTGATCCAATTCAGGATCTACCTTGCTGCCTAGTCTGTAGGAGAGTGGATGAGCTTTTGCAAAATCTGGCCTGTGCATTGTCATCTACTATTCTCCTAACTTTGATATGTTTTAATATTACTATGCGTTTCAATACTGGCAAGTGCAGGGTGCTGCACTTAGGCAGTAGAAACCAGCAGCACACTTATAGAATAGGAAACTCCCTTCTTGAGAGCACGGAGGCAGAAAGGGATCTTGGAGTCATTATTGACTCC
>NW_017728948.1:57714420-57736664 GCF_001723895.1 Crocodylus porosus
CAAGGAACAATGGACACAAGTTATTAGAGAGTAGATTTAGATTAGACATCCGCAAGAACTACTTCACAGTCAGGGCGGCTAGGAGCTGGAACCAACTTCCTAGGGAAGTGGTGCTGGCTCCTACCCTGGGGGTCTTTATGAAGAGGCTTGATGCCTACCTGGCTGGACTCCTCTGAGTCCAGTCTTTTTCTCCCACCCAGGCGAGGGGTCAGGCTTGAAGATCTGCAAGGTCCCTTCCGACCCTACTTCTATGATTCTATGATTCTATGCCTTCCCTGAACACTTTAGAGGCCTGGTTTATGTACTTTCTAACTATTTTTCCAGGAACCTTCAAAAGTGCCTGGAGCATCTTTACAGAATTCCAGTCCAGAGTAATCTTTTTTTAATTATTTACAGCCCCACAGGGTGGGTTCCCCTTTTTCAATTACATCAAATAAGACATCACTTATTATATTCCACTAGCATTAGCATCACCCCCATTGGCACAATCTTTTTCCTGTGTATTTTCTTTAAATAACACTGGTGTCTGTCTTTAGTAGATGAACATAAGATACCAGACACTGTAAAGCCCGTAGCTAACTCCACTTCAAGTATTTTTCCTAAAAGCCAGGTTGGTGTCCAAATAGCTGATTTCTCATCCTTGTCCACATTATGTAGACCCAAACTAGCTACTTCAATCTCACCATCTGTGCCACTATTGCCCCTATCTACTACATATACATTATTATTCCTCCTTCCATACTGTACTTTGGTGTCTTCCTTACTTTTTTAAGCACTCGCACTACCTGCAATATATCCCTTTCAACTGCAACTTCAGCAGAAGGGTTCCATAAATCAGAAATCAGCTGGAGCATGGGACCCTTTTCTACACCATTAACATGCACTTGGTTGCTGCATGCACTTTTTCCTGTGCATTTTTAGTAATTCATTCATTTTTATTTGCATAGGAACTCCTCTATGCAATTCTATGCCATCCTTTCCTACAGTATCCTTAGCTACTGAAGAGCACTATTCAGAAGGTGCCAGATGCTCTTGGACAATTTTCACTATTTCTTTTAAGTTTTTGCTTGCCGGCTTCTCTGGGTTGATAAAGCTGTAAACTATATGTTTTTCCTCCCATCAAACTCAGTAAGGGAACTACATGTTTGCAAGGGGGAAATCTTATTTACTTCAAAAAACTGCTTCACTGTCTTATATACGTAGGCCAGTCTTCCCGGGTATTATTATAAACTCCAATTCTTCCGATATATATAGCGATTATGGTTCCAGAAGATTTAGGCACTTACAATTAAAACACATTCTTCTGGGAGATTTAATGCATGCCTGACTTGAGGAATCCCATCCTTATCTCCATTTGTTGTATTCACCTAAATCCAGCCATAAATCAAGTGACTCAAGTCACAAGCATGGGTAAGAATATTTTGAATGTAAGGTAAAACTAGGAATTAGTTGCCAATGGTAGATTCAACAAATAAAAAGTTAATCTTAAATTCTTGTATGCACATTAAATTATCTCACAGTTATCCCCTCACTGAATTATTTTTTGTTTTTAGTACCTGTCATTAGCAGCAAGATGGATGTTATTTTATTCTCCTTTCTCAGTTTACACACTCACATGCATACAAGATTTTATATTAATTGAAAAAGAAATCAATACATGTCATAGCCTCTCTTTCTGGTGGCTTTACATATACACTGACACTGTACTAGAAATATTTAGGCTAAGTGGAAAGGCAGGGTAAAGGTTAAAATAATGTCAGGATATCACAGCTGTCTTGTGAATGATTATCTTATGAGTTTTTCCTATTTTGAGAATATAGGAACAAATTTTGGTTACTATAGTCAGATAACTGGCACTACTGATATGTTCCCGGTGTTCCCAGAACTCTGTATCTCTGTTTTTCAAGAATTTATCCTATGCTAATTGCATGTCTTAACTGTTGTGATGGTGAAAAGATGGCTTCTACCCACACACTGAGGCTAAAGGTTAACACTTTCATCTTTTTGGGTTATATTAGGTCCCATCATTCTTCTTCTCCTCCCCCCCCAACACCTTTTTCTTTCTTTTTTTTTGTCCATAATAACAAACTGGGAAGTTCTTCTGAAAGTTAATCTTTTGTTAGCTTTGCTCCTTATATGTTAATCTTCTTTTAGCTTTGCTACTTGTATTCCTGGAGCTGATCTACATTCCCTAATCCAGAGCTGAATCTCTTTGCTATAGGACCTTAGTTACATATGTATATGTATGTTAAAAGAATTAGTTCCAGGATCCTTCCCACAGAAATTAAATCAGGTTAAAGCTACTTTATACAAGATAATTTTAAAGAGGTTTTAAAGCTTTTCAGAATTTCTTCTGTCTTGACACTCTATCCAGAAATAAGCAATCCATGTATTTATGGGGGTATGGCAGGGCACTGGTTGTGCCTGACACTTTAAGGACGTGGAGCTGGCAGCCGCCAGGTGCCTGATTTAGTGCAGCCATTTTGGATCTGGGACTGCCCATATAAACACAGCAGTTCTGCTGCTGAAGGCCAGGCAACAGCATTGCCATGCTGGAGGGCTGCTGATATCATCTGGAGGTAAGGCAGGAGCTGTAGGGGGTGGTAAGGAGGCTCCTGGTCCTGGGCATGACCTAAAACTGCACCCTGCCAGGAGTGGGTGGCCTGGTGGGGCTTCCAGTGGCATGGGAACCCCCAGAAAATGCCAGGCCAGTTACCACCCTGGTGAAAGGTGGGTTGGGGTGCCTTAACCCCTAGCTCCCACAACCAGCTTGGTTACCCCTTTGTTAGAGGGTCAGAAAGGTGGACCCCATGGTGAAAGAGAAAGGGTCCATAGACTCAGGCCTGTCTGAACTTCCCCTGACTGGCCCAAGCTGGGGCCAGGACCAGAAGGGTTGAAGGGCCAGTGGGGCTCACCGCGAGGAACCCCCAAGAGCTGAGGGCCTGAGGTTCTGCCTGGCCTGGAGGTGGACCAGGGCTAGTGAGCCAAAGGTCCCAGTGGGGGGAATCATACCTGAAGGGGAAGTAACTCAGGGAGCTATGTTGCCCGGTATGAAAGCAGAAGAGACTGCCTGATGAGAGGAACCCAGGTGGGCATTCAACAGTAGGATTCTGGGGCCCAGTGTGGGGACCGGTGATTGTAAGAACTATAGGTGCCATCTGTGAGGCTTGGGCTGTGGTATAGGGGAGGAATGGAGCTACAGATAGTGCCCCCTAGCATTGGGGCAGGAAATGGGCAGCCTTCCGCTTAATTGCATCTTTAATTAAGCAACAACAAGGCATGGCAGGAGAGAACGTGGGTGGTTAGCCCAGAAACAGGTCGGCGGGCCATGGTTAAATCAGCCCTGAGAAGGCCCCCCTGTTACAGGGGTTTCCCTAAACTGTCTTTTTAACTTGAGTATAATTGTTTGGGTTCCAGTAGATTTCAGGTACTCACTGTAAAAGTCTGAGGTAAAAACCTGGGGCATCACTTCAGCTGATTTCTGCAGCTCTAGGGGTACTGGCCAACCATAAAACTAATGGATCCAGACCCCTGAGAATTCCCTTGGCACCTGGGATCATTAAGAGGCACAAAAATGACATGGGTGATCCTGTGTTATTACAACAATCAATGCACAGGATTTTGCTATACATTCAGGATTGCTCTAAGATGAATTCACTCTTTATGGGCTTCTCTAGACATTCACTTATAAGCATGGTAGGATCTGATGCATGATCCATACAATCATGCCACCTGCCATAACACACATGCAAGGCAGGAGGGGTGATTGCTTGATCCAGCATCAGATCTTATTGCACCTTATTGATGGTACAGTTGTTACCAGATTTGCCTGCCACTTTGGAGGGTGCTCATTTATCAGGGGTGCGTTTCTGGGGTCTCTGTAATTCTATCAATGTGCTGCTTGTGTCACTTGTGTTTCTATATGGAGCTATAGCTCTCCCTTCTGCAAGTCCTCACCCTCAATGGAGCTATCTTGCAGGACTCAGGTTCAATGGGGCTGGGTTTCTCCAACCACAAAATTAGTCAAACACATATGCACATACACACACACAGATTAACAAAGCACACCTGAGCCAGTCTGGGTTATTCAGGCTGACAGGCTGACACCCTCATGTGCCTTGAACTCAGTTCATCCCTTATTTCACCGGGACAATAATAAATACAGTTACACACACACACACACAAACACTAACAGAGTACTTCTGAGCAGGCTGGGTCCGATCAGCACTTTCAGCTGATACCCTCATGCACCTCAAAACTCAGCACGTCCCAATCTCCTGTCACAATGGTCAATAGTAAACCCCTTGATGAGTAGACCCCACCATAGTTTTGGGCATTACAGAGATCTTTGGCTTAGGTAAAAGAAGTGTTGCTGCAGAGCAAATGGGGAGGTCAAGGGGAAGGAAAAGTAAGTGAGGGTCAGAGAGAGAGTATAGCAACCAGCTTGACCATAAAGGTTATTTATTGCCAGGTATATGAAATTATGATGATACCAACAGTAATAGCCCTACAAGAGAGCCAAATAAAATAGTTATAATATTACACAGTTTCAATTAGGTATTTGGGGAAGTCTAGCTCAACTTTGATCAGCAAAAGTCGGGTTTAGAAAGCTGTGCCTGGAGAAAGAGAGTAAAAGTCAGGTTCCTGGAGTCAGAGATAGTGATCAGCAAAAGTTCAGTTTAGAGAGCTGTACCTGGGGTAAGAGAGTCAGATGTAGCAAGCTGTGCCTGGAGTAAGAAAGCAAAAGTCAGACAGGCAGACAGTTGGGGTCTCATGACTCAGTGAAGCTGAGGTTCCCAGGTGTTTGTTGGATCTCGCAGACAGGCAGAGCCCTCAGCACAATCAATGGAGGGATTCCAGGCAGAAAATGAGTGGAACTGGGGCAGCTTTTGGATCTAAGTACAAGGACAGAAACTTGAGCTTGGGTAGGGATTTCTGTAGAGAACTAACAATGGCTCAATGGAGAACACTAGTTTTGTTCATGGGTAATCATATGCTGGATAATAGGAACCGAGCACTCCTGGCTACAGGTGGGATTACTCTGAGGGGGCTCACAATAAAGACAAGCAGATTCAATGTTTTGGGTATCAATAAAAGAGTCATTACTAGAATTGGTCTGATAAATGCTGAGCTGGTTGGGTACAGACTAGTTTGATTAGCATTTGGAGCAGAGATTCTCCCATCATGCAGTGCTTCCCTGCTTCTCTGGTCCCAGATTTCAGTGTGGTCCTTGCCTTGGAATCTCTGTTCTCCATCCTGAATGCTAATGAAGGTGCTTTCCTGTCCCATCTGCCATGTAAATGAGACCAGGAAAGTTATTTCACTCCTATCACCCTTGTCTGGAGGGCTTTAGATGCATCTCCCACTGCATCTTCATTGTCTTTTGCAAGTCCTTCCTTTAATAAGTTCTTGTTCAGGCAGGGGTGGGGAAGGAGTGAGTCCTTTGTAAGTCAGACAGGCTGCATACTGTGCCAGGGTTCCCCAAGAACACAGAACTGAGAGGTAATACAGGGAAAGCCCAGAATCATGTACCTGGGCTCCTGCTTTACCAGCATACTCACAGCAAGCTCCCATGGCTTCATTTGGAAGTCCTGGGTAATAGTCTCCCATGAATTGATATCAATGTTGCAATTTTTCAAGTTGGCCTTGAGGATGTCTTTGAAACACTTTCTCTGCCCTCCTCTTGAGCATCCACCTTGACTGAGCTGGGAAAAGAAAACTTGTTTTGGAAGTCTAGAGTCAGAGAGCTGGATGATGTGGATGGCCCAGTGAAGCTGATGTTAAATGGTAATCACTTTGATGCTCACGGCGTTTTCTTCTGGGAGTATGCTAATATTGGTGTGCCTGTCTGCCCACTGGATTCAAAGGATCTTCTGCAGGGAATGTTGATGGTACGTCTCCAATAACTTAAGGTGTATTCTGTATGTTGTCCATATCTCAGCTCCATAAAATAAGGTAGGGATAAACCATGAGCTTGGTTTCAAATCTGATGTCATGATCTTCAAATACCATTTCCTCAGGTATTCTGAAGGCTGCATTTGCACATTTGAGGCAAGGCTGGATTTCTTTGTCAATGTCAGCCTTCAGAAAGAGATGGTTTCTGAGGTCCAAGAAATACTGAAGGTTCTCCAGAGTTTCACCATGATTCTGAATTACTGGAGCTGGGGACTGCTCCTTAAGAGCTTGTTGATGAAGGACCTTAGTCTTCTGAATATTAAGTGTCATTCCCATTTTCTTGTTGGCCTTGGTAAAGACATTGACAATTGCCTGAAGATCTGCTTCCAAGTGAGAACAGGCTACAGCTTACTGGAGCTCTGAGTAAGATCACAGTAGTCTTGGTTTTGGTTCAGAATCAGCTGAGATTTAACAGTTTACCAATCATTTGGTAGTTTAGCTCCATGACAGCTGGAAGCTTGTTGGCAGTCAGATCTAGCATTGTGGTAAGGAATATCAAGAAGAATATTGGAGCAATGATGCTGTTGTCCTGTAGGGCAAGGCCAACTCTCAGGATCTCAAAATTGTGCTGTTAGATGGGAGGGTGTGACACAATTGCACACACACACACACAAATCACTAGGTGAATACACACTCTAGGTGCATACACACACTCTACCAACTCAGACACATACATATCCAAGATTACCAGTCTAAGCACATGCAAGCCTATCACCAATTCAAGCACCTAGGCACTATACACACCAAAAGTTAGACAAAAATCAATTGTCAATACCCGCACACCCAATAGACCTACACAGATTACTAATTCGTATACCGTGCACACGATGATATATATATACCCACACACCTACACATACACACAGGTGAGTTCCTGACTTGGGTGGTGTGGTGTGTATGTGTGCGCTTGGGGTTCTTTGGGTACCTAGGGTGTTTGGTGACTATGGAAGGGGGAATTAAAGGTGAAAGATTTCCAGAAGGAGCGGAAGGAGGGAGATAGATGAGTGTGAGGATAAGAGAGGGAAAAATAAGAAAGTGAAAGTTGCCAGGGGCAGGACTAAAACTGGCAGGCTAGAGGGGATCTGGGGTTAATTAAGGTCAAGTGGCCCCAGGGTTACTCGAGTTCACTGGTGCCAGGGAGGAAGCAAGGGACAATCCCAGTGGAAAGGAGGAGACAGCCAGGAAAGAGACAGGCAGAAATCTGGGAGATCAGGGAGGCTAGAAACTGAGAGGCAAAAAGCTGGGAGATTGGGGCTGGAAACTGAGAGGCAGAAAGCTGGGATACTGGAAGCAGATAAGTGACGCCAAAGAGGAAACAGCCAGGAAACAGAGAGGCAGAAAGCTGGGAGATAGCTGGGAAATCAAGGAGGAGGGTTGGGAGGTCAATAAGACAAAAACCCAATTCAAGGTTTCAAACTAACAGGTTTATTAAACAGACAACACACTACACTAATACTCATAGTACAGGGAACAAGCAGGAGGAACTTGCCCTCCTGCTAGCTAGCACAAACCCAGATATAGTAGGGCTCACTGAAACCTGGTGGGATTCAACCTATGATTGGGTGGTAAACATTAGGGGCTACAGACTGTACAGGTGGGATAGAACAGGGAGGGAATGCGGGGGTGTGGCGCTCTATGTCAAAGAGCAATACACATCCTCAACAAACAGGACAGGGTTAGAGGACAGGCAGACTGAAGTGCTCTGGGTAAGAATACAAGGGGATCATGAGGAAAGGGACTTAATGGTGAGTGTTTACTACAGACCACCCAACCAGAGGGAAGAGCTGGACTGGGGATTCTCAGGTCAGCTCGTGGAGGCAGTTAAGTCAAAGGATGTGGTCATCATGGGTTACCTAAACTACCCAGACATCTGCTGGGAGGAGCAGTCAGCCAGGTCTGACCATTCATGTAGGTTCCTAGCCAAGATACAGGACCTCCACCTAACCCAGGAGTTGCACAGTCCCACCACAGGAAATGCCTTGCTGGACCTGATCCTGGCCACAGGCAATGACCTGATGAGGGGACTGCAGGGTCTCGACCACCTGGATGATAGCAGTCATTGCCTACTGGAATTCCCTATCCCATGCAGGGTGACAAAGGCCTGCAGCAAGGCAGTAGCCCTTGACTTCAGGAGGGCTGATTTCAATGAATTAAGGAGATTAGTAGGAGAGACACTGAGGTCCCAGAGGGTAGGGGAGTTGGGAGTCCAAGATGAGTGATCGTTCCTTAAAGAAACGATCCTCCAAGCCCAAAGGGTGACAGTCCCCAGTGCAAATCAAAGGAGCAAGAGTGCTCAAAAGCCCCCATGGCTCACCAAAGGCATTCAGGAATGTCTGAAAGCGAAAAAGGAGGCGTACATCCAGTGGAAGGGAGGGGCTATTTCCAAGGAAGATTATACCTCCATTGCTCAAGACTGTAGGGGGGCTGTTAAGAAGGCTAAGACAGAAATGGAACTAGGAATAGCAACCCGGATCAAAGATAACAAGAAGTCCTTTTTTAAATACATAGGGAGTAAAAGAAGGCACCAAGTAATGTGGGGCCCCTGCAGGACTTGCTTGGCAATCTGGTGGTTGCACCAGACAATAAAGCTGACCTCTTTAACAAATTCATTGCCTCCATTTTTCTGAGCAGGGACCAGGACATCTCCCCCACCAGGATTCTGGATGGACTCAGGAGAGGCACTGCCCAGGCCTAGGGTCAGGGAGAACCTAGTTAGGGAACTTCTGGTGGGGCTGGATGTGTTTAAATCAGTAGGTACAGATTATCTCCACCCCAGGGTACTGAGGGAATTGGCAGGGATCATTGCGGGACCCCTGGCATGGCTTTATGAGCAGTTGTGGTGCTTTGTCCAGGTGCCAGAGAACTGGAAAAAGGCCAATGTGGTCCCCATTTTCAAAAAAGGAAGAAAGGAGGACCCAGTTAACTATAGGCCCATTAGTCTTACCTCAGTCTTAGGGAAGCTCTTTGAGAAAATTATCCAGGAGCACATCTGCGAGGGACCAGCAGGGGAGATTATGCTTAGGGGCAACCAGCACCGTTTCATTAGGGGCAGGTCCTGTCAGACCAACCTGATTGCCTTTTACGATCAGGTCACAAAATCCTTGGATTCAAGTGTCACAGTGGATGTAGTCTTTCTGGACTTTAGGAAGGCCTTTGACACTGTCTCTCACCCCATTCACATTAAAAAACTATGCGACTGTGGCATTGATGCCTACACAGTCAGATGGGTTGCAAATTGGCTGGAGGGCCACACCCAGAGAGTGGTGGTGGATGGGTCATTTTCAATCTGGAGTGATGTGGGCAGTGAGGTCCCCCAGGGCTCGGTCCTTAGGTCCATAATGTTCAGCAAGGTTAGGGCAGAGGTTCCCAACCCCTAGTCTGCAGAAGGGTCAAACTTAGTACGAAAAAGGGTTGGCTGCTGCTCTGCAGTATGCCAGTCATTTCCATACTGCAGTTTGCCTGTCCTCAGTTTGCTGGTCTGTGGTCACTTCCAGTCTACAGACCAGTCCTCAGTTTGCCAATTCATGACCTAAAAATGTTGGGAGCCCCTGAGTTAGGGCACTAACCCAGGAAGTTGAAGATCCCCTGTCACAAACTCACAATATTTGGAATATTATGCACAGGTGGTTTCATTAGGCCTAGTGATATAGATGTGATCTCTATTTATGGCTGATGTTAAAATGTGTTTAAATTCACTATGCAGTACAGGCAGTCCTTGTCTTACAACATTTCAAGTTACAACATTTTGCACTTACAACATTTATAAATTGACACCCTGTTGCAATTTTATGATGTCAGTGTTGACTTTACAACTCTTGATCCAATTCTATGCCACAGCAGTGAACAAGTTTGCTGTGTCACTCATCTCCCTGGAGAACATCTGTCCAAACTTCCTTGGACACTTTATTTGAGAAAGCAGACAAGACTCCAGAAAAATGTGCAGCCAAGACTCCTGAGAAGACTCCAGCCAAGAACCCTTCAAAAAGTCCAACCAAGAGTCTTTCAAAAAGTTCAGCAAAGTCACCTCAAAGAAGTCCTTCCAAATCAACATGATTGCTATTTACAATATAAATACATTAATGTAGCTATATTACTCATCTATAATCGATTGAATTCAAAACCCTGGGGTATTTTTGGTAAAAACAGGGTATCGGGTCTTGGTTCAGGAACCAATCCCCCATTTATAACTTTGTTTCTTGTGAGAAAATTGGTTCCGAGTTACAAGGTTTCGACTTAAGATGCGGTTTTCAGGAACTGACTGTGTTGTAAGTCCAAGGACTGCCTGTACTTGGTATTTACATGTAATAAATAAGAAGCACGTTGAGTTTTGTCACTTGTAGGTTTGTATGACTTAAGTTACTTGATATGAATTCATCACTGTAATGGGGTTCCAACACTGTTATTAGAAGGAGGGCTGGGAAGGGGCAACCTAGGCAGCCCCAGCCTCTCATTGGGGCTTTCCTGTCCCTTGTTCCCTGCTCCCTTCACCCCAGGGCCCCTCTCTGGTGGCTATAGGGCAGTCCCTAGTACAGAGCCAGCTGTTTCCCTTCCCTGCACTCAGCATTCCTAATCAGCCAGGAGCTGGATTGCCAGGCAACAACATATGACCAAGTCAACCCAGGAGGTCAGGTGACCAGAAATGCTGGAGAGAATAAGAGGGAAGGGAAGAAGAGCAGCAGGGCGACCAGAGATGGAGGGTCCGAGTTGCTGTGGCTGTCCCTGAGTGAATCCCTGAGGAAGAAGAGGGAACCAGAGGAGCGGCTGCCTTAACTGAGAAAATTATGAGATAAGTTCTTCTTTTTGTTTATGTTTCTTTTGGGCTCAGAACAAGCCCCAGTAGCATCCCAGGCAGGGCTTCCATTGGCTGCTGGGGATTTGAGTTCCAGCAGAGTGGAGAGCATCCCAGAGCAGGGCACCTGAGGTCTGAGCAGCTTCCAGCTGCAAGGGCAGCTCAGGTCCCCATACCGAGGGCCTGGAGTGGGACCCTGGGTAGCTGGAACAAAAGTGACCAGACACGCATGTGAGACCGTGCTTGCAGGTTTGCCCTAGGGCAACCTAAAATCACACATAGTAATGCTAACTATTATGGTAGCTATTCAAATAGTTATTCAATTAGTTGGAGTGGCATCCTTCATTTCATAAAGTGCACTGTCTTTTGGGGACTTACACAAACCTGTTATGTCACTACTCTATCACATAAACACAGTGTTAAAGGTAGAACAAATGTCATGTTTTTCTTACTTCCTCAATTGGGAGAGACCATTCAATTCTGGACTCATTTTTAAAGCCCCTAGCAGACTCAGTGAAAAAAAATGATTATTATTTTCTTGCCACATGAAAATGTTTATTGAGCCATGAACATGACACCACAATTCTAGCCCCAAATTCAGTTAAGAAGTGAAAAGATTTCTGTTTTGTTTTTTTTTAAATGTTTTAGTATTTGCTAATTCAAGAAGAGGTCATTGCAATGCCATTTTGTAATTCAGTAGTTTGGCTTATGTTTTACTATATTTTTCTTTTATTTTTCTACTCCAGTCTTCTTTGAAAAAAATTAGAGCTAAAACCTGATTGAAACTTATAAAAATCTTTAATGTAATACTTCCTTTAGTTTTAACCCTACTATTCTTTTTGCATAATCAATTTTTAATTATTTTTCTTTAAATACTAGATGGATGTCAGTACTCTGCTTGCATATGAACAGATATGAAGGGACTGCAACCACAGTCAACTCTTTGATGAGAGAGGCAGTGAGCTGCTGGGAAGGGATGGCCTCCACCTCTCTCTGCTGGGCAGGAGGCTCTTCTTAGCCAGACTGGCTAACCTGCTCCACTGGGCTTTAAACTAAGCCTGTTGGGGGATGGGGGGAACTACTGCCACTTCTGCCTTGCAAAGCCAGCAGGCCAAGGCACTTAAGGGAGCCCACCCCTGCCCCAGCCCTGAAATGATCCATGGGCAAGGCAAGCACCCCCAAAGGGACTTGCCTGCCTATACACAAATGCCAGGAGCTTGGGGAACAAACAGGAGGAACTTGTCCTCCTGCTCAACACAAAGAATTATGATGTCATAGCAATAACGGAGACCTGGTGGGACTGTACCCATGACTTGGACCACGGGTATAGATGGCTATACCCTGTACAGGAGAGATCAAGTGGATAAAAGTGGCGTGGGTGTAGCTCTCTATGTGAAGGAAAGCTACATGTCCCTCCAAGCCAACATTGGTGCCAGGATGGATGATTAGAGACCCTCTGGGTTAATATCTGTAGGGAACATGGTACAGGAGACACAATGGTGAAAGTCTACTACAGAGCTTAACCAGCAGTTTGCCAGGGAACTGGCCAAGGCCACACACTCCCAGTCCATGATTGTCATGGGAAACTTCAACTACCCGGATATCTCACGGGAAGACCACTCAGCCAAATCTGAATGGTTGCAAATCTTTCTCATGTGCATGGATGAGCTCTATTTGATGCAAGAAGTCTATGGGCTGACTTGAGGCAAAGCACTGCTTGACCTGGTACTGGCAATGGGGCATGACCTTATCAGTGACCTAACAGTTGAAGGGAAGCTGGGTGACACTGACCACGAGCTGATCACCTTCACCATCTGCCATAAAGCTGGCAAGTCAGTCAGTAATACAGAAGTCTTTAACTTCAGGAAAGCTGACTTTGACAAGCTCAGGAAGCTTGTCAGTGAGGCCCTAAGGGACCATGATGCAAAGGGGAGGGGATTTCAGGAAGAGTGGTCACTCCTCAAGGGAGCAATCCTGCATGCAGAGACTAAGTCTCCCATCTTATCAAGGACAATAAAAAGTCCTTTTTTAGATATGTGGGGAGCCAAAGGAAAAGCAAGGGCACCATTGGACCCCTCCTAAACCAGACAGGACAGTTGACTACCAACATGAGGGAGATTCCTTACCCTCCATCAATGCTGACCTTGTGAAGGAACACCTTGAGAGGCTGGATACCTTCAAGTCAGCCGGCCCTGACAGCTTACACCCCAGGGTACTCAACGAGCTGGCGAGCATCATAGCTCAGCCCCTGGCACAGATCTTCAAGAACACTTGGTGCTCAGATGAAGTACCCGAAGATTGGAAGAAGGCCAATGTGGTACCTATCTTCAAGAAAGGGAGGAAAGTGGATAAAGCAAACTACAGGCCCATCAGCCTGACCTCTCTCCTTGGGAAGATCCTAGAAAAGATTATCAAAGAGGCCATTCTTAACAGACTTGCTGCTGGCAAAATCCTGAGGGATAGTCAGCATGGGTTTGTCATGGGTAGATCCTGCTCGACCAATCTTATTTCCTTTTATGACCAGGTGACCTATCACCTGGACAAGGGGGAAGAGATTGATGTCTTGACTTTAAAAAAGCCTTTAATCTGGTATCCCATGATCTCCTTTTAGCAAAACTGGCCAACTGTGGCTTTGGCTTCACCACGATCTGCTGGCTGGGGAATTGGCTCCGTGGTCAGACCCAGAGGGTGGTGATTGATGAAAGTTAATTGTCATGGTGTGCTGTGACCAGTGAGGTCCCTCAAGGCTCTGTCCTTGGGCCTATATTATTCAACATCTTCATTAATGATGTGGACATTGGCATCAGAAGCAGACGGGCCAAGTTCACTGATGACACCAAATTTTGGGGTAAACCATTCACACCTGAGAAAAGCAGCACGATCCAGTCTGATCTTGACAGGCTCAGGAAGTGGGTAGAAAAGAACCTGATCATGTCTAACACTGAAAAATACAAGGTTCTCCACCTTGGGAAGAAAAACCTGCATCATGCTTAAAGGCTCGGCAGTGGTACTCTGGCTAGCACTACGGACAAAAGGGACTTGGGGGTCATGATTGACCATAAGATGAACATGAGCCTTCAATGTGATGCTTGTGGTAGCCAGAACCAGAGGGATTACTATCATGAGCAATAAATATATGCTCTTGGAAGCATTCAGGCAATAGTCTAAGTAGTTAAGATTAGCTAATGCAAAGCTTGTATGTTTGCAACCTGCGAGTGGAATTTGTCTGTTTACAATTTAACCAAAGCATTGAATCTAACTGTTTGCACTAATCATGGGACCACTGAGCCCCTAAAATAAGCAGAGCTACAAAATTAGCTGATCTAACAGGTTTTTTAAAGGTCAAACCATAACAAGATCTGATCACCTAATATAATTAGCACATTCCAAGGAATCCAGGAATAAGAAATTAAGGGCAGAGTAATGCTAATTTCAAACCTCAAAGCAGGTTGGTTTAATTTGCTTATTGGGTGAACCCGAGTTCAGGTGGTAACCTTTCATGATAATTTCTAATACCTTTTGATCCCATAGGGTAAGAGCTATAGGGCAAGATTGTGAGTGGCTCTAAAGCCAACAGATTAGCATAAGATAAGTTATAAAGAAGCACGTATGTCAGGTGACCAGTATGAAGGAAGGGACAGAAGGACAAACGCTGTACCAAGCCTGGACCCTGAACTCCCAGTGTGAGTGAGGAGCAGATCCTGACCAAGGGACTTTCCTGGTGACCCCTTGGACAGCATTATCGGGGATGCCTGACTTCGCTGGAACAGCTTGGCTCACATCTGGCATAGAAGGACTGGGGATAAGTTGCCAACCCCATGTGGGAACTCTTTGTCATTCTATTTGTTGTTATCATTCACCATTAGCTCTTTATTACTGTACTATCTACTTGTTACATTAACCTTTCCATTAACTGTTGTATGCTAAGCTATAAGTTAATTTGCCTGTACTTCACTCCCAACACACCTCCTCAATTCTGAACACAGCAGCCTCATGGCTGATACACTCACAGCGCCTAACCAGCCTGTGATATGCTGTGGCTAGTAAAGCGAGCAAAAGCTGACTTGCATCCATAGATGCTTCTCAAGCAAATCCCAGGATGTCATTCTCCCATTGTATTCAGCCTTGGTGAGGCCACAGCTGAAGTACTGCATCCAGTTTTGGGCTCCAGAATTCAAAAAGGATGTGGAGAAGCTTAAAAGAATCCAGAGGAGAGCCACATGCATGATAAGAGGTCAGGAAAACAAACCTTATGATGAGAGGCTGAGAGCTATGGGACTCTTCAGCCTGGAAAAGTGTAGGCTTAGGGGTGATCTGATGGCTGCCTATAAGTTTATCAGGGGTGTTCACCAGGATCTGGGGGAATGTCTGTTCACCAGGGCATCCCAAAGGGATGACAAGATTGAATGGTCACATACTTCTCCATGACCATTTCAGGCTGGACATAAGGAAGAACTTCTTTACCGTCTGAGTCCCCAAGGTCTGGAACAGCCTGCTGTCAGAGGTGGTTCAAGCACCTACTTTGAACACCTTCAAGAGACATTTGGATGTTTATCTTGCTGGGATCCTATGACCCTGCTGACTTCCTGCCCCTGGGGCAGGGGGCTGGATTCGATGATCTTCCGAGGTCCCTTCCAGCCCTAAAGTCTATAAAATCTACATGTTCACTTAAGTACAATCCTCAAGCCCTGTTGTGCATAAAATTACCTTTTAACTCATTTTGTATTGAAATAATTAATTTAATCTTTCTACCATATAGAACAGGTTGTATCCTGACTATCTAATAAGCCCCATGAACCTTATAAAGTTTGGTACTGGTGTGACTTTTTGCAAGATTATAATGTTCATAGGATCATACCTTGGAGATTTTATCCAAATTCTGTCTACATCAATGGGAGTTTTTTCATGTGGATTAGGTACCCGATAAATAGATGTAATTCATAATTCTTGTTTGTTTTACAAAAGGAGATCAGAATTTCTCCTATTCCAAGGTTTTTTCCACTGGAGTCCATACGTTGTTTTAGGTAGTGTGTACTATGTCTCACTCTCCACCCACAAGTAAATGGATTATATAGTGCATTGTAGTTTCCCTTTACTATAATATCCATGCTACTCTTTGTAATTAGGCTGGAAAATTCTATATCACAGATATGATAATAAATGAATTATCTAATCTGCAAATGTTGCCCACTGAACATGGGTACACTTAGGCCCCCTCTACATCAGGAAAATAATGGCATGATGGGATCTAATGCACAATTTAGACAATTGTGCATTAGATCCCATCGTACTTTATTGTTGGTGTAGGGGGAACCCAATCCTATCAGCTGACAGGGCTCCCAGCCACAGGGAAGACCCTACACATGGAAAGTACAGCTCAATAGCGACCATCTATAAAATTAGTACACATCAAGACGCAACTTTATAGCTGGTTGGAGCTTTTTATTGTGTGATAGCTACTTTCCATATGTAGCTGGTCTCTGAGTAATTGTGCAATTAACCAGTTAATTATGCAATACCTGAAACAGGTAGAGGGGATACCACAAACTTTTGTAGATTGGACTATATTTTATAAGATCATGAATACAGCCCAAAGCAACAGAAAACAAGTCTGACATCTCTTTCATAATTAGAAATACATGAAAGTGCATGGGTGATGAGGTTATGCCTCAAAATTATTTGATTTGTCATAAATCTTCAGACATGTTTTATAAATACAACCTAATGAATGATTTTAAATTTCAGTCAAAGAAAGAAAATGTCCCTGAACTGAATGGGAATCATCCCTTCAGTTCCTACTCTGCCAGCTTTTTATTAAACTGTCTTGTGTTTTCAGTGTTTTGAGCCTGAATGTTTGGAGGAGGGAGTTAAAGTCATCCATTAATGTAAAAACAAATTAATTTATTACAACTTACATTAAAAATGCATAGCTTTAGATTTGTAGATTTTATGGCCAGAAAGGGACCGTTTTGACCATCTATTTTGATTCCCTTCTCAAACACAAATGCATGAAATGTAATACAGGCATTCCTGTTTCACTTATGCCTCAGGTAGAGAATATCTTTCAAAATGATTTCCAAGCTTGATTTAAAGACTTCACATGAAGAAGACTCTACTATGGCTCTATGTCAGTTCAATTAAACAGTTATCACTGATAAAAAGTTGCACCTTATTTCTAGAATGAATCTTAGCCTCTGGAAACTGAAGCTATAGACTCTTTCTGTGAGTGTATATTGTAAATTGAAAAGCTTTCTACCATGAGAAAACTCTTTTTGTAAGTACTTGTACATCAGGATCCTCTCGTCGTATGCCTTTCTCATGGATAATTAAATATTAACTTATATTAGGCCCCTGGCACATGTTACAGTTAAGATGTGATTAACCAGTTAATCATGTCTTAAGTTGTTACCAACCACACATTAATGCAATTAATGGTGTGATAAAATAAGGGATAAGCTAGAAAGGTATTACATAAAAGAAATGTGTAATAACTTTGGGGCTGGTTTCAGGTATGATTACTGGTATCTTAAGTAATCATGTAGCCAGAATGAGGGTCCCAGCTTCAGGGTGTGTCCCTATTGCTGGAAACCCTGTGAGCTGATGGGGCTCCATGGGAACACATTGTGCACTTCTGTACTTGGGAGCCCAGATCAGCTGATGGGGCCCTCAGCTGTGAGAGCTTGCTACCTTCTGGTACAGGGGGAACCCAGGCCTTCATCATGGCATAACAGGAAGCACAACTGTGTGGTTCAGAATCTATGACATCTTCACTGGCACATCTGGCATGGGCCTTACTCTCTTACCACGAGGTAGGTATCAGAATTCAAATTAATCTTGTTGCTCTCTTCTGAATAAATAAAAATTTAAAAATGTAGATGCCAGAACTAAGCAAGCTATTCTAGTACTTATCTCACAAATTGCATATAGCATGGAATATCATTTACTGAGTTCTGCTTTGGGGGATTTTGCACAGTCCCACAAGCAATTCTTATAAGTAAACTGGGAAGATGCAGGCTAGATAGAATTACACAATTTTTTTTGTATTACTGCAAGCAAATAATAACCATAAATGAAGATATCACAAGTGGGTTCCATGGTGGTTTGTTCTAGGTCTATTGTCATTTAACAATTTTATTAATTACTCGGATAAAGAAATAGAGAGTATTCTTATCAAATTTTTACATGACAAACCTGATGATGACTAGAAAATGATATTTAGAGGTTTGCCTTTAGGAACTGGCTTACAGTTAAAGTAGATATGCAATAGAACAGAGGGTTAATTGGTTTTTAAAAGCTTGTTTGCAACAAAATTTTGTTCAAGGCCCTTGTGTCTGGAGCAGACACAAACAGGCTGGGAAATTCAAAGTGCTCTACACTGTTCCCTGATCACTCATAATGTGAGGTAAGGGACTCTGCTGCAGCCAGGTCATAGTGACCAACTTCAGAGCCCTTGGGATTTCTGGTTTTGGTGGATGGACCAAATTAGGAGACCGGTAAATGACCTAATTAAGATGTGTGCATGTGACAGGTTTGGGAAACAAAGGAATATGCTGACAGGACAGAAAGTGGACACTGTGATGACCATAGGGAACCCAATCAATGATGCCCTGGAATGAAGAGTCATCAGAGGAGAGAAAGGATAGAAAAGGAGGCATTTCAGAATAGCAAAGGGCCCCTGAAGGGGAAACCTGAGGCCACCATGAACAGAGGGCACACCACTGGCCCATCTTGCCCAAACCATGAGGGCACTCTGCCTTCAACCTCCAGGCTGCTTACATCTGACATTCAAGACAGAACCACAGGGTGAAACCCTTGTACTGGTCAGCCGTATCAGTACGAGGCCTCTATGACAGCTCTATGACTGGTAGATATAGAATTGAGGAGGTTATTTTGTTTGTCTTGCCTGCATTATTCCTATCTGCTATCACTGTGTATCAATAAAATTTGCCTATTATTAAATGGAGAAGTCATCGTTGGTTTGAAGGGTAAGTTCCATCCAGAACAAGGTATCTGGCATTGCAAACAATTTGGAGCACAGTATTAAGGTTCAAAAGACTCTGATAAACTGAAGACTTGAGCTACAGACAAGAAAAGAAAATTCAAAGAAAAATGTAAAGGATTGCATATGGGGAAGAAAAGCCAAATACATGAATACAAAATCCACTGTATCTGTCCTGGTTTTAACACTGGGGAGAAAGAGCTGGAGAATATACTGAGTCATAAATTCAACATGAATCAATAGTATTAAGAAATAGTGAACCCTGTACTTATGCAGAAGACTGTTATAGAGGACACTAGATGTCCCTTTCAGCCCCTTTTCAGATTACTTATCAATACTTAATGCCCCTTTGCTTGTGTTAGCTCTTTCTGCCACTATATCACACTGGACAGTCATGTTCATTTAGTTAGTAGCTTGCCTTTGAAGTACTTTTCAGTCACTGCATTCCAAAATAATTCGTTATCATATAAATGTTACCTATATTCTTTGTTTCTTGATGTCCAGCATTTAATCTGTCTTTATAAAAAAAACCCCTATATTTCTTGAGTGAATATTTTCATTACTAAATTAGTGGAACTTATTTGTTTTTGAAGCAGAATGGGTAACAACAAAGAAAAATCATAGACTGCAGTAGGGTGACAATTTACTCCCATAAGATTAAACTGGTTTTAAGAAATAGCAGCAGGTGATCAACTACTAAGTTTGCAATGACATATTTATTAAACCATACCGAGGGTCCTCATCACTAACATATATAAGCCAAATTTTGACTATCCTCTAAAAATCGCTAAGGCAACATTAACCACTATGTTGGAGGGTTACAGCTCTATCTGAAAAACAATTTTCTGTTACATTTTAACTCACATATACACACATATATGCATAGAATCATAGAAAATTAGGGTTGTAAGGGGCCTCAGGAGGTCATGTAGTCCAACCCCCTACTCAAAGCAGGTTCATCCCGAAGATCATTCCAGCCAAGGCTTTGTCTAGCTTGGTGTTAAAAACCCTAAAGGATGGAAATTCCACTGTGGGTAACCTATTCCAGTACTTTATTACCCTCCTAATGAGAGAGTTCTTCCTAATATCTAACCTAAACTTCCCTTGCTACAACTTAAGACCATTGTTCTTTGTTCTGTTTCAACTGCTACTGCTGAGGGGAACAGTCTAGCTCCATCCTCTTTGGAACCGACCATCAGGTAGTTGAAGGCTGTTATTAAATTCTTCCTCCATTTTCCCTTCTCCAGACTAAATAAGCCCAGTTTCCTCAGCCTCTCCTCATAAGTCATGTGCCCTCTAAACATTTTTGTTGCCCTCTGCTAGATTCTCTCCAATTTGTCCACAACCTTTCTCTAGCAGGGCCTGAAAACTGGAGGCGGTATTCCAGCTGCGGTCTCACCGATGCTAAATAGTGGGGAAGAATCACTTCCATTGATCTGCTGGCAAAGTTCCTACTAATGCAGCCCAGTATGCCATTAGCCTTTTTCACAACAAGGGCACACTGTTAGCTCATATTCAGCTTATTGTTCTCTGTCACCCCAGGCCCTTTTCTGCAGAACTACTGCTTGGCCAGTTGATCCCCAGCCTGTACTGGTGCATGGGATTGTTCTGTCCTAAGTGCAGGACTTTGTACTTCTCCATATTGAACCTCATGAGACTTCTTTTGGTCCAATCCTCCAATGCATCAAGGTCTCTCTGAATTTTGGCTGTACCTTCCAGCGTATCTACTACTATGCCCCAACTTGCTGTAATCTGCAGACTTGCTGAGGGTGCACTCTGTCACATCTTTCATGTCATTGATGGAGATATTGATCAAAACCAAGCCCAGGACTGACTCCTATGGCACTTCACTTGATGCCGGCTGCCAACTAGATATTGAGCCATTGATTACTACCCTATGAACCTGACAATCCAGCCAGTTTTCTGTCCACCTTACAGTCCAGTCTATTCATCCAACCTCTACTTCCTTAGCTTGTTTGCAAGAATGTTGTGGGAGACCATATCAAACACCTTGCTAAGGTGCTATACACACACACACATATACACACCTACATGTTTCTTCTATTATAGAGATTGCAAATTTTGCTTCAGCTCAGATTAAGGGATTTACTTAAAAGCCACACAGAACTGACAGTAAGGGCTTATGAGCTTCATGAGGCACACAAGGTATAGTGGCTTAAGTAGGAAACCCAGCCCCTGTTAAAATAAAGTTCACAACATAAAGTTCACAACACTGCAGATTGGAGGCTTTTGGAATTTTTAAGACTCTTAAAATAGATTGTGGATGTAATCTTTGTTCTTTAAGATATCCTCTACAGGACAAAGAAAAAGAATAAGGTAGTGAAAGGTTTGCCTCTACAAACATTATGGAACAAGAGGAGAAACACTCTGCTTTAATTCCTACTTCATAGTGCAGCAGCAGTGGTATTCCTATTCAGGCAGATGAGGGAATCAATTGATTTAATGGCTAATTTGAATTCACTTCAGAGGCGTTAACAGTTTGCTCTCCTTTTCAATAGTCTTCATATTCCACTAATCAGATTTAGCTTTCTTAGCTGTCTGCTAACTGATTCTGGGTCTTTCCACCTATATCACAGCCTGTTTCATAGCCTTAGAGACTATAACTCTTCTAAAAAACATAGATCCATCAATGGCGACTAGTCTTCAGCAACAGGTAGATTTTCGGCTTAAAATTAGCCTCTGCTCCTTTTACAAAGATATTATATTCTGATATATATTGCATGTGAGAAAATGTGGTATATTAGATCAGGAATTCCTAATCTGTTAAAGACTATTTAACTTCTTTTCTAATCTCAGAAATAATAGATAATTATAAATAAAAGGAAAGTTAAGAAGGAAACATAATACTAATTTTGTTGACTATGTAATTTTAAACCCCCCCCCCCTTCTTAAGAATGTTTTGAATAAAAAAAAATTATTTTGAAATCTGAAAGTCTTTCTAGTTCTTTAGGAAATAGAAGTTTTGTAGAAACAAAATTTCAACTCACCTCTACTAAGTTTTGACAGAACTAAAAGTATAGCCCATAAAATTAAGCAAATATAAGAAAGATTTAAAGTTCTAACTCTAAAGATGTTGGGGGAAAATTCTGCATTGTAGACAAAAGTAACATGACCATGAAGCTGAAGGTTTATAGTTCTACTGAAAATAGATTTCATAGTCATGAGCTGAAGTTTTTAGTAAAATGATACAATACAGGTGGTGAGACAAGGAAAAAATGATAGCATCTTATATTTAGATTAACTCATGCCTCTGAAAGGCATGCATCTTTTTCCTTCAGTAAAATTAGGAAAGAAAAATAAAATGTAAAATATAACTACTTCTGAATTTTTGTATTAGCTCTAAGCACTCTCATAGATTTCATAGACATTAGGGCTGGAAGGGACCTCGGGAGATCATTGAGTCCAGCCCCCTGCCCAAAGGGCAGGAAGTCAGCTGGGGTCATAGGATCCCAGCAAGATAAGCATCCAATTTACTCTTGA
>NW_017728948.1:57736839-57764837 GCF_001723895.1 Crocodylus porosus
GCCCAAAACTGGACACAGTACTCCAGCTGCGGCCTCACCAAGGCCGAGTACAAGGGGAGAATGACGTCCTGGGATTTGCTTTAGAAGCATCTATGGATGCAAGCCAGCGTTTTGGTTGCTTTACTAGCCACAGCATCTCATTTTGTTTCTCTAATCTCCTTTGAAAATAAAGTATAGAAAGAAAAGAAAGATGACACATCACATATCAAGAAGTAGCTTTTCACTCAAACATTGCTACTGCTTCTGTGACATTATGGCTGGGACTGAAACTACATATAAAACAGTATAAGTGATCAGAAATTGGTCTAAACCTATAACAGAACAGAAGTTCAGTGCACATAGACCGGGTTCAAAATGGTGGCACCTGGTCTAAGATAGACCTGCACCCATGTAGTATCAGACATAATTGATTTAGGTTAAAGCAGTCTATCAAATTTCAGTACCAGATCTCCTCCTGAATCAAGTTAGGTTGCAGTCCTGCAGCATTCCAGGATGCTTTGCCAGCCCACCGCTAACATTGTTTCGCAGGGCGGGTGACCCAGCCTCTGCTACACTTCGTCTGCTCCAGCTGAGCTGGGTTGGCTTCACTCCTAGGCTGTCACAGAGCTGAGGCAACAAAGCCTCTGCTCCCTAGCCTGGCCAGCGGCAGCACGGGATGGGCAATGGCGAGAACTAACTCCCACCCCACACCTGGCCCTGGCTTCCGCAGCTAAGGTCTACTCAGTAGGGGCCAAGCCCGCACTGTCAGAGATTTTCCCTTGTCTGCCTGGCTTGGCTGGGCTGCAGGGCTGCTCACCCTAACCCAGCTGCCTCCTCTTCGCACCCCTCCCAGCCTCTGCTTTATAGCCACAGGGGAAATGGAGCCCCACCTCAGTCCTAGTCCTGGCCCCCACCCCCACAGCTGGGGTCTGCCCAGTGGGGGCCAGGCTTGACCTCCCAGCCACTGCTCGGCTCTGCTAACAGGCTCTTGCCTACATCTATCTTCAGTTAGGGTTGGGCTCCAGCAGTGACACCCCAACTTGTGCTGGTTAGCTCATGCAGAGGTGGTGGGGCCAGGCCCATGCAGCAGGGTCATCTGCTCCCCGTGGTGAGATTATACTGTGTCTAGTGAAAACCCCCCAAGCACAATCATGACAGCCATGATCCCCAGAGTCTGAGGGTTTCAAACCCCACCTAAGCCTTTGGGATAACAGCAGCTGCATTTCTTAGGGTCTGAGGGTTTCACACAACCCCAAGCTCTAGGGATCATGGCAGCCACGATCCCTAGGGCTCAAGGGTACGTGAAACCCCCTGGATCCTGGGGATCACAGCTGCCATGATCTCTGGGGCTTGGAGGCTTTTCACTGGGCTTGGTGCACTGGGGGCGGGGGGGACAGGTACTCCTCCTGCACAGGTCCAGACCCTCCTCTGTGTGTCAGCCAGCAGAGGTGGGGGTGCCTTGCCTGGCTGCTGCTGAAAGCTGACCACTGAAGGGGGAGGCAGGTCTGAGGAGAGGGCCAGGCCAGCTAAACAGGGTGGCCTAGCTGCTGGGAGGTGTGTTTAATCACCCACCAGCTTGCTGGCTTCAGCCAGTGCAGGTACCTTGCTTCCACCCCTTGTGGAAGGTGTTTTGTTCCCGTCCAAACTAACCTAGGACATGTAAAGTGCAAAACTTAAAGCACTTCCTCCTTGGGCTCTTTGAACTTCTGTACTTAACCTACGACATCACTGAAATTCCAGCATCTTTGGTAAATGATGATTATGAAAGCATTTCCAAGAGTTTATGTTTACATTTTTCTGACAATAATTTAGTTGAAAATGCTATTTTATTTGAAGTATCAAACCCCAGATTGTTTGGACTGTGTACTCCTGAAAAGGAGATGCTAAGTTTGGTAAACAATGATAAACTGAAATTGAATTCATATTTGAGACTCTCTGTATGAATTAGTTTGCCTGTCTCAAGATCTGTTTTTCAAGAAGGTGCGTTTATAGGATACATCACTATTTCAGTTGAACAGATTAAATTAAGCCATTCAAGAATACTCTGTTTCAGAGCACTACAGTTATGGTTACTCACTCTTACCCATCTATACATCATTTAGGTTACCCACAATAAGTGAAGCATCATGTATTAATCCTGAAATAACATCGTTTTGCCCATTTATGTTCTGTTTTATGTCTCTTCTCCAGAAGCAGAGAATAATACTTTAGAATAAATAGCATTTCAATAGTTGTTAATTATTACAATGACATATGTAATTAAATATAATTCCTGGCAATGCTCTTGCAAGGCATCTTCTAATTTCTATGGAAAGTTTTCCACTGAAAGTTTTCCATTGAGATACAGACAGAAGAGGTTGTGGCTCTTGTAAACATTATTTACTGCCTGATTGTGTTCTGGTTTTGTGTTATTGTTATATTTCTTCCTTTTATTAATAAAATATATATTTTTAATAAGTGTATTTCGCTCATTCTCATGATGTCCCCCAAAGCATAATGAGAATCTTTTATGGTTAAACAAGTGTTAGGTCACATCCCTACCTTGGCATGAAGCATGGCAATTATCAAGATAGGTATCAAGATCTGACCTACCATTTTTCAAGACAATACATTTCCACAATTTTTGGATGAAATTACTTGGCAATCAACTTAAACTCCTTTTTCTGTTAAAGTTACCATAACATTTATATGATTAACAGCAGAAAATAAAATCCAAAGCCCTTATTTCAAAAGAGAAAACAACAGTCGACTACACTAAACAGTTATCAAGAAGTGCAACTAAATAGATTGTAATGCTTCAGGGATCTTTGAAGAATAGCTGTAATAACTGTACTTCAAAATGCATTCCCCTGCAGTTCAGTTTCTGTGTGGGTATTGAAAATAATAAATGTATATATTATATCTCCATAAACTCAAGAAAGATTACATTCAAATTCACAACCTTTTGCTTTAGTTCTTTGCTTAGAGTCAGAAGTTAATACATAAGCAAATCTTCATCCTTAAAATATCCTTTGGTATTAAAGTCACTTGTCAAACCTTTTGGTTTTTTACATAAATATATGGCTAATTCATTTATTTGGATAAAAATAGATTATGATGCCATTCCTCTGCTTACTACATTTTTAAAATTACAGATGTCCATAGTCATAGACTTCAGATTTTATTGTGCTGTTATTTACCAACATTAAAAAATGCCAAATAACTTTCCAGGCCAGATGTTCATGGGTAGGAGTTAGACAGCTGGTCCATAAATCAAGTCAATAGCTCTACTATCATTCTTTTAACTAACTTATCTCATTTAAAGCTGTCCAACTTAACATGCATACTTCCTGAGGACAAAATATAAAATATGTTTTGAGTTAATCTGGGGATTGTATATTGTTTATTATGATAGGGCAGAATTAATATTAGGTGGTTTTCTGAGCATGACTCTGTGGCTCATTGTGGACTTATTACATAAATTCTGGGTTTGGTTTCTCTTTTCCAACTCCAATATTCTTGAATGGTAATAAAGTGCAATAAACATTGTTGTATACCTCCAACTTTCAATTTCTACTTAAAACAATTTCTGCATTGATTTAATATTATAGCTGTCATGCCTTTGCTTACTGGTAAAGTACATTTCAGTATAGCATTAAGGAAAAAAGCCCAAACCTACAGAATTAACAAGCAATCAAACAACCCCTCAATCAAATCAGAATAAAAACATCAATACAGGGAACTGATAACACATTTTTCATAGTGACAGATATTTGTCCTGATTCAGTCTGTATACATCACAATGCAGTGATAACACTTCTTGCTAGATCAAAGATTTGCCTGGTTGCAGACATTATACAAATTATACTTTTTAGTATCTAAACAAAACATCAGGCCAGTAAAATAGATATTGCTATTCACCTGCACTCCTAGCATTTCTTCCAGCCCCCTAATTTTTCCCCTGAATCCTTGTAATATTTATATCACCCCTGCAATCTTTGTTTAGGGTGACTTAATATTCTCTTTCCCCTCCAAGGCATTATGGCCTACATCAGAATTCACCTGTATTTATCTAAATAACATTCACTTAGCAGTGATGGCTAGAGAATTATATTTAGAAATTTGCTTTTAGAAATTGGCTAGTAGAAAGAATAGATTTAACTGTATTAGAAAGTGTTAAAAATTATGAAACAGGAATAACAAGGATCGTTAATTCTTACATTAGAACAATGGTCCATGGGAACTGCAAGGGTTAATTGGTTTCTAAAGTCTGTTTGTGGTGAAGATTCATATTATGAGCATTTTAGCATCCAAGGGTCCCTTTGAGGTTGAGAATGCCTCTACCAGTGGTCAGCAGAACAATGTTTTGCTCAGAATGCATGTTACCCATACTTAGTGACCTTCACAGGTTACCTGTTGGTCTCTAGGTGGAGTTTAACAACCTATAAAGCCATAAATGTTTTGGAATCTGACTAAAAGAGAGTCTTCTTCTCTCCACAAGAGATACTGCTGTGGCTATAGTTCAAAGTTGCTGAGCTAGACCTCCCTTATTATAAAGAAAGGGGGAGAACTGGGAAGGCATCCTTAATGTAGATACCATTATCTGGAATTTACTCCTTGACTTTTGATCTGAAATAGTTTGAACTTGGTTATATTATAGCAAGGATGCAAATGGTATTCATTTGATTAGAGTTTGGAAAAATGGTGCAGATATGTTCCTTGAGGTTGCTTAAAGGAACTATTTGGCTCTTCTTTCCTAACTAGCTAAGTTATACCATTATGTCTACATGGTAATGCATTCTACTGGATAATTATTATTTGTCACTTTAAACCTAACTTCTTGTTATGGTACTTAAACCTTTTGTGTGCAAGTTTTATTGTTATTTAAACCTAAAAAAATAAAATAGTGTTTACACATTCTTCAGTAAATATTATTCTTTGGTGAGTTGTTTATACAGATTCCATTCTTCATGGACATGTATACAATGCTGGATGCTTTTGGCCAACAGTGCCCTTTAGGGTGACACCTGAAATGTATGTGTCCTCAGTCCTCTTTATTTAAAGATAAAGTCTTTCCAGCTATCCAGTTTAACCAGAGGAAAGGTATGTTGGTTAACTTTCTGATTATGAGGGTGGTTAAGCACCAGAACAGGCTACCAAGAGAAGCTGTGGAATCTCCATCCCTAGACATTTTCAAGAGTAGGTTGGACAGACAGTTGGCTGGCATAGTATAATTGGTGATTATCCTTTCTTAAGCAGGGGTGCAGATTAGATGATCTGATGATGTCCCTTCCAGCCCTGCTTTTCTATGGTGCCTGAGTTCTATCACTCATGCAGAACCCTATAGAATTAGGACTTTGTGCCAGTGGAGAAGGAAGGTGAGTGATAACATCCATGTGGACAATCCAAGACTACCAAGCATTGACCCTGAGATGGTGCAGAGTCTCTTGGAAGGACTGGATGCATTTAAGTTGGCAGGCCCGGATAAGCTCCATCTGGGGGTATTGAAGGCACTGGCTGATGTCACTGCACAGCCACTGGCAAGAATATTTGAGCACTGGTGGCACAAGGGCCAGGTCCCGGAGAACTGGAAAAGGGCCAATGTGGTCCTTATTTTCAAGAAGAGGAGGAAGGAAGATCCAGGCAACTACAGGCTAGTTAGTCTCACCTCCATCCTTGGTAGTCTTTGAAAAAAAAATTATTAAGGCTCACATATGTGAGAACCCAGCAGGAAAAATTATGCTGAGGGGAAACCACCACAGGTTCATAGCAGGTAGATCATGCCTGACTAATCTAGTCTCTTTATATGACCAGGTTACAAAGCACCTGGATGCGGGACTAGGGGTAGATATCGTTTACTTAGACTTCAGGAAGGCCTTCGATATGGTATCCCACCCCATATCGGTGAACAAATTAAGAGACTGTGACTTGGATGATTACACAGTCCAATGGGTGGTAAATTGGCTAGAGGGTCATACCCAGAGAGTGGTGGTGAATGGGTCGGTATCGACCTGGAAGGATGTAGGCAGTGGGATTCCACAAGGCTCAGTCCTTGGACCGATACTCTTCAGTGTCTTCATCAGTGATTTGGACGAGGGAGTGAAGTGTACTCTGTCCAAGTTTGCGGATGATACAAAATTGTGGGGAGAAGTGGACACACCGGAAGGCAGGGAACAACTACAGGCAGACCTGGACAGGTTGGACAAATGGGCAGAAAGCAATAGAATGCGATCTAACAAGGAGAAATGAGAAGTGCTGCACCTAGGGAGGAAAAATATCCAACACACCAACCGCCTAGGAAATGACCTGCTCAGCAGCATTGAAGTGGAAAGGGATCTAAGAGTCCTCCTCAAGGAACATGAGTCGTCAGTGTGACGAAGCCATCAACAAAGCTAAAACCACTTTATCATGCATCAGCAGATGCATGACAAACAGGACCAAGGAGGTGATACTTCCCCTCTATCGGGCGCTGGTCAGACCGCAGTTGGAATACTGCGTGCAGTTTTGGGTGCCACACTTCAAGAGGGATGTGAATAACCTGGAGAGGGTCCAGAGAAGGGACACTCGTATGGTTAAGGGCTTCCTTCCCCTACAAAGTATCTACGTTTCTTACTCACCCCAAAGTCTCCTTTCCCAAATTTGTAACACTAAACCCTCATCATCCTTGTGCTTTCAGTTTTTATCTCTTAATTCCCGCCTATGCAAGATTTTCATGTGCATATTTTCTAAGACAGTTTGAGAGCCATCTGGAAAAAAACAAAAACAAAAACACCCCTCCCCCTTGTTGATAAAAGCATAGTGTAATGCTTTCTTACCCCATTCTCTAAAGTTGGTTTCAAGCTAATTCTGGGAGGGTTAATTTCTACAGACTGTTGTCCTCTATCTCCTCAATCTCCCTGCTCATTTGAAAATGTGTAGACTACTTACCTTTTGTCTTCTCTACTTGCATGTTTGTAGCAAAATTCATTTCATGCATGAGCTAGGCTTACACTAATCTAAATAACTTTTTCATAAATAGTGTTTTGTTCCCCAGGAAGGGTAATTGGTGTCAAGCAGTAGATGAGCAAGGTCTTAAGTGACAGGGAACATCTAGGGCATGGGCAGGCAATTATTTTGGGTGGAGGGTCGCTTACCCAGTTTTGGCAGGCTGTTGAGGGCTGCATAGGTAGCCCTGCCCCTTGACAGGTGCCCCGCTTCCTGATCACCATATTGGGACCAATGTCCCCTGGTCAGCACCAGTGGGGCCCAAAGCGGGGCACAGGCTGGCAGGGGTCTGTGTAGCTGGGCTGGGCAAGGGGGGAGCTGGCCTGGCTTCATAGAGCCTCTGCTGGCTGGGACCCCGTGCTCCTGCCACCTTGCTCTGGGCCCTGCTGGCACTGGCCCCGGGACACCGGTGTGGGCCCCGTGCTCCCGCTAGCTCCCCACCCACTCACTCCCAGTGCCCCCCAGCCCCACTGTACAGGTGGAGGGCAGTGGACAGCTCTGACCCCTTGCTCATTGGCAGGGAAGAAGCTGGTGCTGAGCATGGGTAAAAGCAGCCCCTCGCCCGCCCCATGGCTGGTGCTCCCTGCTGCAGGTGCTTGCAGCCCATGTGGGGCTGTCTAGAGCAAGCACAGGCAGCCCCACATTGGCTGCAAGTGGCTACAGTGTGGGGCACCAGCCATGGGGCGGGTGAGGAGCTACATTTCCTTGCGCTCAGCATCAGCTTGTAACCTGGCTTCGCACTGGCTCTGGGCTTGCCCGTTGGGGCTGTGTGTGGCAGCAGCAGCTGTGGCCTCCCCCAGCTTGCCATGCTGGGCAGTGTTGGCTGCTGCTGCCTGCCTGGAGCTCGTGTGCTGGGCAGCCCAGTGGTGACAACGGCAAACATTGCCCGGTGCAGCAAGGGGCGGGGGGGGGCGCAGATGCTGTTACCATGTGCAACTCTGATGGGTGAGCCCAGGCTGGCAGTGGGGCTGAGTTACAAGGTGATGCTGAGCACGGGGCAGAAAAAGTGGCCCCTTGCCCACCCAGGAAGGAGCCTGGGGAAAAGCTGAGCACGGGGGTGGAGTGGGGGAGGTGGAGGGAAAGCAGCCCTTCCCCTGCTCCATGGCCAGTGCTCCCTGCTGCAGCTGCTCACAGCTTGTGCGGAGCTTTCCAGGGCAGGCACAGGCAGCCCTAGGTGGGCTGCAAGCGGCTGCAGCACGGGTGAGGGGCCGCTTTTCATTTTTGACAGGATCAAGGGCAAATAAATATTAACTTTCTAAATTTTTTAGGGGCCCCGCAGGCCAGATAGAATGACCTCATAGGCTGAATCTGGCCTGCGGGCTGCATTTTGCCCACACCTGATCTAGGGGAAAATCAGAGCTATGGTTTGTTCTCTAGGTTGCTGTCTGTGTAAAACAAATCTTGGTTTGTCAGAACTACATTCCATTTCTGATACCAATAGGACAGATCAGGAGGTGGATACCTTTACCTGTCTAGTCCAGGGCCACTTAGGGCAGTAACATGCTAGCAACAGTTTCATAGTAATGCACATCTCATGTCCCACCAGTCAGAAATATCCACAATACCCTCTCGGCAGGGCAGAAGAAAGCGTACCCAGGTTGGAGATAGGTGAGAGTGAAAGACCAATACATTACCGGGGACTGCTGCTGAAAGGTATGTAGGTGCCCAGAAGACTACATAGGTAGGAAGTGGTCCAGGGGGTTTTCTGAGGTGTAGGTGTGGAGCACTGCTTGTGTGATTCCAGCTATCTCCAACCCCCTCTTTAACAGTCCCTTAAATTCAGGGAAACGCCACTGGGATCTGTCCAGCAACACTCTCCTAGGAGAGTTCTTAAGTAGGTTGTGAACCACCTGAACATGCATGATCTCGGTTCTATTGTATTTGCAAAAGTACCAGATTCTCATAGCGCCAACAGAAGACAATGGAAGATTACGAAATACCATGTCCCAGGCCTCTCAAACCAGGCACCCAACATTTGTGATACTTTTCTCTCTAATCTCTCAAGAAAGACACTGAACAAGTAGAAAGAAAATATTAAGTAACTGTTGATTAGCAACTTCACTTCTTCTTTTCCTGTGCACTAACAAAAGAATAGGTTTTGTAAGGGAAAAGTACCATATATTCATGTATTTGAAGACTGTATTGTAACATGAGGGGCTCATGTTTGGGATGTACAGGGAACTTTAGTACTTGCATTGCCTAATGTTTGCAGCGTTCCTTAATGTTCTTCAGTAACATTAAGTTGTGTGTGCAATTGAACTAAGGTTGAATTTCCATAGGACAGCAGTCTCTGTTTGCATAAGGGTCCCATTTTTTAGAGCTTTTCCTATTTGTGAGGTGCAAGCACTAAGAACACCTCAGTACTCCTTCTTCTTTCTAGAAACACCCCATTAACGGAGGTGGTGGCCATGCACACTTCGGAAAGCGTTGCTTGTACATTTTCAGCCTGCCCGCCCAACCGTTCCTGCAGACGGTGCAACCTGCCAAAAGCCCACCTGGGAAAATCACAGCTCTAAGTTGCTTTGTGCTGCTCAGGGCGTAGATGCACAGCGGTGGAGCCGGGGGAGCTCGTGCAGGCGTAGCGGCCCGTTCCTGCGGGAACGGGGGTCAGTCACAGCACCGGGAGTGGGGACTGCGCTTAGAGGGGAGCGGGTGGCGCAGCCGGGAGGAGTCCGCAAGGCTGCAGGCAGCGGAGAAGTCAGAGGCAGGGTGGTTGGGGACTGTCAGGTCCAAGGCCCTAGGGCCCCTGGCTTGTCATGCTGGCCAGTCCTGCTGCCCCACGGGCTGTGTCCCAGTCCCATGCCCGGGGCTGAACTTCATCCTCTGCAGCGGGCGAGGTCTTTTACCGCTCCAGCTGCGCAGAGCCCGGGACAGGCGGGCACTGCCCTGGGCCCTCCGGGCGCTGCAGCCGGTCGCAGGCAGGTGCCCCTCAGGGAACCCCACCCCCACTTCCCTCTGGAGGCCTCGCAAGTGACCCGCTGGCTACCGAGGAGGGGGTGGGGAACTACCATTCCCAGACGCCTTTGCGCTGCGGGCCGCTCCTGATTGGCCAGCGCCACGGCCCAATCCGCGGGACGACGCGGGGGTCGCAGGTGCTCTGCGGGGGCGCAACATGGCGTGGGGAGCACGGGCGTCCGGGCGCCGGCACTTGTCGGCCGGTGGTGTCCTGCCACGCCTCGCGCCGCTCCCGCTCCTCCTGCTCCTGTTGCTGCTGCTCTGCGCGCCGCTCGGGGGCGGCCAGAAGAAGAAGGAGGTTAGGACTGCCGCCCCCGCCGCCGACTCTGGCCCGGCCCGGCCCGGGGTCGCGTCCCCCGGCCTCGCTTCTGCCGGTCCCGGGGCAGTAGCTGCCGGGGGGAGGGGGCTTGGGCGCGGCCAGCCCGAGGGACCGGCACTAGGCGCGAGCGAGGGAACCCGCCCGCAGCGGCCGAGTGGTGGGAGCGGGCAGGTGCGCCCGCCCAGGGGCCGGGGCACGGCGACCGGCAACGACATGTAGCCCGGGGCGCCACTTTGGGAGCCACACGAAGGAAATCGGGATTTAAAAAAAAAAGGGATAATATATATGTGTGTGTGTGTGCATGCATGTGTGTGTGCATAATGTCTACTTATATGTTTATACACACATTAAACTAACCCTAAAATATAGCTAGACCTGGAACTACAGAACTAGGTCTGTATAGGTCTGTCTACATCTATATTAGATCTCTATCTGTCTAGATGTATAGTTATCTATTAGATCTGTCTATAGATAGGATCGCTATTAGAGTGAGATCTATCCATATATTTAGGTTTAGTTTCATATACAAGTATCATACATGTATAGCATTAAATAGTAATATATGACATATAATGTACACATACCGTATGATATACTCTGCTGTAGTGTATATAACTTACAGGTTTCCCTCGCCAATCATGGTTTTGAGTTTCCATGTTTAATCTATAGACCATTTTGGCTACCACGATATACAGTTCTGAGTATCCACGGTTTTCCCTGGTGGCGCATCAGCCTGCCACCTGCCATTTCAAATCACCCCGCGCTCTTGCTAGCCCCCGTGGTGCTCCCATCTCCTCACACACTCAGTCTTGTGTTGTCTGTCTTTCATGCTGTTAACATCCAGGTGCTCTGCATTTTTTGTCCTGATTTCTTTGTGATTTTTGCATTTTGCCCTTAATCATGCATGGCCTGTAAGCGGTTGAGTGGTGAAGGTGACCGATTTGTGAAGAGGGCAAAAAAAGTGATGTCCTTGGAAACCAAATTGGAGTTGTTGGATCATTTAGTACATAGAGGGAATGTGGGGAATATAAAAAAATGATTTTTATATGTCCCTTTGTTATTCATATTCAAGTCCCTAACCCCATTTTGCATGAAAGTCTTTTGTCTTGCCAACCACAGGAACTTTCAGGAACCTAACCCCTGCGGTTGGTGAGGGAAACCTGTATATAGTATGCATATTATTATACATAATATGTATTATATATACATTAGGTATAATACAGTGTGTATAACATTTCTTTCTTTCTTCACCTCCCCCCCCCCCACACACTTTTCCATTAGGGAAATGAACATGTATCTCATTCTGGTTTTGCTTCCAGCAAGCAGCTTGGATTCAGGTCAGGGCGCCTTGCATGGTCTTCCCGTGCAGATGCAAGAGAGTATTACTTCGAAACTTCTCATTCTATTTAAAAAAGGGAAATTGTTCCCCCTCCCTGCCTTAGCCCCTTGACTAATAATCCTTGCGCTGTTGTAGTGTTTTAAATTCAGTCTTTAGACCCTGATTGTTTTCATTCTGGAGTAACATGCTATGTGTTTTGAATGTGATTTTATTTTAGCCCACTCCATAAGGACGCTGCCAGGAAGCTCCTGCTTTCTTTTGAAAATTCCCTTTTGTCAACACTTAACTTGTTTGGTCTGTTTATTCAGACTCTCCAAAAGAGTGCATACATGTGTTTTATGTTTCACTCAACAGTGTTGTCAAAGGATAATTCTCGAGCAATAAACATTCATGCCAAAAACAATTGAAATCTTGCTTGTTGGCATGACTTTTATTTAGCAAAACTGCTTTTAAAAATAATCTAAACCCTTTCCATGGTTAGCATTCCTCCTTGGAACTGTGTTTACTTGTAATGAGAAAGTAGTCCAACATATAAGGTCAGGTGCTGTTCTCACTGATACTCATGTAGTACTGGTTAGTTCTGTTGTAGACTATAATGTTTCTTGCATTAGCATGAAAGCAGGGTCTGATCCATGATATAGGTTTGTATGGGACTATATATGTATTAAACCTGTTGCTAGGTTTAACTTTCAGATGGATTTTAATGCATTTAAACATGATAATTAAGAATAATAATGAACTTATAATATTTCAGAGAATTTCTGACTATAAATAATAAACAATTATCCAAAACAAACTTTGTTATTAAGGAAATATAGGGAAAATGAGCAAGCAAGGATTGTTTCTTTGGCATGCTTTTATTTTCTGCGTGGGGAAGGTATGAGTTAAAATTTTGAGACCCAGTAAGTAAAAGTAGCTGGGATCATATTTTGTAAATGTTTCTGTTAAAAGGTAGCTTAAGTTTAAAAATATATGCACCTCTAACTAGTAAGATATTGTGGACTGTAAGATATTGTGGACTATGGGTCAAGAGGGTAGATGCCTGAAGTTAGTCTGCATAATCCTCTTTTCAGGTGTTTAAATAAATGTTTTCCTTTTTCACAAAAAGTGGGGGGGAGAAAAATTATAAGCCTAAATAGTGGGTCATCAACTTAATTATCGTTATCCTGGTTTGAAAATCTGGCTCCGTAATTCTTTGAGACCAAAAAAGGTTGGGAAATAATACACCACGCTCTAATGCTGTCATTTATGGCGGGGCAGTTCCCCTTGAATTTAAATATGCTACCTTGCTAGTCATTTCCATAAAATCTGTTTAATGTTTGACACTTTTGTTTCTCTTAGTGAAATACTAACACAGCAGCAAATGCTTTGATGCTTCCATGTGGTGTGGCAGCTGTGCTTACAAGATAGCTGACATCATATATATAATATTTAATATGGGTTCCTTTCCTGATAAAAGAATGATGGCAATTCAGAGTAAAGTCGGCACCCAGAAATGTTTCTTATGATGGAGAAGCATGCGTTATATTGCGGAAGTGGCATGTAGTATAATCCAAATGGATAATATTTTTCTACACATTTTATACTGCTCTACAAGTTGTTATTGCTTCTTCCTTCTTAAGAACTGCTATGTAACTTCCTTTTAACACAAGGGTAGGCAATTCTGGAGGGCCATGGAAGAAGTTTTGGTGAGCTGTTGTGGGGTGGGGTAGGGGGTGCTGGCTTGGAGCAGTGAGTGGGGATGCTGACCTGATGGGGAGGGTTGAAGTGGCAACTGGTCTTCTCCAGTACTGGGCCGTCGTCCCTACAACCACCGCAGGGGGTGGGGTGGGCGGACAGGGTATCCTGCAGATGAGGTGTGCTTGGCCAGGCCAGTGGAATGGGCCTTCAGGTGGTCAGGGAGTGGCATCCAGGAGTGGGATGGCTGGGTGGGTCTGGGGCCAGGATTGCAGGGTGGTGACAGTGTGGGCCCTGAGCCTGGGGCAGTGCTGCGATCTGCTCCCCACACCAGATGCTGCTACCTACTTGCCTGTGGCCACATCTCATCCACTTGGCCAAGCTTACCCTGCCTACTGCGATCCTGGGCTAGACTCCATAAAGACCCCACCTGCTTGCTCTCTCCTTCTAGTGCCTCCATCTCTGGCAAAGAGTCAGGCCCCTGCTTTGCCACACACCCAGGGGGTGGCAGGACTGGGTGCATGTGCTGTGACCCGGGCTTCCCCCCATGCCTGGGCTAGGTGGGGCCAGATAAAATCCCTTAGCAGGCCAGATTCAGCTCAGGGCTGTATTTTGCCCATGTGTGTTTATGTTCCTCTTTACTGTGTGTCCTTTATATTAGGGTTTCATTCATGTATAGAATGTACATGTTTCCAAAATTTAGCATGACCTAAGACTATTCTTCATTTATAATATATGCACAAAGCAGTCATTTGTTCATTTAGTAGTTTTCTATTCCATATTTATATTGAAAGTTTAGCTCTGTTAGTCTCTCATTAGCGTAACAGAGGGGGACAACCTTGGCAGTAGACCTACTTATCACTGTGTACTTGCATCAGTGTTTTTGTAAACTACTTAATTGTATTCATCTAGTCCACAGTTATTTTAAAACTACATAAAATGCATTTGGATTCTATGAGGTGGCCTGTAGACATAACTTTATTTAATAAACAGAATAATGAGCATCTCTTAACAATCACTGTCTGCCTTGAGAACATTGGCTGATGTAAAGCTTGTATACTGTTGTGAATCTCTTCATTTATAGCTGAAACAAGGGAGAATTGAGTATTTAAACTATCGGGATTAAAGATTCACTCCTCCTCCTGAGAGAGGTGGATGTCTTGTACAATTAAATCTGAATGGTTGTATTCTAGATTTACCATGGTCTCTACTTGCCTGAGGACAAATGACTATACAAGGTAGGAATCAGACCTGTAGATTAAAATAGTATTTGTTAGAAACAGTGACCTGAAAAATGAGTAAGGCTATTTCATGTCAGTAAGCAAGGTTTACTGTTCAACAACAGTCTTAATTCTTGATGGATAGTTCAAGTTGTATTTGTTTTCAAATCACCTAACCAGTGAGAAGTTGTATACAGATTTGTAGGATGCAGCAGAGATTGATATGTAAGATGCCTTGTAGGTACAATCTAATTTTATCCATTCTTAATACTGTCCCAGAGAAACTTGTATTCAACTTTTTTTTTTGTAATAAAGCATACAGGATGAAATCTTACCTCCATTGAAGTTAGGGGGAAACTTGTCATTAATTTCACTCTGGCCAGGACTTTCCTGGCAATATTAAAGGCGTGGGTGATGGAAGATGCACTTGATTCTTACTGTTGTCTTGGGAAGATGATGGAGAAAATTGGTTAAAATGAACTGTTGGCTAAAATTAGTTTTTAGTTGTTGATGCTGGAGATAAATAGAAACTGGAAAGTCTACATATATCTGTATGTGGCTGGTAATTGATACGTCAGCTTTGTTGAAATACTGGTTTTAGATCTTGCTGGTTTTACATCAAATTCTTAAGTTATTAAAATATATTTCTGAGGGTTTTTTAGGTCAGAGAAAAATCTGTTTTAATATAGTATTTTATCTGTGTTATTCAGTGAATTAAATGAAGTCTATTGGATAGAAAGGCTCTTCTCAGAAGCCTTGTACTAAGTAATTTAATTGGGTTTGTATGTTTATTTTATTTAGCATGTTTGTTCTAACTTGATGACTTTTTATTTTTGACACTGCCATGCTTTGCTTCAGTTATATCAAGTGAATAAGCACATAGAACTGAACTTGAATAGTTTATGAATCTCCCTCTTCAGGGTGCATCAAGTTGTATCATATTGTAATGTGGGAGAATGTACATTTTTGTCTCGCGGCACTTGCTTCTGAAGTAGGAGGATCCAAACCCAGTAAATTTAATGAGATCTATATGAGTTGTGGGCCATTTATATTAATATGAATCGACTGTAAAGGCTCTGGCTTTCAGCTGTTTAGTTTCTGTTAACTTGCAGCCCTGCATGCCTTGGAATTTGCTATTTTTTGGACATACAGTTTCTGTCAAAAGAGGAAAGAGAGTGGAGGTTCGTCTGTTAAATAGTCAAGTATTAACTTAGTTTCCAAAATTTTGAGAGATCAATGAGAAACCATGATGTCTTCTTTCACAGTGCAGTTTCATCAGCGGAGCCCCAGGATTAATGCAGGAAAGAGAAGAATAATTAGAAGGTACTTCCACCTCTGCTGAGTTGTTGCTTCTTTATATCTTCCACTTTCTAGAAGAAGACAAAATATTGTCATCAGTGATGTAGCAGAGGATACGTTATATATCTAGTGTATTAAAAGTGGATAATTCCATTCATAATGAGAGGGAAAAATGAGCATCTCTGTTTTCATACTATTCAGGCCTCAAAAATATGGTCTATTTAATAATGCACCTGGAAAATTAAGTATTTAAATGGGTACATTTTTCAGGTTTATTTTAAAGGTAGATTTAAATGACTTGGATATTTGTGGAAATGTAGTAATTTACTTTAATATGCTGTATTTAGAGCTAGAGAATTTTTGATTAAGAGTGGTACATGAGCTGGGTTAACTAAATTGTTTGCTTCTGAATTGGTTGCTCATATTTAGAGCCTGCAATGTAACGTCATTGTACACAAGGTCAACAGAAGCTTATGAAACAACCTCTGGGTTGTGTCACTGCTTAACACTGGTACTAAATGGCTTGAATTAGGTTGTTTATCAGGTTGTTAGCAGTTACTGTTTTAATTACAGAAATGTTTTATTATAGCTTAAAATTACATGCATTCCCTTAACTTACTACAGCTTAATCATAGCAAAATGACAGCAAAATTAATACAAATACCATATTTTCCTTGCATATAACACCTCCTGGAATAAAATCCACATCTTCTTTTGAAAGGAGCTGTGAAGAAAAAAGATCTTTCCCTGTAGTAAGCAACTAAGTAGCAGCAACTAGGGAGTTGAACCGGCTCATTGTTTTGCTACCTGTGAAGTGCGTGCAAATTTTAGTCTTGCTTTTTCCTGGCTGAAATTTAGGCAGCAAAATTTTCTGGTACTCTGTGTGTGAACATGCCAGTGGTTACAGCTGGTATTTTTTTGGGGGGGGTGGAAAAAATATGGTTTGTCTGTATTAAAACTGGTTGAGAGCTGGTCTTTTTGTTTCCTTGAGCAGGGTTGGCAACTTGTGTCCCATGGGCTAGATTTGGCTTGCAAAGTGGCCCACAAAGGTCCATTCCAGTCTATATTTTACTAAGGAGATGCTGATTTCCAGGTTGTTTGATCTATTTTTGCATCTTGCTCATGCCCTGCCAATTGCTTCTAGCCTCTTCAACTCTTACAGTCTGAGCGGAGGGCTGTTCTTTCTTTCTACAGCCTCTGCTCATTGCTGTTAGAGTGGCCAGAGGGGAATGGTGGCCTTGAATTTTGCTGTCCTCTAGTATGAATTTGAAATATCTTTACATCCCAGAGTAAAACAAAGCCATTAGCTACTGGTGGTAATAGGGAGACCCTGACTAGGCATCCATTGGGCAAGTCATGTGATAGGAGACAGGCTATTAATATTCTGGAAATTTATTGGGAACAGCTTTTTGATATAAAATGTGTAGAAGGCAACTAGAGACAAAGTTTGTTTTATATTTGGCTCTGACAAAGAAAGAGGGACTAGTCAAGAATATGAAGGTTCAAGGAAACTTGGGCAGTAGTTGCCATTAAAGATAAAGTTTGTGATTATTAAGAAGGGAAGGAGAGATACAGCAGAATGAAAATAATGGACTTCAAGAAAACAGACTTGAATAACGCAGAAAATTGGTGTGGGAGGAATTTAGGAGAGTTGGCAATCTAAAAAAAATAATAAGGGCATAGGAGAAAATGACATGCAGAAAAAATAGGAAGAGACTAACATGACTAAATCATGTGCTGTTTGCTGATGTGAAATTGAAGGAATTCTATAAATAGTTGAACCCTAAGACATGTCAAATTATTAAGGACGAGTATAAAATTATAGTAAGGCCATGTTGGGGAAAAATCAGAAAAGCGAAGATAAAAAAAGTGAAATATGATGAGTGAGGGACATAAGTGAAAAAAAAAAAAAAATTTTTTTATAAGTACATTAAGAGGAAATCTATGGGAAGAATCAATCCAGTACTTAGTAAGAAAAGAATAGTAAAAATAGATGTGGCTGAGAGCGCTAAAATAGTTAATGCTTTTGCTTAGAGTTCTGCTAGAAGGGTTAATGTTGTTCATATTAACACAAGTAGCATCAGCACTATCGGGAAGAGCTCAGGTTAAAATAGGGAAAGATCCTGTTAGAGACTAATAAAGTTGGATGTTTTCAGATCAGCTGGGTATGACACACCTGTAGTATTTGGAGACATGATGGAGGTAATGTCCAAGCCCTAAGTGATTATCTTTGAGAAACTGTGGAGGAAAGGTAAGATTCCAGAAGATTACAAAAGGTTTGTTTTTTTTTTTTAAAAGAGCTGAGAGAGGAGTTTGGGAAAGGAAAGGAAACATCAAGTGGTATTTCAAAGAGTTCTATTCTATCAGCTGCCCAAACACAAACTGGGAATTGACTGGTTAAGTTGCAGTTCTGCAGAGAAGGACCTAGGTGTTATAACAGATAACAAAGTAAACAATGGCATACTTTTGCCAAAAAAAAAAGATAACATATTGGGATGCACAGACAAGAATAAATAATCTCTTTATTTTACTCATACCTCATAATGTGTCACTTAGGGTTGTGCAAATGATTCAGATCACTGTCCCTGATTCAATTTGGCTGAATCTGAAACTGGAAGATTCTATGTTGATTCAGAGAATCAGCAATTTGGGCATAGGCGCAGCTTTAAATGCTTTTTCTACATACCTTGAGGTACCAGCATGGTTTGTGAATGCTGCGATGCTGGGGTGCATGGAGCACCCCACAGGAGTGTGGGGAGGCCCTCCATGTGCTCAGCAGTGAACCCGGAAATGGACTAGAAGTACTTCTGGTCCACTTTTGGGTCTGCTGGGAAGCATGCTGAGGGTCTTCAGCGACTGCAGGGGGGACCCCGCGTGCCCTCCAGACCCAGGAGGCACCAATTATTGAGCTGGGGGGGAGGGGGAGGGGACAGAGGCCTGCAAGCTGCCAAGTGTGCTGGTGAGCCCCCTGCACTCCTGTGGGACGCTCATCCACCCCAGCATTGCAACATTCACGAGCTGCCTGCTACCTAGAGGTATGCAGAAAAAACATCTAAAGCTCTGTCTATGTCTGAATCGCCAGATCTTTCCAAATCTCTCCATATTATTTCAGAGAGTTCTGATTCAGTTCAGAGAGATTAAAGGGTCTTCTGATTCGATCCGATTCAGAGATTCAGCCACCGAATTGGGCTGAATCTCTGCCAAATTGAATTGGGGACTGAAGCTCTGCACAGCCCTAGTGTCACTTGAGTATTGTGTCCAGTTTTTCCACTTCAAGAAAGGTGTGGACCACTGAGGAAGTCCAGAGGAAACAACAAAAATCATCAGAAAACTTAGTCCATAAGGAAAGATTAAGATATATTTTTTTTTCTTTTAGAGAACACTGAAAGGAGATGCCAAGTCTTCACATACATAAAATATTATTGTAAAGGAGTAGATTAGTTCTCCATGTCCACTGGGAGTCAGATTGAAGTGAGACATCAGGAAAAAATAGTAAAGATAATGGTAAGTAGAAGAATGTATTGGGGAGGTTGTGAAATCTCCATTGCAGATTGTCCAGAACGGATTAGACAAAAAGCTGTTAGAAATGGTTTGGGTATTGTTGAACTTACCTTTGGGGAGGGGAATGAACTGGATGACCTTTCAAGTTTCCTTCTATCCCCATCTTTAGAATTTTGGAACTCTGCTTGTATTTTTATCTAATGGCTTTTCAGCATAAAAAGTCTAAGCAGTTCTGGGATCTGTTAATTAGTTTTTTCTTGAAGGCTAGAACCTTTCTTGTTAATGGAGCCTAAGATTCTCTTTCTGATATGTAGGAGCCTAGACTTAAGAAAAATAACAAATAGGAAAACATCCTCTGATAAAGTGAGAGGATGACAAGGACTGGAATTCCATGTATCCTTCCCCTTGGTTAGCGTTTCAGCAGGATTTTTGCTGTATATGTTTTGTAAAATAAGCTTGCCAGTTGTTTAGCTTATTGTGTTTCTTAAGTTCAAACTAAATCTTCCCCTTTACAGTGAAATATATATTTAAAAAAAATTGGATATTTGTCATAGGAAGAACTTTAAGGCAGAAGGGACCCCTGAGAGTAGTAGTAATTCTCCCATACTCACTCCAGGGGACAGGAAGATTGCTGCAGGTGTGTGTGGCAGTCTGTCGTGTTTCTGGAGTGAGTACTTGCTCCAGATTGCTGAGAATTGAGCTGTGCTGGGTACTTCTGGTCCCAGAGAGGGGCAGCTGTGTAGAGATTCCAGCATTAGGAAGCCTGAGACACTGGGGGACTCTCCTATCTATCCCAGTCTGCAGAATATTTGGCAATGCAGAGGCACCAGGAAGAAGGAATAGGTGGCCGGAGTACCACTGCTGGAGGAAGTTTTCCTGTGGGGAGCTCGACTGATGAGGGTTCAGCTGATCAGAAGCCATTGCCAATAAATAAGTGCTGGAAGGGGGAAAGGGAAGATCCTGCAGGCTCAGCCCTCTCTGTTGGTTGGACTGCCTTCTGGAGCCTTAAGGGACTGTGTCTGGTTTTTTTGTTCCTCTTTTCTTTTTCCTTTTTGCCATCTTATTTCTTTCCTTGGCTGAGGGTTTTTTTTTGTCTGGGCTTGAATTCATTTCCCTGCTGTGAGGAGGGCCCAGACAGCGGTTTTGGACTTAAGGAGACAGACTAGAAAGCTACTGGATTTGGTCCTTTCGATCCTGGGGAACGGGGGACAAAATAGCCCTGCCCAGGATAGGGGTTGCCGCAAATGACTTTCTCTGGAATTAACAACCAAGGGTATGGTGAGGTCAGAGTGTAGGGAGGAGGAGTCCCATAAAACAATCTCACTGGGTAGTCTGTAAATCCAAGGTAATTCTTCCCTGGGGAGCTAACTCCCAAATCAAGATAAGAAATGCCAAAGTCATGGTGGATATTACTGATAATCCAGTCCATTATTTAGATTTGATAGGAAGGGGCTAGAGAGTTAAAAAGGTCTCAGTCTTAAACACAGGACATGGTATTAAGATGAGTACAATACATGCAAGATGATCTACATTTCAGCTTAATACTGAGGGTCCAACAGAACTGAATATATTTGCTGGGTCACTGGGCACCGCCTCAAAACTTCTAGGAATATCAGGGAGTGACTGAAATAGGTAACCATAGCACCTCCTTTAGCCCGATTACATGTGGGGAAGATGTTAACCCACCAATTACCCAAGCTTTATAGACCCTATCATGGACAGTATTGAAACCTAATTATATACAAAATATAACTTTTGCATACGACTCCTCCCACAATCTGCTTGCATTAAATCTGGGTACTTCTTTGATCTTTAAACTCTTGGGAATCCTTCTTGTTTTTCATATAGCTCCCTTGCTATCCCTACCCCAACTAGCGGTGTAAATACTAATTAAAAAATATCCATTTGAACTGTTGTAATTACAACAGTTAATTGGTATGGCAACCCTTGGCTTGCATGGAGCTGCTCTGGCCTGGCCTGCGGAATGCCCCTACCCAGCCTGGCAGCAGCAGGATGCTTTCAGTTCCCTGAGGTGCAGTGGGGGCTCAGCACCTCCCCAGCATCACGCCTCATGATGAGCTGATCAGGTGGGCAGGTCCTCTCAAGGCCCAGGCCTAGGTATAGATGGGGTGGTGGGCAGGGAGGCTTCAAGCAGTTGCACCAGGGTCTGCAGAGCCTAGGTATAGGTACTATTCCCATCTCTTCTCCTTGTTCCTCCCTCCCTTTCGCCTGCCCTGCTGCCTTCTGGTTCCTGCTAGTGCACTGCATGGCTTCCTGACCCTCATCCCCCAGCTTCTCTGTCAGACTGTGCCTTGCCCCATGCTAAATGGTAACATATATGCTATAACTGGTCATCACTGGGCTTACTGGTTAAATGATTAATTATTTAAACATTCATATCCCTAATGCCAAGAATTGGAGCCAATTTTTAAATCTAATCCCCTAAAGATCCCAGGGTGAAAACCATTTGTGTTGAAGATCTGGTATGTTTCTAACTATTGACTTTTTTGTGACCTGGGCTAGTTTATTTTGCCTATTGCTGGTAAATGTTTGTTTTTAAGTTGGTTTTACTGCCCATCTTCTAAGTGGGAAACTTACTTGTACTCATTTTGGTGTGACATGTAGTTTTTGTTGTTACATTTCTTGGGGTTCCCTATTTTTATTATATCTCTTTATATACATATGTATGTATTGCTTTCAGTTCCATAATCTTTCTGTCAGTTTTTCATTTGATTCTCTCTCTTACACGTTGTATACTTTAATATATTCAGTTCTGTTGGACCCTCAGTATTAAGCTGAAATGTAGATCATCTTGCGTGTATTGTACTTATCTTAATACCATGTCCTGTGTTTAAGATTAAGACCTTTTTATCTCTCTAGCCCTTTCCTATCAAATCTAAATAATGGACTGGATTATCAGTAATATCCTATGGCATTCTTTCATTACCTTTAGTTTCTTTGTATAGTTAGGGTGCTTGCGGTTTGTTATTTTTCACACTTGTGCTGCCTCCTTATTCTTGTTGTCTTCTAGCTAATATAGGTCATGCAGCAGTACAGGATTAAAAAATGGAAAACATGAATCAGGTCTAGATTGTCAGATGTTTGTATCACTTGCAATAATTGCTCATTGCTGGTTTGACTTCTCTTAGTTGTGGTACACATTGCTCTTTGTTTGGGCAGCAGGTAGAACAGGGGTGTGCAAAATGGTCAATGCAGCTGGAAACCAGACTCCATTTCCCAGCAGCCCCTACCCTCATGACTTGAGACAGTCTTCATGTAGACCACAGCTGCATCGGTGCAGGAGTCCAGGAAAGCTCAGGCTGGGGTTGCCATTGAGACCAGCCTCAGTTGTGCTGGCAGCACGCGTGGCAGAACAGCACGGGGGGCTGCTCTGGAGTGGCTGGAAACTTGGGATGAGGGTGGCTTGCTCTGGAGTCAAGGCAGAGCTGCGATCTGCAGCCTCTATTCTCCAGGCAGGGGATCGCAGCTCTGCCCCAGCTCCTTGCAGCCGTGAAAGCCTGGTCTGGAACTGGGGCAGAGCCATGATCCCCTGCTTGCACGTCCCTGCCTGGAGTGTGCAGGCTACAGATTGCGGTTGTGCCCTGGCTCTGGAGCAAGCTGTCACCATCCCAAGTTCCCAGCAGCTCTGGAGCAGCCCCCTGTGCTGCCCTACCACGTGTGCTGCCAGCGCAGCTGAGGCTGGTCTCCCTGGCAACCCCAGCCTGCGCTTTCCCACGTGCAGGTGTGGCTGGGGTCGTCATGGAGACTGGCACAAGCCATGCGGGCAGGGGTTGCTGGGAAATGAAGCCCCTGGCTGATTGGATCCAGGTAGGAGCTTAAATCTTCATAAGTTATGGTCCCCTTATTTGGTTTCTTTTGGAGAAGGACAAGAGGTCCTCCTAGGATCTTAAGACTAAAACCATTCCTTCCACAGGTGATGGTTAATTGCACTTCTTTTCTACCAAAAAAGTCTTGGTTCCACTCTGTTTCAATTCCTGAAGATACAGATACCTAAAACAAATATTCCTGGGAGTAAAGGCATGTCATCCGCTATTGCTTCTTGCAGAAAAAAGTTGCTGTATTTCTCCTGCTGTGTCTGTGTTGTTCAGCTCTCTCTTTAAGGAGCTGTCCCTTCCTTTCTGTTGTTGTGCTTTGAGGTATTTGGTACAGTAGATAGTTCTCCCTCACTAAATTCAAAACTATCTTTTCTCCAATAACAGAATAAAGAAGAGATGTTCTTTTTAAAAATAAGATACATTTTTCCTCTGTGGGAAAGGATAATGATGCTACTTACCTTCCTAATGGGATGCCCCATTAATGGGACCTATGTCTGTAATATATATAAATGGTTGTAGGGGGATGTTAGATGTATAGATATATATCAAAGTCCTCCCCCACCAACCCTAGTGAGAAAAGCTTTATAAGTTCTTTTTATTATGCATTTTGCTTAATCTTCACTAAAACTTGTTTAATCCTGATAATGATTTTTCATTTCCTTTAGTAGATAGCAGTTTGATGGTTGATAAATAGATGTTATTTCTAAAGGTTATTTCTATGTCTCTGTCCTTATTACCCATAGAGACTACTGTGCCTAAAATGCTGTTGCTGATTTGATTTTTTTTAAAGGTATGCAGTCCCTCCTGTCTATACTCTTTATTTTGCCAGCGTATCATTGAAATAAATTTATTCGCATTAGCTCCAACCAACACATGCTGACATGACATTTACATTATTTGTGTAAAATAGTACTTGATCCTCCTGTTTTTTTAGGTTGACAGTTAAATATTGCTGTCTTGCCAGGTGGAAAATTTCTCTTGTACTTCGTCAACGCTGAAGGTAATTTGTATCTTCCACCTTGGCCCTAGGTAGGATAAACTGATAAGATTCTCAGGATCATTTTCAGAGTAGGGTTGCTTCTGTGTCCTGGGCTCTTGTTCTCCCTTAATTTCTATTTTGAACGTTCTGCTTTTCCAACTCTTTGTAGCATCCTATTCTGTTTTAAGATGCTTTCCTTCTAAGTTGTGGGTATTGTTGCCTTCCCTTTCTCACTGGAGTTTGTATTAAAAAACAAAACAAAACAAACCCCAAAAAACTCCTTTAAATCTGCAGGTCTTTGCACTTCTAGGACAGTTTGACATTGATAACTGCCTGGAAGGCAGTAGCAGAAACAATAGGGTACTTCTCTGATTAGTGTTCCTGACTTCCTATGCTGTATGAAAGAGCAGGGGTTAATGGCAGCGTTGTCAGTGGCAATGGAGACAGAGTGGCATTTGGTGGGGAGAAGATAAGGAGTTCATTCCTTTGCACAGTACATTTGAACTGATAGTCCAAGAGGTTGGATAATTATGCAATAGTGGGCAAATGAAAGAAGTTAGAGCTGTAGTTTTGTGTACTACAAGAAAAGATTTTAAGTTATGCTTATATCTGAAAGGTAGAGAGGTAGTTAGCAATGGAAGGTAGACTTCTTGATTCCTCAGGATGTCGGAGCTTAAGAGTGATAATTAAAACTGCAAATTCCTTCTTTCATCTTTAGTGGGATTGCTAAATGTTAAACTTGCTTGTTAAAGGCTTTGTCATCTTTTCATCTAAGAAATCAAGTATGTGGTTTCCAGGATATGTAGCACTGAATATTTTGTTTTTAAAATGGCATGTCAGGCATTTGACATTTATACGAAATATAAACTCCTCTCTAAAAGCATTATTAAAAATTAAGATGTAGTGAAGCTTGAATGTTTGAAGAGGATCTGAGAATACTGATGTAGAAATAGTCGCAATAATCCTAAGAACAGGTCCAAAGTGGAAGATTTATAAGGTAGAATGGTAATTTAAACAAATGGGCATGTTGCAGTAGAGTTGAGAGGTTTGTTTTCAAATCAATACTCAAATCTTAAAACTGCAAGACAGTTATTTTCAGGTAAATTAAGGTCAATAAGTCATGAAAACATGATGTTCTTTGAATGCCGTTCCAAATGTTGTGCTCCCGTGTATCGAGACAAGAAGTGGAAAGTCATGTCTTTATTTTCTGCCATATGCATGGAAACAACACACAATTTCAATCTCACTACCCCTCAAAAATTCCCTATTTGAAATTCTGTAAAGGCATAGGATAATGGGCAAATCTCACATTAACAAAGCAATACAGGAACACTTAAAATGTAAACACTTACTGTATGCAGTAAATGAAGTAAAGAATGCTTACAGCAGCCTGATAGCATTCTTGTAATTAGATCTTTGACACTTTTTTTTTCTGTCCCAGATGTTTCCATTTGGCAGAATCACTGTCCTAAAACAGATCAGCAACTTAATTGATCTTTCCTGCTATGCTGTTCTGTAACCCTTTATTCTAATGGTTCACAATCTGTGGTACGCGTACCACCAGTGGGATGCAGACAGCCTGTCAGTGGTACACATGACCTGCTCAGACCTTCCTCCCATGAGGGTGGGATCGAGGTGCCATGTGGACACCACTCCAAACATATGCTATTGTGCTTTGCACCTACCCTTGTGGATGGAAGGGTCCAGCTCAGTCAGCGCACGGCTTCTGAGTGGGATAGCTGCTGCTGCTGCTGCTGCTTCTGCTGTGGCCTCCCGGGGACCTGCTCCATTTCCCCAGTCTCCTGCTGGGAGGGGCACAATTTCTGCTGGGCAATATTGCCAGCATTCCCTGTGGGTACGTGCAGCTCTCACAGTTGCTGGGCATGGGAGGGAAGTCCCCTGCTCTAGAGCCAGCTGCGTTCCCTGCTGGGGCTGAGCAGCATAGGAGGGTAGCCACAGGTGCCTTCCCCTGGAGGGTGGGGAATGCAGCTGGCTCTAGCACTCTAGGCTTCCCTCCCTTGCCAGGCAAGTGCGGGGAGTGGTGGCAATACAGACTGCCTGGTGGAGGATGTGCCCCTTGCTGCTGTGTGCAATGCTGGCTGGAGCCTCACCCCCCTGGGCACCTGCACCCCGAGTGCCCCTGCCTGCTGCTGCACCATGGGAGGAGTGTGTGGGGTGGGGGGTCCTCACACCCCACAAAACCAACACAGCCACACCCTCCAGCCCCCCACATATATACAGCTCCCAACATACCATTGTTCCCTTACACACAGCCAAACTCCCCCATACCCTATCATATCCCTCCACCCCTCTCTAGGCCATGCACATTGCACCAATAGCCTACCTGCAGCATGGAGCACGAATAGCCTGTTCCATTCTTTGCCAGGCTCACAGTGGGTACACCCTGGCACACTCCCCTGCCACATGGATAGGTTGGCCCCTTCCCACTGCAGCCTGTTCCTGGGAAACCAGAAGCCAGAGGAAGGAGGGGTAGCTCTGAGATCTTGGTCGCCACCTCTGCAAGAGCAGTGGATGCAGTGGGGGAGCTGAGTAGGAGCCTGCGAGCCCCACATTTAACGTTAACCCCTTGTGGGCTGCTTGCAGCTTGTGGGCTGCTTGCAGCCTGTGGGCTGCTAGTTGGACAGCCCTAGATCACAAGTAAGAATATAGGTTTTTTTATTGCTTTGAGGATTCAGATTTTGTAATAGCACTTGAATTAACTGTATGTCACATTTCATTGGGTAAAGTTATATTTTATTTCAACCATTTGCTTTTTAGGTCACGCCATTCAGATCTAATTAATACCTACATAGACATGTGGGGGGCATGTTTGTTTGTTTTTTTCTTTCATACTGTTCATTTGTTTTCTGCCAACTGTAATCTGCCTACCAAATATAATGTTGTTGTGCTGAATCAGCTGTATTTACATTTTGGCTTGTTGTAAATAAAGTGGTCTTCCAAGCCATATTTGAAATAAGTGAATTTACATTTTGCATGATTTTTATCAGTTTGCTCTATGGCAATGATTTTTGTGCTGAATGAAGTGGCGTTTCTAGTTTTTCCAGAAGATAAGTGAATGGTAATATAAGTGAATGCTCAAAGGTATGGAAAAAGACTTCTTCCTTACATGGTTCTCTTATGTGATTTCTAAAACAATGGGCCTTCTGTCATTCCTCTGAGGATGCAGTTGAACTTAATATTAAGTTTTTTATTTCCCTTCTTTCAGGGTTTTTCCCCCACTTTTCTTTGGAACATACTAATTCCAAAATCTTTCTTAACTTTAAATATTTTCTGAACTTAGTTTTGTTAGCCTTTCATCTTGGAATCCTAAACAGTTTTATGCCATCCTTACAGAGCCAAGGTGCTGAAAGCTAACTGCAGCAGTACTTGTATACTGCTGATCTCACCAGTGCTACAGATGTGCTATCGCCTTCCATTTTCCTCTTTATAAATGTGTATGTGCAGTTCATAATCAGCTTTTTGCTGCTTTGTTGCTATGGCAGAATAGAGAGGTCCCACCTCACCTTTGTAAATGATGTGATTGCAGCCTGGATTAAGGACAATAAGAAGTCCTTCTTTAAATACATAGGGGGTAAAAAGAAGGTTCCGGCTAATGTGGGGCCCCTGCAGGACACATTAGGAAATTTGGTTGTAACACCAGACGACAAAGCCAACATATTTAACGATTTCTTTGCCTCCATCTTCCTAAGCAGGGACCGGAACAGCCACCCCCGTGCTGGGCCCCCCTCAGGGGAGGCACACCTAGGCCAAGGGTTAGTGAGGAACTGGTTAGGGAGCTTCTGGAGGGACTGGACATATTCAAGTCAGCCGGTCCAGACGATCTCCACCCTAGAGTACTAAAGGAATTGGCTGAGGTCATTGCAGGAACCCTGGCACGGCTTTACGAGCACTCGTGCTCTGGTGTGGTGCC
>NW_017728948.1:57765845-57771144 GCF_001723895.1 Crocodylus porosus
TACTCAGGTCCCTTCCGACCCTAGAAACTATGAAGCTATGAAACAAGGGTCATTCCAGGAAACAAAAATTCTCAATATATATATGTGCCTTTCTTTTGATCCTGTTTTGCTTTCTAATAATTCTATCTCTGTTGCTGTCTGCATAACCTAATTTGGTAGAGCTGGCTTCCTCCTCCAGTTCTTAATGAAGGACTTGGTAAGAATGAGCTCAGTGCTGATCCCTGCATATTGCCACTTGTATTTACTCCTTTTGTCACTATTTTAGTTTTTCAATATGTGAGTGCTCCTACCTAAGCCAATAACAATCTATTTTCAAAGTGAGTTTTTGAGCTAAACTGGCAAAAATTTTGACTGGAATCCAGATTTCATCTATTGCTTTTTCTTCTAGTAATTTTATATATGGATCTCATTTGGTTTTTATAAAATTGTTTGGTTTGCTTTTTTCTCATGTCTTATCAAAATAATTGATAGTTGCTCAGCAAATTTATTAGCTGATTTCCTTAACACTGCTTATTGTGGCCTGGTTTTAAGATTGCATGTTCAGATTTTTCAAATGTTCTCTTGCCTGTTTCGTTAATAAATAAGAGATGAGTTCTGAGTTTAAAATTAGGCTCTGAGTTCAGAAGGGAACTTGTTTGAGAAGAATGTCACATGATCGGTAGTTTTATTATTTCAAGGATGTTCTCACTTTGGTATTGTGTCTTATTTTCCCTGTCAAGAAAATAATTGACATCTTCAATTATTTGTTCAGTATCTAGCCACGTGGGTCGCTGTAAACCAGTGGTCTCCAACCTTTTTAAGTAGGAGATCACCATTAGCATTTAAAAGCAACCCAAGATCTACCATGAGCTCCTTCCCTCCCCATAAATAAGTTTGTGGGATGGGAAAGGGGTAGGGGGCGGCAATCAAGGCAGAGGGAGAAAAAATTATTTGGGGGTGTAAGCCTGTGGGGGAAGAGGTAGGAGGAGGGGAAAGGGCCTTGGGAGGGTGGGGCATATTGAGGCACGGGTGGGGTGGCATGTACTCCACGGGGGCTCTGTCCAGGTGTGCACAGTAGTGGGAGCCCCTCCATCCTCACCCCCTTGATCTTCCTGCCAGCCACCTGGCCAGGGTCCCATTCAACTTACCCCTCTGCAACTCTGTCCGTCACTGTGGGGTCCTTGATCTGGCCCCTGTCTCTTCCTTCCCCGGTGGACTGGGCTGGGGGTAGGGTGCACACATATATGCACACGCATGCTTAGCTCCCCAACCCAGCCTTGGATTGACTCCAGTAGGCTCCGAATTGGTGACCACTGCTTTAAACTTGCATACTTTCATAATTGCTTACTAGTATAGCCTCTTTTTCCCTCCCATTGCTCCTTTCCTGCCCAAGGCTTTAGAATACCAGTTAAAACCTTGAAATTCCTTGCAGTCTTTTCAACTAGCATTAACTTATTCTTACCTTTTCCTCCTTTATCTTTGTCTTATGAGCGCTGACTAAATCTGAATGTACTTGTATCTAGTTCCAGTAAATATGCATACTTACCTTTTGGATATTAGAGCAGTCCTTGCTTTGGCTGCTGCTTAGGTTCTGCATGTTTCTTATACAAATTTTAATTTGTTTGTAACAGAGGAAAACAGTTCCTGCAAGGGAGAATACAGAGTATGTAATATGGGGGACAAGAAACATTGGATAAACAGAACTGAATTGGTGATGAACCTGAAGTACCATGAGCCTTGGGAAAACAGTTACTACAGTGCTTCGATTAGGGATGTAAAAGGTTAAACAGGCAAACAGTAATTATAGATTCATAGATGAAGATCTACTTAGGTCCCTTCTGACCCTACAAGTCTGACCCCCTGCCCTGGGCAGGAGAGAATACTGGGCTCATATGACCCCAGCTAGGTAATTGTCAAGCCTCCTCTTAAAGACCCTCAAGGTAAGAGCCAGCACCACTTCCCTTGGAAGTTGGTTCCAGGTCCTAGCCACCTTGACTGTAGAATAATGTCTTCTAATGTCTAGCCTGAACCTACTCCCAAACAACTTATTCCTTGTTTCTCCGGCAGGTGCTCAGGTGAACAGGGTCTCTCCCATTCCCTGCTGGTCCCCCCTGGTAAGTTTGTAGATGGCCACCAGGTCACCTCTCAGTCTTCTTTTATGAAGGCTGAACAGGTTCAGGTCTTGTAGCTTCTCCTGATAGGGTCTGTCTTGCTGTTCCCGGATCATGCGAGTAGCCCTCCTCTTGACCGTCTCAGTGCTGGCCACATCTCTCCTAAAGTGTGGCTCCCAGAACTGAACTCAGTACTTTAACTGTGGCCTGACCGATGTCTCATAAAGGGAGAGAATCACATGCTTGGCCCTGCTTGTGATGCATCTCTGGGTGCATGACAAGGTGTGGTTGGCTTTACTGACTGTGTCCTCACATTGACGGCCCATGTTCATTTTGGAATCTATAATGACTCCAAGATCTCTTTCTGTCACTGTGCTTTCGAGGAGGGAGTTCCCCAGCCTATAGGTATGCTGCTGGTTCTTACTGCCCAAGTGCAGTACCCTGCACTTGTCAGTATTGAATCCCATCCTGTTCTCACTTTAACCTGTCCAAGTCCAGCTATATCCTGTCCCCCCCTTCTTCTAGCGTGCCCACCTCGCCTCAGATCTTGGTGTCGTCAGTGAATTTGAGCAGGGTGCTTTTCACCCCCTTGTCGAAGTCACTAATAAAGAGATTGAACAGTATGGCCCAAGGACTGAACCCTGGGGGACCCCACTGCCCACATCCCTCCAGGTCTAAAATGACCTGTCCACCACCGCTCTCTGGGTATGGCCCCTCAGCCAATTTGTGACCCATCTGACTGTGTAGGCATCAGTGCCACTGTTGCCTAGCTTTTTAATGAAAATGGGGTGGGAGACTGTGTCAAAGGCCTTCCTAAAGTCCAGAAAGACTACGTCCACCATGGCACCTGTGTTCAGTGATTTTGTGATCTGATTGTAGAAGGCAATCAGGTTGGTCTGACAGGACCTGCCCCTAATGAACCATGCTGTTTGCCCCTGGTCATAGTCTCCCCTGCTGGTCCCTCACAGATGTGCTCTTGGACAATCTCAAAGAGCTTCCCTAGGATCAAAGTAAGACTAAGGGGCTTATAGTTGCCTGGGTCCTCCCTCCGCCCTTTTTTGAAAATGGGGACCACATTGGCCTTCCAGTCATCTGGCACCTGGCCAGAGCACCACAAGTAATGAAATTATCACGTGTGAGAGAAATTATTGCCTTGCCTGTTTTTAACAGGATAAATTACATCCTTGAGCCTTGGATGGCCCATGGCTTCTGGCAGCTGCAGCTCAACTTGAAGGAACTGTGGCAGCTCTCCCAACTGAGGGGCATGTGGCAGATGGATGTGCCATGCAGGATTGCTCCACTGCTAGGAGCTGTGGTGCTGGGGCAAGCCCTCAGCCAAATGGGAGGAGCGCAGCACCGGTTCAGCTTCTGGCTGCATGTGGATGGGAAAGGGATCTGCTGGAGCAGCTGTGTGATGCTGTAGCCCAGATCTGCACTACCTCCAGGCAGCCCCTGCAGTTGCCACTCCCTTGATAACGGGGAGGACTGAAATGGGCACTGTGACAACCCTATTGCCCTGTGCTGCTGCTGCTGCTAGTGCCACTGCCTGCTGCACACTCGCCAGGTGGAGCCTGCTGCAGCCATGGGCTTCAGTCTCAATCCTGCATATGAGCTCAGCCTCTAGCTCCCCATGTCACCTTGCCTCTCTACCATGGGACCGATTATAATTATGGAAGGTTAAACGGATAATTTTAAATGAAATTTACATCCCTGGCTTGGCTATGTGCAGTAAATACTATATTTACTCAAATCTGAGGTATGTTTTTAACTCCCCCTACCCCCCATCCCCTATTTGCCCAATAAACAAGGGGGTGGGGCTGGGAATCTGCCTCTTAGACTGGGATACTGCCCAGGGCAGGTGGCAGCTTGGCTTTGTTTTTTGCCCTAAAAGCCAAAGCCAGAGCTGAGCCAGCCACCTTCCCTGTGCTAGGCTGACTCATGCAATGGGAAAGAGATCACAAATAAGGGTAAGTGTTGGGAAAGACCGTACAGCCTGATGCATGAGTGAGAATTATTGTGTAAGCATGGCATAGACTACATAGGCTGTCCTCCTGCTTCCTCCTCCTGCAGTGCATACCTTCAGCTCTGGGGTGTGGGGCCTCTACTGACTGCCCCAGAGCCAGTAAATCAGACTTGCCTTGAAGGTGAAGGGTGGCAGGGGTCACAGACATTGTTATAGGGGGGGAAGAAGTGGCAGGCATAGGCAAGAGGTAGGGGAGATTGGTGGCATGTGTGGTAGGCATAGGCATGGGGATCAGGGGGGCAGGGGGCAGAAGGGCATGTGGCCAGGGGGCAGGTAAAAGAAACAGTTGTCAGGGAGGACAAGTGGCGGAGGAGCAGGCACAGGGCGCGGGGCAGTAGGACAGACATCCGGGGAAACAGGCAAAGGTGTAAGGTGGCAGGTTACAAGGGCAGTGGGGTAGGTACCGGCAGGGTGACTGGTATAGGGACAGGCGACAAGGTCAGGGCTGGGACAGCAGGTAGGAGAGGCCAAGGGGTGAGGCCAAGTCTGATACTGCATTCAGCGAGGTTTATCTCAAATCAGTTTCTAATCACGTAAACAGGCTTATGTGTAATGTCTGCCTCTAGCCTTTGGGATTTTTGTAAGGGGAACAAAAGGGGATTTATAAATGGGGTCAGGGCAAAGCAACGCCCTTTTTCTCCGTTCCCTTTTACCTGTGCCATGATATGGGTATTCTTGTTACTTTGAGTTTTGTGTTTTTATAGTTATACATGAAGGCTTGAGGTGGTGAGATTCCTTGGGATTGCCTGCGAATACAGGGTACTGGACCTGTTTTATTTTTACTTAATTTTTATATAAAATAGAAAACTAGGGCTTCAGAAACAAAACATTGCCCCCCCCCCACACACACTATAATTTAACCCTGCCCTCTGTTACCTGTCAGCTTCATGTTTTTGGGGAACCCTGACACAGGACACAGACTGTGTGACTCACAAAGAATCGCGCCCCCTCCCCCCAAAACAGAAGCTGATTAAGATGCAGTGAGAGACGCACTGAAAACCCTCCAGATAAGGGTGACAAAAGTGAAACAACTTCCCTAGGTCTCATTTGCATCTGAGATGGGAACAGATGACCATTCATTTACGTGAGAGATGGAGAACAGAAAGCCTGAAGCAGAGACTGCAGTGAATTCTGGGATCAGCGAAGCAGGGGAGCACTGCATGATGGGGAAGCTGTGTTCCAAATG
>NW_017728948.1:57773449-57779464 GCF_001723895.1 Crocodylus porosus
CCCAGTTTGGCTCAGACGTGCCCTAATGAACTGAATGCTGGCCCAGGAGGGTGTCATCTGGACACCCAGCCAGATTCAGAGGTATTCGGTTTAACTGTGTGCTTGTGTCTGACTGTGGTTATTGTTGCTCTGATGAACTGATTCTTGGCATATGAGGGTGTCGGCCTGTCCATACTGATCAGCCCGGCCAGGTCAGGCGTGTCACGTTAATCCGTGTATGTTTGTGTGTGTGACTGATTTGGGACTGGAGGAACCCAGTCCCACTGAACTGAGTCCAGCAAGATAGCTCCACTGGGGGGTGAGGGCTTGCAGAAGGGGGAGATACAGCTCTGTATAGAAACACCAGTAACACAAGCAGCACAATGATAGAATTACCAAGGTCCTAGCCCTAATAAATGAGCACACCCCAAAGTAGTGGGCAAATCTGGTAGCACCTCTTAAATACAACTAAAACACCTTTTTAAAATTAGAGTTGTTTACTTTTCTAAAATCCACGTTTCTAAGGAGCTTATTTTAATTTTTAAAGTTTTTATTCTGGTTAGGAGGAATACTATTTTTGTGTGTGGGGGGGGCGTTCCCCTTTTCATCTTTCTCCAGAAGCACAACTCTGTTCCTTCTGCCCTCCCTCCCTTCCCCCCCCCCCAGCAACTAGATGTCAGGACTACCAACAACTAGCTATAGGATATTTGGGAAAGGCATTAATGGAGTAGCATGACATTAAGTGTAATGTCTAACTTTTTAATTCGTTTATATCTACAGCTTTCTCTCTCTTTCTCTCTCATATTTCTCTTACCTACCTGATGCTATTTCCAAAAGATACTTAAGACTTTTAACAGCCATTTGTATTGTCATTCTGGTTCTAAATAGGCTTTCTTGATATCTGTATTTGGACAATGTAAAAATTTTATACAAAGTAGTTCAGTCATCTTGGTGTTGTAGGACTGAAACTGATAAGGTTGCTTCTTATCAGCTGCCAACCATTTGTTTCAAAATGAACATTGGTTAATGGTAATAAGTTTTTATATATTCAGTTATTAGCTTCCTATTGTACATTCCCCTTCTGTGCTCATTAATGACCAAATTCTGCCATCTCTTACTGCTGAAGAATCCTTTGCTTCATAAGTACTGTCATATTACCGTCTTTAGTAGTAAGAGGGCAGATTCTGACTCTACTTCAGAAATCATGTGTGGATCTTCCTTTCTGCAAGCTGATTTCAGTTTGAGGAATGAACATTTGTGAAATGTGCTGTTCCTGATTATGCCTGTAGATAGATGAAATAACAATACATTAAAGGCAGAACACAATAACTTAAAAATATCTTCAGTTTAAGTTACTCTAATTCAGTCATATGCTGAAATATTCAACAGCATAGTCAACATCAAAATAAGTATGCCAGATGAATTATTTTATTTACCATTAGATCATGAGTATTTCCACTAAATCCAAATGAACACTGAAATCTTGGCGTAAAGAAAATATTTTCAAAATAATATTGTAGAATCCTTTCTGTTCTTTAAAGAAAATGTCTATTTATTTCTTAGAAACGTAATATAATCTTACATATCCTTTCCATTGTTCTACTAGATTTAAATGATTAGATGATTTAAAAGGTAACACAATTAATCATACCGTTCCACTTTAAGGATGGGATTTTCTGAAGCACTAAGTGACTTGGAGCGTAAATACTAAGGAACGCATGATAGTAGTGCTATCTGAAAAGTTTAATGAATAACATATCTATAAAGGATGCACTTTAGAGTACTCCAGGTGTAGTTGAGGTAGCTCTTAGTTTGGTGGCCGCTTTCATATACATGAGTCTGTTAGTTTTCATATGCCAAATGGAGTTAAATATCCTAAGAGTTTTGTTGATGCATCACGTTTTGTCCTTACTGTTTTCATCTCTTCAGGAGGAAGTTTAAAAAATGTTTCCACATTCAGCTGACGGTCATCTGTCGTTCAAACTTAATTGTAATCTGTACCCAGCCTTCTGTTCCTCTTCTAGAAACTTTTATTTTTATGACGGGCTGATACATCTAGAAGTTTGTTTACTTTTACAAAGTTCCTGAAGAATTTTCAGGGAAGGCTCTTTCTTATTTTAAAAAGGTGCGGGCTTGAGAGATTCTGCATGCCTTGACTAGCCTCTATCATTTTGTCTCTTCCTTATCCACTGAAGACTGGCTTCAAGCTACTGAGCTATAGGATGCATATTTTTATATCTCGGGTGATCCTACCTAAAATAGGATGTCTGTTATCCAACAAAAAAACTGTAAATGCTACAGTGTCCTTCCATTACTTGCTTATGGCACCTGGCGTATTCACAAAGTGCCTTTCAACACGTGGTGATTTAAAACCTAGTGGTGAGGAGGGGAGGAGGAGGGGAGCCTGGTCCTGGTTCCCAACCCTGTGGGCTTGAAATGCCATATATGCTGCCTGGCCCTGCTTCCTTGCAGCTCTGGCTTTAAATCACTTTGTGTGCAGTCCATCTGGGCTGCATACATGGCAGTTTAAAAGCTGGGAGATTCCCTATTGACAGCTTGCCTCTTAAGCAGGATAGAAGACAGGCTGTCAAGTAATGGGCTCCCCTTATGGCAGGGGTGGCCCAAGAAGCAGTCCTCTACTGCTTCCTGGTTAGAGTTTTTTGGTGTAGCTTTGAAGCCAGGGGGCTGGAAGGCATGTATCCTCTAGCTGAGTGCTATTTTTCTAGCAGTAAGAAGTTCTCAGAATTTCAGAGAAAACCTTACTGGTAGAAAGGCAGAAAATTGCTTAGGGTAAATTTGGCATCTTTTATTAAATCAACTTGAAGATTTGGAAAGAAATTCTTCTTTGCAAGCTTTTGTTAGGCTAAGGAAGCACCTGCAGTTGGTCTGTGCTCAATAAGCTCCTGTCTGACTGTATCTGGTTCTCTGAAGGGTCCAGTCTGACTAACAGGAATCAGACTCCTTATAAAAGGCAGTGGGAATGTCTTTAAGGGAGGGTTATTCTTGTTTATGCCTCCTTTCATACAGTAGCTTTTTTTAGAGTACTTGGTATAATTTCTTCCTGCCTTGAGGTTGAAACTGCCTCTTAGAAAAGTACCCTTACCACCAGCCTATTGGCTAGGTCAGGTGGAGGCACTTTCCATTCCTCAGAAGCTGTTGCACCGTGCAGTAAAAAATGCAAGTCATTCGGTGTTGAAATATAATCTGTTAGACTAGATTTCTATTTTGCACCATTTGGGGACAAGGACGGTGCTTGCTTAGCTTCCATGGATGGGAATGTGCAGAGGTCAGTTAGACATTAAGGTTATTTTTCTTCAGAAGGATTTTTGCCCATTTACTGTTTCTATTTACCTTTTATCTTTCTCAAAGTTCTAATTATACCGTATTACCAGAGGAGGCAGTGGAAGGATGTGAAGGCATGGGACATTCGGAGCAAGGAGAATAAGAGGAGGAGAAGATATGAGAATGGCACTGCTATTAGAAACATTTCACTGGTCTAAGCTGTCCTGTTGTAGTAGGTTAAGGTCATAAATGTGCAGAGGTCACCTGGAAGAACTTTAACCAAGAATGTTTTTGATGATGGCTAACTTCAGTAGACAGGCCGTTCGTTCTGCTCATTAGCTACAGACTAATATCAAAATTCTCAAATGAACTTAATGTTAAGTAATGCTTAAAAACCTAGATACAGTTTTAGAGCTAAGAAGTCTATAGAGGACAGGAAATGAACACACCAAATTTGTCTTTGATATTCAGCTTGAATCCAGCGAATATGTGAATCGGTATTAGTGTAATTGAAAATTACCCTGTCTTGTTTTATTTTTTTTTTACCTGAATTCTGAATAGTCAATGTGGAAAACACCTCTTGTAATGCTAAATATCTTCCATCAATGTGAACAGAACAGAGAAGAAATGAGGTTACAAAGCTCATAAGTGTATGGCTCCATTTAAACATTTTTTAATGATTATTTTACACTTGAAATCCAAGTAAACCATTAGAACCTTTTGTAAAAATAAGGGAAAATAAAAAAAAGCAGGCCCTTCAAGTTGAATTGTGATCCTTGTGTTATGGTGTTAGTGTTCATTGGCATCTGCTTCAGATGGTTCAGAAACTGTAGTTTCCATTTTGGTCAAGCTGACACGTTTTAGTTATAGCAACTTCAAGTTCTTGTTTGGTTTTTTTTTTTTTAAAGAAATGAATGCGGTGTGCTCTCATGCAGAACTCACGCTTACTTGGCTGTGAGAGAGTAAATTACAAGTCCATTAGCTGATGCAGCAGCTTTGTTTTTCAAAGTAATTAGGACTCTGTGCTGATTTTTCTCCAAGGGAGTGAAAATTGAACTTTATCTTAAAATTAAATGGACTGTTTTGATAATAAAAATTGGTTTCCTTGATCCATCTTTATATAGGCATGGTAACTGTGAAAATGGTGAAAGAATCTACTTTATGATATACTTCTATACCAAGAAGCATTTTTTGACTATTTGGTTCTTTGTAGTTAGGCACTTTACATAAAATTTAAAACATGAGGACTTTGAACTGAAATGGACAAAATGATAGCTCCACTAGTAAAGTGAAATTAAATTTTAAGACTTCATGAACATTTTCAAAAAGCACTAGCATTAAATGAAGTTGCGATATAACAATCTATACATAAACTTCATTTTCTAACTTTAATCACAAATTTCTTCTTGAGAGCTCATGTAAGTGTTTACTGAATAATTTCTTATTTTATTTATTCCTTAATTTGGTTTTCAGTTAAATCTTTTGGTTACTGGCTTTTGAGGTGGTATGCAAACATTGCCTCACTTCAGTGCACTTCTTTCTTTGCTCAACATACAGAATAAGTAGGATTGTGTTTTTGTGAGTAAAATAAAATTACGTCTTCATTTATGTGTGAGTTATACAAAGATGAAAAAGAGAACCAGGTTTCCTTAAAATGTCCAGATATTATTCTGCTAACTCCCAGAGTAATTACTTTAAACTAGCAAGATTAAGGATCTCATCCATTGCTGAGATTGCCTACTCCTGTTGGTCCTTAGAGGCTATTTATGAACGTTAGCACCTTATTGTGGCCTTTGGCATGTAATGCATGGATTAACTGGGAAGCTGGCATTCTGACAGCTAGTGGGAATTTGTGTTCTGTTCCGCTCTTAATGCAAGGATAACTGTGATCATGCAAAAACAGCACCCAGATGGATGATGGCAATCCCTGGAAGTTCTGTTAAACAATAAGATGGCCAAGAGAAGTGTGACCTAATATAATAAAAACATTTTGAGGGAGAAAATGCTGAGCAAGCATTTAGGTAATAATATAAAATTGAGATGGAGAATGTAGGTAGAATATTTCAGGTGAGCAAGGAAGATGTGTTTCTGGCTGGGTTTTTTTCTGTTTGTTTGTGTTCCCCTTCCCCCCCCCCCATCAAAGCTTAAGCATAAATGGTCAAAAAGCCTAAGGCTGAATTGATTCAATCTTTGCAGGTTAGTTTAAGCCAGGGGTGGGCAATTATTTTGAGTGGAAGGCTGCTTAAGAACTTTTGGTGAAGTGTGGAGGACTGCAAGTGTAGCCCTGCCCCCTGACATATGCCCCGCCCTCTGGTTGCCATCTTGTGACTGGAAGTCCTGCCCCCTAACCCCTGACCTTTGCCACCTGGTAGTCTCCTCCCTTGCCCAGTAAGTATTCCTTTTGGAGCGGGGGCAGTTTGCTTGTATATTGTATATGGAGTGGTAGGGTGTGTGTGTGTGTGTGTGTGGCTGGGGAGATGTGTGGGGTGTGGGTGTGGTTGAGGTGTGGGTTGTATGGGACTTCTGTGTGCATGTGGGTATGATGTGGGTGGGGTATGTTTGGAGTATCGTGGATGTTTGTGGGGTATATGGGATTGCTGGATGTGTGTGTGTGGGTATGATGGGTAGGGTTTGTGAGGGGTATGGGTGCATGTGGGGAGGTGTGTGTGTATGGGTTGTGGGGATGTGTGTGGGGGTGTGGTTGAGGTATGTGGGGTGGGTATGGTGGAGGTCACTGTGTGTGGGGTGTGTGTG
>NW_017728948.1:57779564-57797109 GCF_001723895.1 Crocodylus porosus
ACTGTGTGTGGGGTGTGTGTGTATGGGTTGTGGGGATGTGTGTGGGGGTGTGGTTGAGGTATGTGGGGTGGGTATGGTGGAGGTCACTGTGTGTGTGGGATGTGTATAGTGGGGTATGTGTGAGTATGGAGGGGGTGTGAGGGGGTGTAGCTGTGTTGTGTGGAGTATGGGTGGGTTGGCTGTGTGCATGTGGGAGCTTCTCCCCTACCTGCACTTTGAGATGTGGCTGAGTCCAGCCCCACTGTAGGCAGGGGAAGGGGTTCCATGCTGCCTGCCTGGCTTCAGTACTCTGCAAAGGGCAGGAAAGCAGCTGCTGCGGCCAGCAGCAGAAGCCCCTGTGAGAGGGGATAGGGGACAGGGAGGGGAGCCTGGCAGCATCAACTCTCTTGGTCTGTCCCATACCTGCCTGGTGGGGTTGCAGCCGAGCCTGGGCTGGATTCTGCTCCTCTTGTTTTTGTCACCTGCCTGCCTGGTGGGGCTGCACCAAATGCATGCTGATTCCTGCTGTTGTTGCTCCCCTCCTGCCTGTCCCTGCCTGCCCTGTAGGGCTTTGAGTTGCTGAGTTCCTTCACCCTCTGCCTCCTGCTCACCTGTGCTCCCCTCAGTGCTTTAGCTTCCCCTCCCTACGTGCTGTCCAGAGCCCACACCTAGTCTAAGCTGTATAGATTGAACTGATAAGAAAGTAGACATTTACTTTTGATTCTGGAAATGTAGCCATTGTGAAATGGTTGGTTTTGTTTGTGCAGTTCAGAGCATGCCAAATGGGACTTTCCTCCTAAGCTTTCTTTACAGAGATGATCTGTGCAAACCTCTCTTCTGAAGCCTTTCCAATCCTGTCTTATGATGGACTGTCTTTTCTCTTGAGTAGGTCATCTTGCCAAGATCATCCTGGGAATGCATAGAGGATATTTATTACTGTGCTGGACCTTATTAGTGAGTAGTGTGTTTAAAACAATAGTATAATAAGCTTGTTGTTATGGTACAGTCAAGGTATTTTGTCTTGCCTCCCAAAAAGCTGCCAAAGTATTGGTAAAGTATACTGAAACAATTATCACATTTACTTGAATATGCCAACTCTGAATATAAGATGACCCCCAGTAATTAGATTTTATATATGGAACATTTCTAAATTTGTTGTAATTTTTCAGTGATTGGAGGTTTGCCTCAATTTTTCCCCTCCTGCTGCTACACCACAGAAAATACATTTGGGGGAGGGGTGGGGGGGGTCAGGTAGTCCCCTTACCTGCTGGTCCTGCAGCTTCTTTCCCTTGCAGCCCCTTCCCCCTCTCCTTACTTCAGACCCTGTTGTCCGTGAGCACATGGAAGTGAGGAACAAATTTGAAAACACCGTAGTTGAAAAATATCTGTAGTAATTTGCGAAGATTTAGTTCATCCAGAAATGATGAATTTTTAACTTTTTTTGAAACTGGTGCAAGTTTTACCTCTAGAATTCTATAAACTTTTGTACCTACTTATATATAGTACAAACTATGCATGATATTAGTTTAAAGCCAAAAGGCTCATGATTTACCATATAATTCATTGGCCTGGGCCCTAGTAGAGTCAACATTGCAAGCCATGGTGACCCCACATCTGAGCACTGTACTCATTGACCTTAGTCTAAGTGAACTGCTAGTGTTATATGTATTAAAATCCTGAGATAAGACAAGCTTTTTAATTATTGATACTGACACTGTCAACTTTGTTTCTTTCTACTACACATTTTCCTACCTAAATTTACACATCATTATGAACACACTGTTTAATACAAATTAAAATTATTTTTTAAATGCTGAGTACTGGGACTCCATTGAAAAGATTAAATACCTAGGACCTATTTAAAGGACCTAGCTAAGATTGATAACAGCAACTGAAATTGAATGTCATTAGCAGGTTTTCTGTTCTCCATGGAAAATGCAATAAAACCCAAATGCTCTCATTTTTAAGGAGAAGAACCAGGATTTCCTCCTTTAAAGGACGTGGGGCTTGGGGCCTGGGGCTGGAATTTGTGGCCAGAGGGACTGGGTGGAGAGTGAGATGGAGCCATGAGTGGCTCATTCAGGAAGCTAGGGGAGCCTGGCTCCCTGCTGTTGCACACATTCCCAGGAGAGGATGGGGGGGACACATGCTGCCCAAAATTGTGTGTGGGATGAGGGCAGGCTGCCTGCTGCAGGCTTGGGCTTCTCACCCTGCTGCCCTCACTTTGGGGCTTCTGTGGACCAGTGGGTGGGACCTAGCATGGCAGGGCAGAGCGGGGCTGAGCAGGAAAGCTTGGTGCCACTGAGTGGCAAGAGATCTAACTGTAGGTGTATACCACAGACCACCAAACCAGGGTGAGAAACTTGAACTAGAGTTCATCTGAGAACTAAAAGAGGCTGCATGGGCACAGGACACGGGTATCATGGGCAACTTCCATTATCCAGAAATTACTTGGGAGAAACACTCGCCCAAGTCAGATCAGTCACCTTGCTTCCTGACCTGCATCAAAGAGCTTTTTCTGACTCGGGAAGTGCACTGGCCAACAAGAGGTAATGCTCTTCTAGACTTGATCTTGGCCAAAGGAGACGATCTGGTGACTGACTTAAACACAGAGGGCAGCCTGAGCGATAGTGAAACCATTGTGCTCATGGTTTATTGCAAGGCAAACTGGATAGCAGGCTTGAAGTTTTGAACTTCAAAAGTGCAAACTTCAACCAGCTCAGGTCATTTGTAGGGAATGTGCTGCAGGACCAGGGACTGAAGGTGAAAGGAGTACATGAAGAGTGGTCATTCCTAAAGGACGCGATTGTTGAAGCAGAAAGGAAGTCAATTCCCGTGCGAAGGAGATGTAGCAAAAGGGCTGGGGAGCCCTCTTGGCTAAAAAGGGAAATCATGTTTCTCTTAACAAAGAAGAAAGAGGTGCATAGTTAATAGAAGGTAGGGACAGCCCCCAAAGAAGACTATGTAATAATGGTCCGCACTTGTAGGGATCAGATTAGAAAAGCTAAGGTGGCGACTGAACTAAAATTAGCAACAGGAATCAAGAACAGCAAGAAGTCTTTCTTTACATATGTAGGGAACAGGAGGAAAATGAATAGGAGTGTGGGACCACTGCTCAACAACTCAGGACAGCTAGTCACAGGCACTCAGGAGAAAACTGACCTCCTGAATGACTACTTTGCTTTGGTCTTTCACCGGGCCAAGAGGAAAATCATGCCAGCTAGGGTACAGAATGAGCAGGGTTCAGATGACCGCATTTCTACTATTGCTGTAGAACTGGTGTGTAATCAGTTAAAAAAACTGGACGTATACAAGTCAGCAGGGCCAGATGAACTTCATCCAAGAGTGCTGTAGGAGCTGGCTGAAGTAATTGCAGAACTCCTGACGAATCTCTTCTAAAACTCATGGTGCTCCGGGGAGGTCCCCAAGGACTGGAAGAGGGCCAGTGTTGTATCCATCTTCAAGAAGGGGAGGGGAGAGGACCCAAGTAACTACAGTTCAATTAGGCTAACTCCTATCCCAGGGAAAATCATTTGAAAAACTCATTAAGGAGACTATGTGCGGTAGGCTTGCAGAAGGTAGGGTTCTGAACGACAGCCAGCATGACCTCATTGCGGGCAGGTCTAATCTTGCCAACCTCATCTCCTTGTATGATCAGGTGACTCACCACTTGGATAAGTGAAAGGAGGTTGATATTATATATTGCGACTTCCAAATCCTTTCATTCTGGTATCCTACAATGTTCTTGTGAGAAAATTGGAAGTCTGTGGGCTTAACTGCAAGACAGTCAGGTGGGTAGGAAGCTGGCTGCAGTGTAGGACCCAGAGAGTTCTAATGAACTCGGATGACACCGATCTGTGTCATCTTGGTTGGAAGTGGCCAGTGGTGTCTCACAGGGGTCTGTGCTTGGTCTAGTGCTGCTTAACATCTTCATCAGTGATTTAGATGTGGGTGTGAAGAGCTCACTGGCAGAGTTTGCAGATGACACAAGTTATGGGGAAGTGTAATCATGCTTGAAGATAAGCTGCAGATACAGGCAGACCTAGACAGGCTTTCAAGTTGGGCGGACCAGAACCAGATGAAGTTCAACATTGAGAAATGTAAAATGCTCCCCCTGGGGTTGAACAATTCCCTGCACACCTAGAGGCTTGGCCATGCCAATCTGACCAGCACTAGGAATGAAAGGGAACTAGGGGTAATAATAGACTACAGTGTGAATATGAATTAGGAGTACAATGCTGCAGCCAGCAGGGCTAGCAATACCCTGGCATGCATCAATTGATGCATGTCCAGCAAAACCAAAAAAGTGATTCTCTCCCACTCTACTTGACATTGGTGAGACTGCAGCTAGAGTACTGTGTCCAGTTCTGGGCACTGCTTTAACAAGGACATGGCAAAGCTTGAGAGAGTCCGGAAAAGGGCCACCTGTATGATCAGAGACTTGCACGGCAGACCATATGAGGAAAGGCTGAGGGATCTGGGACTCTTCAACCTGAAAAGAAAAAGGCTGAGAGAGGGTTTACCACTACATCAGAGGCATTCAACAAGAGCTCAGTGAAAAACTTCACCAGGGCACCCTTGGGGAAAACTAGGAGTAATGGTTACAAGCTCCTGGAAGACAGTTTCAGGCTCAACATTAGGAAAAAATACTTCACAGTCTGGACACCCTAGTTGTGGAAATCTTCAAGAGGAGACTGGACGGTCACCTTGATGGGGTCACCTGATCTTTCCTGCTTGGTGCAGGGGGCTGGACTTAATGATCTTCCAGGGTCCCTTCTAGCCTTACAACCTGTCAATCTATGATCTGGGTTCCTAGCCCTGGCAGCTGGGGGTGTCCTCTGGCAGGGCTGTGGGGCGGGGGGCTGCAGGTGGGGCGTGAGAGGTACTAGCAGGGCTGGGGGGTGGGCTTTGGCTTGGGAGTGAGGGGCAATGGCATGGGCAGAGCACCAGCATATCAGGGCTCTTCAGTGTCTCAAAGCAGTGGGGGGACAGCTGCAGCTGGACCCACATCCTGATGAGCAAAGTAGACGGGGAGCTCTGATTTTTTTCCATGGTAAAAAGTCCAAAATCAAATGCCAAAATTTTATAGGTATTTTATTATAGTGAGGGGGAGAGAGAGGGGAGTATGTGTGTATATGTGACATTTAATCATATAAAAATGCAGATTTATTTTTTAAATCGGAGCATTTGCGATTTTAATCCAAGAAAACCAGGATCCCTGGTCATTAAGAAAACTGAGATAAATATATTTTTTTGTGGATAAGGAATGAGAAGAGCCAATAACACTGGCCAGACAGTGGCTATTGTTAAACCTGTCTGCGCTGTTGTCTTGGGGAACAATTGAACAAAAATAAGGTTTAATATATTCAAGGCTGTTTCAACCCTTGTCTGTCTTTAGCTTTTTGGAATTTGTGTTTCTAACAAAGTTTGCTGGTTTAAAGGTACAGAGTTTCCTAATTAAAAAGTAGGGAGGTTACCAGCTGATTTTAACTGCTGTAGTGTAACAAATGGGGTTTTTGCAAACTGAACTATGTTTAAAGGTTTGTCTACTCCTGTTAAAGATAACTGAAGTTGCTGTTTGCTTTGGGAATATATTTTGTAAGATGTGTATTTTTTCTCACATTATGTGTGCACGCACCCATGCATGCACATTGAGTTTATATAATTTTCTCTTGGTGGGGAAACTAACTTACTGTCGATACTGTTATTAATCAGAAGACCTGCAATATGAAACCTTGATCAGCCTTGCTCTACCAATTTCTTACAGCTTTTCAGTGAGTAGAGGTATATGTGGGCAGTGGTGGAACATGGGGCAGCAGCAGCTGCTGTTTTCCACCTCTGCCTCTGAGTTGTCACCTGGGACTAGTGCCCTGGTCACCTCCTTTTAGTTATTCTACTGCCAGTAAGACTTCTGTTAATGCTTGGTAGAGTATTGTTTGGTTTTATGTCACTACGTGGGCAGAGTATAGTATATGAGATGTATGCTGCCTATGATTACATACTTTAGACCACTTGTGTGTATGCTTTAGCATGCTTGTCTCAACCCTTAATATATTACACATTGTGGAATAATTTAAATAATCCACTACATAAGTCTGACTTTATAAATTATTTCAAATTTGGTTCTTAACAAATTACAGCAACATGCATCAAACCTTATCCATTTTTTCTGATAAGTTATGGCATGTCCATTACCTGTGAGCAGAACTTATGAATTAAATGCACTTTAAAGCACATTGTTTTAACATTTTTTTTTTTTGTAATTTGGGGAAGGACTTTGTTCAAAGACCATTTGTTACTCTGAGAAGGCTTCTCCCCCCTCCCTCCCCCACCCCCATGCCAGCCAACAGTGCTTCATGCAGAATGTGTGTTGTCAGTCTTGTCTAGGCTGTGCTTTCTCTGCCAAATTCGAGGCTGCATTCAAGAAGAACAAGCTCAAGCTGATTGAAACTCAGAATTTTTGCTTTGTGAAAAATTTTTGACACGTTGAAAATGTTTGTCTCAAGTTGGAACACAACTAAAAAAAAAAAAAATTCCTAAGGGAAAAAAAATTCTCAACTTCCTTGTCTGAACCCTCTCCCCCACAAAACAAACACTGTTTTTTTTTTCTGTTGTTTTTTTTCTCCAAAAGCAAAATTGTCAGCTCCTTCTGACTCCTGGGGACTTTCTGCTGTGTACCACCTGTATACAGGACTCCGAGAAAATGCATGAGCATTTTCAGCTGCTGAGCATTCCAAGTAATTGATCCTAAGAGAAAATTCTTAGATACTAAGTATCTGCTGACAACTGAGTTACCCTTGTGTCAAGTCCTCCCCAAATTTCAAGCGGTGTACTTTCAGGCTGCTGAAAAAGGAAGCCTGCCCTGCATACTAGAGGAGTGATGTAGAGTAGAATGGAGATGATGACATTTTAGGAGAGGGGCACAGACTTCCCAAGAGATTTGTGCTGTTTTTTAGTAGACTTTCTCCTAGTCACAGTCATTCAAGAACAGGTCAGTTGGAATCGTTAGCATTCCACCTACTCCTTCATTCTCCCTTTTTACATCTCTTCAGTGCACAGCAGAAGTAAAGAAGAATCTGAACAAAACAGCATTAACCTCCTTCCTCCAAATCCTAATGACGTATTTTTCCCTCATCCTGGAATTTTGTTTTTCAAAGGTAAATCACTTTTATGCTTTCTTTGAAAACAAAAAAAGCTAAAATAGAGCACATAGCTGTGCCATATTTAAAGTTGTTTTATGTGATTGATTGATTTTTAAAAGGAGATTTGTATCTTTTTATTAAAATCAATCTTTTAAATGTCAAGACCAGAATGGAAAATGAACTTTGAGCACTAATGGCACTTTTTATGGTGGTTTGAAAAATTGGTAAAGAAAGAATGAAAGTCATGCACATGCCAGTAATTAGGGAGAGCTGCTGCTCTCCGAGGAAAAGTCATGCATATACTAATATTCAGGATTTTTCTCAGAGCAAAAATGGCTGCACCAGGAATAAAATAACCTGGGAACAACCAGGGTTAAATCAAAGGTTAGTTTCTCTTGGGGGAATGAATGACTGTACTTGTTCTCTTCTGAGAAGCCTCCAGTCCTCCAGCATCCCAGAGTGCTTTTCTCCCAGTCCCTTCCCTAGGCAACACTGCATTGCACATTGGACTCTGCTCCTCCAGGTGAACAGGATCAGCAGCTTATGCCCTCTTCACAATCCTCGCATTGTGCTGCAGGAAGACTCTGAACAGTCTGGCTTAGTCATTCGGGGTTGCCCTGTACACTGTTGCTATCCGTCTCCAGGAAGATTGAGGGAGCACTCTGAGATGTGTAGAGGGGGCACTGATGGCTGCACCTACACAGTGTCTGCACTGCAAGCTCCCTGCTCTTTAAGGGCTGAGTATTTGAATATCTGTTTAGGCATCTCCCGGTCATTTTTTCTACCAAGAAAAACTTGGTGAATTCTCTGAGATCATTTGAATATGTACACACAGACAGTAACTTCCCAACCATTTCCCACAGAATTATCTCACTTATCATTGTAATCCAAAATGCTTTCTGGAATCTGTCAGGTCACCTTCATCATCACGTACTAATCCCCATAATCTGATTATGCATGGGGAATGTTTGTTGAGGATATTTTATATGCTCTGTTAAGGCCAGCAGGTTGTATGGTAAGGGTGAACTTTCCACATTTTACTTTTGCTTGTTGTCTTCCTTTCAAGAGAAAGGGGGAGTGATCTCCAGAGTCTAGGAGACAGTTCCCTGATCTAGGAAACAGAAAATCTATGAATTCAAATTTTACCCCTTCTACCATTCTTCACAATACAATTATGTTACCCTTGTTGATTAAATTGATGAACTCCAACTTTCACAACACTTGGGAAAGAGTAGTTATATTTTCCCTCCTTGCTCTTCCCCCCCCCCCCAACAGCAAAAGCTTATTCAAGCCTATGCAAAGCTTATATAGACATTTGGTTGGGATGGGAAGTCGGAGGGTTTCAGCCCTGAGCCAGCGGCAGGACTAGGTTACCTTGTGAGGTCTCTTCCAGACCTATTTTCCTATGACTTTACCTGTGGTGACCTTAAAGAGCTCTAGTCTCTAACATAACATAATATATCCCAATTCTGTCCAGTGCACCATGCTGCTTTGTTGCATTATTTCTAAACACTTTTTTTCTCCCAGAGCCAGAAATAGAGTCTACAATTACTGATGATTAATATTCTATTGCTGACAGTTGCATAACCCACTAGGAAAATGTTTTGTATTCTCCAATTGCTAGCTTACAAAGGAGTTAGTAATTAGTTATGTTGCTTAAATAGCATCTACGCTAGAGATCTGAAGGTCAGGAGTTCAAACCTTCCTGCTGATACACTTGCGGTAGAATATTATAGCTGCATGTTATTTATGTTGGCACTGGATTTATGATCCAGATACCTTGTTCCTGGCAGACCCAAACCCTCAGACCGACCTTGACCTCTCCATTCGATAATAGGCAAATTTTATTGAGACACAGCAATAGCAGATGAGAGTAATGCAGGCAAGGCAAATAGTTCCATATCTACCAGTCCTAAGGCTGTCACAAAGGGAAGGTATGTCTGGCCAGTATGTGAGCTTTACCCTGAGGTTCTGTCTTGAATGTCATTTGTCAGTAGCCTGGAGGTTGAGGGCTGAGCCCCTCCTCTTGTCCTGCCTTTCCCTTCCCCCCCTCCCCCGCCCCCAGTGGGGTGGGTGAGACGGGCTGGTGATATGCCCTCTGTCCATGGTGGCCTCAGGTTCCCCCCTCAAGGACCCCTTGCTGCTCTGAAATCCCTCCCTTTGTATCCTTTTTCTCCTTTGAATCATAGAAGTAGGGTCGGAAGGGACTTTGTAGATTTTCAAGTCCGACCCCCTGCCTGGGCAGGTGAAAAACTGGGCTCAAATGACTCCAGCGAGGTAGGCACCAAGCCTCTTTTTAAAGACTCCCTAGGTTCTAATCTAAACCTCGTCTCCAACAACTTGTGGCTGTTATTCCTTGTTATGCCAGGGGCACTAGGGGAAACAAGGTCTCTCCCAAGCCCTTCTGGTCCCCCCTAGTGAGTTCATAGATGGTTACTAGGTCCCCCCTCAGCCTTCTCTTCTGAAGGCTGAACAGGTTCAGGTCCCGCAGTCTCTCATTATAGGGTCTGCCCTGTTGTCCCTGGATCATGCAGGTGGCCCTCTTCTGGACCCTCTCAATGTTGTCCACATCCCTCCTGAAGCGGGGCACACAGAACTGGACCCAGTACTCCAGCTGTGGCCTGACCAGTGTTGCATAGAGGGGGAGGATCACCTCCTTGGCCCTCCTTGAGATGCACCTGTGGATGCACGACAAGGTCCGGTTAGCCCTGCCAACTGTGACCTCTCGTTGTCGGCCCATGTTCATCTTGGAGTCAGTAAGGTCTCCGAGATCCCTTTTTGCCTCCACGCTCTCAAGAAGGGAGTTTCCCATCTTATAAGTGTGCTGCTGGTTACTACTGCCCAAGTGCAGCACCCTGCACTTGTCAGGATTGAAGCGCATCCTGTTTTTGTTAGCCCACCCCTGTAACCTATCCAGGTCTTGCTGCAGTCTTTCCCTCCCTACTAGTATGCTCACCTCCTCCCAAATTTTGGTATCATTAGCAAATTTAAACAGGTTGCTTTTAATTCCATCGTCCAAATCGCTGATAAAGAAATTGAACAGCGCGGGCCCAAGGACCGAGCCCTGGGGGACTCTGCTGCCCACTTCCCCCCCAGGTCGAATATGACCTGTCCACCACCACCCTGTGAGTACGACCCTTCAGCCAATCTGCAATCCATCTGACTGTGTAGGCATCAATGCCACAGTCACCTAGTTTGTTCATGAGGATGGGGTGGGAGACAGTGTCAAAGGCCTTGCTGAAGTCCAGAAAGACTACATCCATGGCAACACCTGCATCCAGTGCGTTTGACCTGATCATAGAAGGCAATCAGGTTGGTCTAACATGACCTGCCCCTAATGAAACTGTGTTGGTCGCTCTTGAGCATCATCCCTCAAGCTGGCCTGTTGCAGATGTGCTCCATGATGATCTTCTCAAAGGGTTTCCCTAGGATTGAGGTAAGACTGACAGGCCTATAGTTGCCTGGGTCCTCCCTCCTCCCTTTTTTAAAGATGGGGACCACGCTGGCTATCTTCCAATTATCTGGCACCTGGCCTGAGCACCATGAGCGCTCGTAAAGTCGTGCCAAGGGCCCTGCAATAACTCCTGCTAGCTCCCTCAACACCCTGGGGTGGAGTGCATCTGGACCCGCTGATTTGAACACATCCAGCCCCTCCAGAAGCTCTCTAACCTGGTCCTTCCCCACCTGAGGTCTGGAGGCATTCCCCTTGAGTCCGCTTTGCATCACGGTGGGGAAGTCCCGGTCTCTGCCCAAGAAAACAGAGGTGAAGAATTGGTTAAAGAGGTCTGCTTTCTCCTCTGGTGCAACCACCAGATTGCCCATTGTATCTTGCAGGGGCTCCATGTGTTTTCTTCATCCTCCCTATATATCTAAAAAAGGACTTTTTATTATCTTTGATCTTGGACACTAGTCCTAGCTCTATGTCCGTCTGAGCAGAGGAGGTATACTCCTCTTTTGAAATACACCTGGTAGATGGGAAGTGCTATGCCGCCTTTTTGGCAATCAGGCATTCCGGTACACCCTGTGAGCCAGGGGGGCTTTTGGGCACTCTTGCCCCTCTTGCTTCTTGTTGGGGTGGTCACCCCTTGGTGACGCTTCGTTTCCAGGTACTGCTGATTCGGTTTTCCTGTGGTCATCATACTATCCCCATTCTTCCAGCTAATCTTGCTATACTTAGTTAAATGTTAATATAAATGGTAAATAAAATAAAACTAGACAAAGAATATACTGAGGTCAGTATATTTGGATATTTACAGTGGTGCAGTTATGGGACTTGTCTCGTTTTCAGGCAGGTGCCTGATTCTCTTCAGGCAGGTGCAGATTCTTTTCTTCCTGATTCTAGAAGTTATCTACTGCTGTGATTGTGTGCATTTGCATACGTGTGTCCATGTGTGAGAGAGAGAAAGCTGTAGGTTGCAGCAGCTAGGTTGTGAAAGAAAACACTCTATCCAGTTCAAAACCCTAAAGCAATGGAAATAAGGAGAAATCTGTGCATTTGTGTCTACATTTGAAATGGCTCTTCATCTGTTTCCCATTTTTGCTTATCTACTTAAGCATGGGGATGGATGAGAAATGTCATTTTTCAATATTAATTGTTGCTATAGGTAGCTTTTGATTTTTAATTACATATATCATAGATCTAAAACCTGCAGAACTGATAAGCTATTAACTTTTAACTCTGCAGTAGTATGACTTAAATTCAGTCTGCCTTTGGTGTTCTGTTTCAGACAGCTCAAACAGCCATCATGTCTTCCACTGATACTTATTTTATCAATGCATTCAGTCTAAGTCTGGTCAGAAAGCTCCTGACCATCTCTGAATGTGTACATTAAAAGTTTGAGAAGAATCAAACTTGTCTCATACTTTCCAGCATTGACAGTGCTACAGAAAAGTGTGTGTTTTGTGCATGGCTAATTCATGCTCTGAGATGTTAGGATTTATTTAGGATCTACTTGTAATAACTAATAAATAGAGATTGGGAAAGTGAGAGAGTAGATTAACAAAGGTAACCATGATTGCATTAGCATTATGCAAGGCATTAACAGGTGTGTGCGTGCCCATGCACATATATGTGTACGTGTATATGTTTCTTGCATTTAAATTGGCATGGTCTCTAACTTCTCACACCTAATAAAACTTCTCAACTGTCTCATCCCTGCAGCTATTTCAGGATTCATAAATTTAACATCTATATTTTTAGTGATGTTAAGTGAAAACTCTCCTCCCATTCTAATACTCTTAACATTCAGGTAATGTTTTGGTTAGTTTTTGGTGTTGTCTTGGACTCAAGCAAGTTTTGTATCCTTTCCTGTGTGATTTTAGAAGCTCCCTGGATAGACCTTTGGATACATTTCAAATGTGTATTATTTACTTTACCACTATGTGATCCTGGCTGGTGGTTTGCTTTTCTCCTTGGTAACTACACCTGCTGAGTGGTTGTGCTATGCGTCTTGCAGCTGCCCTTGCTAAGGGGCAGGCAGCCAGCTCAAATCTTGTTCAAACAGGCTGTTTTTCTGAATTCCTTGGACTTGTCTATTAGAATGACGGGCAGAACATCATTACTTTTTTTTCCCCAGAAAACTCTGTTCAGATGTAATATGCATAAAGATCAGACAGCTCTTTTTTTCAGAATGCAATGCTTTGAAATGTGCATTGTGTGTGTGTGTGTGTGTGTGTGTGTGTGTGTGTGTGTGTGAATATGTAACCCTGAAAAATGCCTAGCTCTTCTGACTTACAGGCATAAAAACCAATGGAAAAATCTGTAGATTTAGCCTATACTTATAAAAAAAATATAAAGACTGTACATTGTTTCCAACTTCAAAATTATAGTTGCATGTTACCCCCCGCCTTTTTTGAGTCTAATTTATATAGTCTTCATAAGATAAAAGTTAAACTCGTTTAGTATTATGGAGATAAATTGCCTTTTGTAAGTTTTGTCAAACTGGCAGAGTACCTGTTGAGCGTATCAGTTTTCTTTCTTGTGTTTCTTAATATTTTCTTGTGTATATATATATTTTTTCAGTTGCTGAAAACTTTGATTAAGGACAAATCTCATAACGTTTTGAGTCGTGAAGTGTCTTTAAAGTGTCAGACATACCCTAGGCTGTATCAAATATAATAAAATAATAATAATGTTCAGGTCACTCAAAAATACGATTTTTTTTTTTCTCTGTATATTCAATCCCCAAGATGTAACCATCTGGACAAGAAGCATGTAATCCACTGTAGCCTGTTAGAAGTATTTCAGAATGCTTCTTATCTGCATACTTGTTATCCACACAGGCAGGTCATTACTTCAATTTTCTTGTATATCAAACTTGTGTATCAGAATTTACATTTTTAGTTTTTGATTACCAGCAGTTTGGAATGTACATATTGTATTCTAATAATCCTTTTTATTAAATAGACCATGAGTGTCAACAGTCTGGTTTGTTGGAATCCTATGATCTGGCCTGAGGCCTGTGGGTCTTGGAGTAACCCCATGTGCTGCAGACAGCACACTGCTGTGTGTGGAGCTGGTCTGCTGCATGCTGGACCCAATGTGCATATTGCATGCATGAGGATAGTTTGGCACACACACTGTATGTGGTGCCTTTGCTGTTGTGGCTCTGTGTGCTGGCTCTGGCATGCAGGGCCAGTTCATGGAGCAGATCTGAACCATGGACTGAGCTTGTTTCCTTCACCCCTGAAATAGACCATTTATTAAGGCTTATTTATATGCTTAATTACTTAAGCAGGACTACAGATTGTATACTTATTTCTTCTCAACTCTTCTGCAGTATTTCAGAAGTTATTTCATAAAGTAACATTATTTCAAGTCCTATCTCTTTCACAGTTGAATAGTTATTGCCACAGGACATTTGCATTAATCTGTTCTAAACAGATATAATCTATGAATTTCTAGGATTGTAGTGGGGTGCAAGCATGGTGGGCCAGATGATCCTTTCTGTTTTGCATATTTTTGCTTCATTCTGGTGGTTGGTGCAAAGCAGCAATAAACAAAGAGCTGTCCACAGGGTTCAGTCTGGACAGGTCTTGGATAACACAGATGAAAGCCTGCTCTACAGACTCTGCTTGACAGTTGAAGAAAGGTGTTGGACAATACCCATCCCACATGCCATTATAGAAAGCAATACCTGATTGTTGAAATGCCTTTTTGGGACTGGACCTACTCTGTGTTCAGTGTCAGCATGACTATCTGGAGCAGGGGTGGGTAACCTGTAGCATGCATGCCTCAAGTGCTATGGGGAGTCTCTGTGTGTGGCACGTGATGGATTAGGGAAGGAAGGGGAAGCACCGTGGCAAATAGCTCAGGGAGCAGAAAGCAGACCAGCAGATCTGGCAGGGAACACAAGATGAGGAACAGAAAGCAGAGACTTAGATTTGACAGGGGAAAGGGACTGGAATGTCACTTGGGCAAGGTGCAGGGCTAATTTTTGGCATGCATGTCAAAAAAGGTTGACCCTTATTAATCTAGAGGCTTCAAAAGATGTTTAAGCCATCTTCCGTCCCCTCCCAGTCTGCGTTTACCAGATGGACCAAATATATTTCAGTTGTAGCTCAGGATTAAGTTTGTTTGTGTTTTATCCCTCATTTAGAAAATTATGGACACTGATTTCTGATACACTGGCAAAAAAGTGCCATGGAGTTGAATGTTGTTTGGTATCCTAGAAAGATAAAACTTTGAAAAAATAATATTTGAAAAAGTTAATTGAATTTTAATTTTAAGATTTTCTTTTTTGTTAATGCAAGTCTATTTGGACTGTATGAGGGAGTGTAATTAGGTGTCATGATCAATGGAGCTTATCAGTTTTTTTTTTCCTTTCCTAGTATATAACAAGTATAAATATTAAGGTAGTTAAACGGCATATTTTAAAGTCTTTTCAGTAATGGATGGTAAAGTTAATGTAATGTTATTTTTTTGCTAAGTGCTTAATGCATCTTATCTTTCCTTTCAATAATGAATGGAGCAAGGTATATCTTCTTTTAAATCTGGAGATATAGTGAAAAATCTCTTAATGGAAAAATAGAGTAAGAGGGGTATTAAAAAGCATGTGTTGTTTTAAATTTTGTTTTGGAATTCTTCTTCTGTGACTCAACAAGACCAGCTGGGGTCAAAATATGTCCCCAGTGGATGAGCGTAGAGAAGTCCTACACCACTAAAAGCTTCAGATAGGATTGTACCTTTTTGAGAATGGATCTGTACTGCAAAAAAAAATTCCCTTAAATTGGGATTGACTAATCCAAATTAGCCAAATTGAGCTAAACAAATTGTAAATGCAGCTAACTGGAACTGCTAACGTAGTTCAAGAGTATAAGGTAATATTCACTTGGCTAATATGTATTTTTTTTTAAGTTCAAATTTTGATGAAGATAAAAATAGATTGAATACACTTATTTTAACTTTTTTGGTTTACTTGAATATGGATTAATCAGTTCAGCAATTGCTGCCTAGAAAGCTCCTGGCTATATCTACTGCCAATTTTTTTTCTAGTTTCTGTAACTTAAATAAAGCTGATTACAGTAAACTAATGATGAACAACCTTGAAAGTGTTTAGCCAGCAACTTTTGGCTAAATTTTTATAATCATAGTTAATGAGTATAATTACCCTCTAGATTTTTCACTCTTTCTAGGGACCAGTCCAATAAATAATAAGTGCTCCCAATGTCCTACCTTAGAAAACCAATACCAGGAGTATCTTTACACAAGCCCCCATCCTAAAACATCACTATTCAGAGTATTTTTTCATTTGATTGGAACTTTTGGAACAAGTGGTCACTACTGTAGTAGTGTCACTTAGGTTTGTACAACTTTACCAGGAAGTGAGAGAGGGTAATTTCTAATGGAAATATTCAAGGAAAGAAAGAAGCTGAATTTTTGTAAAATGTAGATGCCTAAAATTGGGATTTAGTAGCCCAAATCAATAATATCAGTTTGACTTTTAATTGACTGAAGAAGAGAAATCCCTTACAATTGGCATGTAACAGCAGAGGTGCACCAATATCAGATTGGCACCAATAATAAAGAAAATTGAAAGAAACCGCTGACACCTGTGGGGACCAATGGTGTCTTGTTACCTGGCACTCTGCCCACTCAGCTTTCTCCCAGCTTTGCAAGCTTGGCTGCTCAGACCAGTAGCTAGAGCTATGCTTCAAGGTTTGGACCCTGGACCCTCCACTGCCTCCACCCAGACCACCTTGGGCAATTGGGTCTCATCTCCACTGCTGTCAGCTGGCGGCACAGGGTGTGATGCTTTCTGCCTGAGAGATCACCACCCTTCAAAACCTATGTGTAGGCTCTTGCTTTGGCAGTGGGAGCCCCAAAGATCATGGTGGCTTCTGGACACTATGGTAAGGGAAACTTTTATCTTGCCAAGGAGGCTACCATGCAGGAGACGGTGGAGAAAGGACTCATAGTAGGGGGCAGTCATGTTTCCCTTGAGCACCTAGAAGAGCTTGAGACCAGAGTAGTCCTCAACCCTTTCCCACTCTACCTAACTGGACCCTCATGCCCTTCCTTCAAAGTCTGGGGTGAGTTCTCTGCTTAGTTACCACCCTCCTGCTGAGTGGGGTGCTAGGATCACAGCCTCTGCCACATCCAGTCCTTTTGCCACCAGGTCACCATCCAGCTGTCATGGGAGGTGGAGGCACTGGGGGGACACTTATGGTCCTCTTCCAGGGGTCCCCCAATAAGGTGTTTTGCTCAGTGGGGGAGATGAGGTGCTTTCAGTGCTGAGCACTGGTGCACTTCCATCAAGTGCTCCCTTAAGCAGCAGCAGGCCCTCATTGAGGATAGGGGTGCAACCCCCACTGGTACCTCTAGCACCCTAACTTTAGCCTTTGGCCCTTTGGGCTGAGTGTGGTGCCTTCCTCTACCCCCCCCATGCCTCTGATTGGCTGAAGGGCCTCGGCAGTTCTGCCCTCCCCAATCTACTTTAAGATTGCTAGATGGCCTGAAACTCTAGCTTAATTATCCTGATTAAGCCTGGGGATGCCATTAATCCATGTTATCCTAGCTTCTCCAGGCTTAATCAGGGTAATAAAACCATGGACTGTAGTTCCAGGCTGGTTGTGGTAGGCAGTTGGAAGGCTGCACCAGGTCCCGTGGACCATGGTCCAGCTGTTTCTGGGCAAGATGGGCAAGGCTGAGGTACCACAGGGCAAGGAGTTAGCCTCTGGCATATTTCAGCTGATTGTCAGTGATCATGCAGCAGATAGCAGAGAGGGATTTGGGGCAGAAGGACAACTCTGAAGGTGCAGGAACACCCAGGAGTGTGTCTCAGAGGTGCAATTTGGCCCATTCAGGGTCAAGGTATGTCACACTAACCATAGAATAGTTTTAAATAGTGGTGGTTAACCTTTTCTCCAAGTTTGCCACAAATTAAACCCCTCCCTTCTCTGTCCTTGAGTGCTGCTCTGATTGG
>NW_017728948.1:57797209-57800540 GCF_001723895.1 Crocodylus porosus
CACCGGTAACCTCATAGAATTTGCACCCCGGGGTGCTGGGATTGAGGCAAGGAAGCTTGAGCCTGTAGTCACATAGGGGGTTGTATTATGGTTTCAACGTGATGTAAGAACATTGCTGTGTAGTAGCTCTGTATCTTGGTTATTAGTTCATTCTCCAGGATGGTGGGAAATCTGGGGTTAAATTTCCTTATATTGAGGGCTCTAAACTTGGGTCTCCAAACATCCTGAGGTAAGTGGCCACTAGGCTCCTCTGCATATGGAAACCCCCCCCTCCCCCGCACCCTTTTTCTTTTAGCTGTGCTTTGTGAAAAAAAGGATTGTTTGGAAATACAAAATGCATTCCTTAATATATTTATAAAAAGAAAAGTGGTGTGAGTTGAGCCATCCTTCCTAATTGTCACAGTACAAAGCCTATTGATTTATAGGAAATACAATAGCAAACAGTGTTGGGGGTTCTTATAAATGCTGACCTAAAAGTGAAGAAGTATTTTCTTTCCTTCTTAGTTTAATAGGCTTATGCTTATTGTGATGAATACCTGTTTGGATTAGATGCTCTCACTTTAAGAGTACTTTCCAATATCTTGAATTTAAAACTGGCAGTTCTTAGTGGGCTACATTTAAATAAAGGAAGAAGGGGATTAAGTGAACTTCAGTGTTTCCAGTTGTGGGCTTCCATATTTCAAAATGCAGGGACCTTGGAAATGAGAAAGTGTCTCAGTTAGAAAATCATAATCTAGTAAACACAGCTGAATTTTGGGACTGTGTTTTTATGGGTTGGATGTATATTATCTAAAGAGAGAAGTAGTAGAAGTGGAGAAATCGATGTAATGCCAAAGGGTAGAGAAGAGACTATCCTAGATGAGTCATTTGAAGATGTAATAGAGTTACAAAGTTATCTGAAATGCTGTGCATACAGCTTTGTCTCTGCTTTATTAGGCATCTTTAATATATTGTTGTCTTTTTATTTTAATCTTAAAACAAAAATAAAAAAAGACTGAATGACAGAGTGACTGCTGTTTCTGTCAAAAAGTTCTGATTGCTGTGTATTGAAACTTCTGGTTGCTTTTGATAAAATAACAACAGAAGAGCTCTTGCAAAAATAAGAGCATTGTTTTTCTTGAAATATCATCATCTTTTAGGTACTCTTCAAAGCCAGTTAGCTGAAATATCTTGCTTTTGGCTTCCATCTGGCAGGGTGCTCTGCAGGGTGTTTCCATTTGTAACTCTACCATATGATCCTGTGCAGACATTATATTATCCTAATCAAAGAAAATGTTACTTTGTTCTGCTTTTTCAGAGAATAAGCTCTCTCAAAGCTTATATTATACTGGATAATTATAATCTTAGACAATAGGAAGCTAATGCTGACATTTTCCAAAAGGTTCACGTCAGATTCTTTTTACTATTAACTAAATTTTAGCCTGTTAATAGGCAAGCTTGAGGTTGGAGACAATATTTTTGGTGGTTCAAATCATTGCACCTGGATTCTTACTGAAAAATCAGTACGATTGAAATATAGTTAATCTTGATAATAACATCAATAAACAAAATTTTACTCGTGTTTCTTGGTTTTTCTTTTTCATTGATAATATTCTGATTATATTTATGTAAGTTAATTTTGTTAGTCACTGTTGAGGGAGATCTTGATGCATTACTCTTTCTAATGAGAACAATAGTGTAAAACATACACCAGAGTTAAATATCAAGAGATTCTTTATCCAGAAACAAATCTAGAACACTTAATAAAAATGTATATTATATCTGAATACAGTAGTTTAGATTTCATAGATTTCAGACATTTGGGCTGGAAGGGACCTCAGAAGATCAAGTCCGGCCCCCCGCCCAAAGGGCAGGAAGTCAGGTGGGGTCATAGGATCCCAGCAAGAAAAGCATTCAATTTGCTCTTGAAGGTAGGTGCTTGAACCACCTCCTTTGGCAGGCTGTTCCAGACCTTGGGGGCTCAAACACTAAAGAAATTCTTCCTTATGTCCAGCCTGAAATGGTCTTGTAGTAGTTTATGACCGTTCGATCTTGTCATCCCTTGGGGCGCTCTGGTGAACAAATGTTCCCCCAGGTCACCCCTGAAAAACCATGAGATCACCCCTGAGTCCGTGCTTTTCCAGGCTAAAGAGCCCCATGGCTCTTAGCCTGTCATCATAAGGTCTGCTTTCATGACCTCTGATCATGCGTGTGGCTCTTCTCTGGACTCTCTCAAGGTTCTCCACATCCTTTTTGAATTGTGGAGCCCAAAACTGGATGTAATACTCCAAGGCCGAGCACAAGGGGAGAATGGCATCCTGGGATTTGCCTGAGAAGCATCTATGGATGCAAGCCAGCGTTTTGGTCGCTTTACTAGCTGCAGCATTACATTGCAGGGTCATGTTCATCTTGTGGTCAATAACGACCCCCAGGTCTCTTTCTTTTGTAGTGCTAGCCGGAGTAGTACTGCCGAGCCTATAAAGATGCTGCTGGTTTTTTCTCCCAAGCTGGAGAACCCTTAATGCAAGCTGGAGAACCTTTAATGCAAGGTTCTCCCAAGGTGGAGAACCTTGCATTAAACACCATTAGGTTCACATCTGCCCATTTGCTGAGCCTGTCCAGGTCAGCCTGGATAACCTGCCTGTCTTCTTGTGTGGATGCTTTGCCCCAAAGTTTGGTGTCATCGGCGAACTCGGCCAGTCTGCTTCTGACTCCAAATTCCAAATCATTAACGAAGATGTTGAACAATATGGGTCCAAGGACAGAGCCTTGGGGGACCCCACTGGTCACAGGACACCATGATGAGTGACTTCCAGCAATTACTACCCTCTGGGTCCAACCATGGAGCCAATTTCCCAGCCAGCGCATCATGGTGGACCGAAGCCCACAGTTGGCTAGTTTTGCCAAGAGGTGATCATGGGATACCAGATCGAAGGCTTTTTTGAAGTCAAGACATATGACATCAGTCTCTTCTCCCTTGTCGAGGTGATAGGTCACCTGGTCATAGAAGGAAATGAGATTGGTCAAGCAAGACCTACCCGCAAGAAACCCATGCTGGCTATCCCTCAGGATGTTGACGTCGCCCACTCCATTAAGGATGGCCTCGTTAAAATTTTCTAAGATCTTCCCCAGGATAGAATTCAGGCCTATAGTTAGCCAGATCCACTTTTCTCCCCTTCTTGAAGATGGGCGCCACATTGGCTCTCTTCCAGTCCTCAGGCAATACACCAGAGCGGCAGGAGTTTTCAAACATCCGTGCCAGAGGCTGGGCTATGATGCTCGCCAGCTGCTTGAATACATTGGGGTATAGATTGTCAGGGCCGGCTGACTTGAAGGTATCCAGCTTCTCAAG
>NW_017728948.1:57804620-57811819 GCF_001723895.1 Crocodylus porosus
CTGGAGATAAACCAGTAGCAGCCATACTATCATACATATGGGTTTGGAGCATGCCTGGAGTCTCAAATGTACAGAGCATGCTCAGGTCCTCATAAGGACCAGTCATTGCAGCAGTATAGGTGAGATAAAACTGTCTGAATCATGTTGCAAACCTGAATGTGAACCATGTGTTGTCAAAGACACAAAGTAAGTGAATTTGGAAAGGGACAGAAAAATGTTTTTACTAGACACTTAGAGTAACTTTAAATGCTTTAAAAAATAATGGTAATAAGCGATGTTTGTAATAATTTTAAATAGAATTGACTTCACTGTGGAAAAGATTAATTCATACATTAGGTTAATATTTGAGATTGCTAGGCTCATCTCTTAAAAGTTAACAATTTTTAAGTATTGATATTATAGAGACTCTCCTTCAGTTTGTTCTTAATGAGCATTCCACCTTCAAATATTTTGTGCCTCCTCCTTACTAAATATAGGTTTTGTCCCACTTTCTGTGGCAGAGATTCATCACCATTGCCATGAAGTCTTAAAAGGGTGTGTGTGTATGTGACTGAACTTTGTTATGATCAAAGATTTATTAATTATTTTCTGTGAACATATATAACCCAACTTCATTATTAGTATGTGATTCTCTTCTGGCTCACCTTTTTTTAAATAAATAATATCCACAAATGTAAATGCAAAATGACAGTATCTAAGACTGAGATGTGTTAAAGCTCTCTTGTCTACATTAGATGACTGACTTGTCAAAATGCTGTCTTTAGATGTAATTGTCTCCTATATAAAGAAATCTGCCTGTTTTTTCAAGATAAGAGCGATTTTGACCCTTGAATGAATTAAAACAATCAATAACTGTATTGGCAGTTTCATTTTCAAGGCTTGGAGCAAGATCCTGCTAACGGTTTATTGCACCTGACTTCTTGAACCAGAATCCTATTTTAGGCTCCTGAACTTCGTATACTGCATGAGGAGAATTAGATACCTCAGAATGTACGTCTAATCCGTAGGAAATGTGAAGCACAGAAGGGTTTCAAATTCCACCCTTCTTTGGGGCTTAGGTAAGGTGACCAACCCAAGATTTTTTTTTTTTTAACTGACAATCCACCTTATTATTATTATTTTTTTATTGACACATGTTTTACAAAACATAGATGGGACTCTTCTGTCAAGCTTTGCTGTGCTCCCAGACCCCAGTTAGAAGGTTTGGGTTCAAATGCAGGAGTGTAACAGCTACCATAGTAAAAAGTTTTGTTGTCTGTTTAAAAAAAAAGAAAGGCAGTAAAAAAAAATGTTCTTGGGTTGGTAACACTGTTTGATTATACCAGTGGTTTGACAGAATGCTACTGTCCTCTGGGACCCCCACACCTTTGATGTTCCCAGCATCACCCTGCACCAAGTTGTTGCTCCTTCCCAGCCTTAACCCTGCCATCTCTCTTCCCTTTCATCATTCAACAAGAATTTAAATTATAACTTGAAATTTTATAGCAGGGATAAACATAGGGTATTTCATGTTTATATTCTACAGATTATCCCATGTATATTTCATTATGTTGTTTGTAGGCCTTTGTAGATGAACAATTCAGTCTTTAGGTTTTTCTTCCCCAGTAGAATGTCTGTCATGCTATGTAAAATGCACATAGTATATATGTATAATTGTAGTATCCATAATATAACAGATCACAAGACATCCCTTAAATTCAGTAATAATATCATTTTAGATTTAAAATTAAAATCTATGTGGTTTTAAATTAAATTTTGATTGGTTTCTTAATTGCATCTAAACAATAATTTATTTAAGCTGATTCCCTGCCACATGTTCAGAGAATTAAATGGGCCACAAAACCCCAAAATGTGTAATAATTTTGTGGTTTCTTTCTATAGAACATGTGGCAGGGTTAGGACCTCCAACCAGCCAATGGCTGAAAATCAGTTGATCATTAACCAGCTCCAGGGACCAGACCAGGGCCGATTTGAGCCCTGATATTGTCCTGGAGCCAGCTGATAATCAACTGATTATTGGGTAATTGACTTTCAACTTTCCAGTGCAAGGGCAATTTGCACATAATCATTCTTTACTGTAAAGTTACAATGTTAGTGTTCTTTATTTATATGTAGATCAGGTAAGTGCATAATTTGCTCAACTTCATAACACTGTGCCAGTTCCACTGTTTTTTCTGTGGTTTGCATTGTACAAAATTCCAGTTACCTGCATATTGGTTAAGTTCATGAACTGCTTAAATTCATAGGGGTTTTCAGTTCCACTGTCTACTCTGTAACAAACACAACTTCACTGGAAAAATAAAGGAAAAGCAGCTGTGAAAGGGCTGCTGTTAGAACCGGGGTGGGCAAAATATTACCCATGGGCCAGATAAGGCCTGCCAAGGGATTTTGTCAGGCCTGTGGTGGTTCTTTGGCTCCACTGAGCCCAGGTACCAGGGGAAGCCTGGTTGTGGCATGTGCAGCTGGTCCTGCTGCCTCCAGACAATGGAGGGATATGGGTAGTGCAGCAGCTGGACTTAGCTTCCCGGAAGCCGCCATGGCAGCAGTTCACTCTGCCTGGCTACCACTGCCAGTGTTTCTACCACTGCCATGGCCCCACTGCCCTGGCACCCCACCCATCTGCCCCACACCCACTGCTGGGGGCACCACATGGAGCAGGCATGTGGGTCTATATGGAAAATGGCCTAGGACCCCTGCAGGCAGGGTGTACTCAGCTGGGTGAATGGGATGGGGCTGTGGTTGGGTGGGGGCTAGCATCTGGGACAGGATGGGCAGGCAGGGCCAGGATCCTGGGGAAGTGACTGCACAGGACTTGGGCTCAGGGCAGAGTCGCTATCTGCTCCCCACATGTCCCTGCAATGGGTGCCAGCTCCACAGGCAGGGACATAGGGGGAGTACATTGCGGCTGTGCCCTGGGCCCATGCTGTCACTGCCCTGTGGTCCTGGGCCTTAACTTTGCCCGCCCGCCCGCCCATCCCATTCCCAGACACCGGTTTATGCCTGTCTGGGGCCTGATCCCATCTGCCTGGCCCAGCCTGTGAGGGTCCCAGGCCAGTCCCTATGGAGACCCTGGCTGCCTGCCTACCTACTCCGTCCGGTGCCCTTGGTGGTGGGTGTGGGATAGATGGGCTTGAGGCTGGGTAGGATCAATTCCCCTCACCCCACTTCCTGTTCCTGGGCCAGGTCAGCACCTCTTTCTCCCCCAACCCTGCTGTGCCGGGGTCAGCAGCTCCCTGGCCTGCAATAGTTCCCCAGCCTACAATAACTCCTGAAGTGGCCTCCCTTAATAAGCCCAAATAATTGCCCACCCCCGTCTTAGAAACGTTGAAGATGACAGGAGCTTGTTAGTTTCATGGCAGAAATTTCTCATCATCTGGAGGTTAGCAGTCCAGATACTGACTGTTAAAAGCCTTGGAAATGAGGGGTGCTAATCAGTTTTCTAATTGCTAATGCCACAGTACTGAGGGCACTAAAAGGAATTTTCCTTAAGTGTACAGCTCTGTCAACCTCAAAACTAACAGCTTCCCTTCATTCTGAAGCCTGATTCCAGTAGTTTTATGTGTAGTAGTAGAAGCCTTGAAAAGGAGGGGGCTGGCTAGTACAGTAGCAGGGATGGCGCTTTCTAGTTAAGTAGCATGTTTACATTGGTTTGGGGTAAGCCCGCACTTTGGTTTTTATCAGTCCCAAGGCTATGCATTTAATTGGAGTACTGTGTATAGCATTTCCTGGATTTGTTTTAAAACTTTGGAACAAGTGATTATCTCCCTGAAAAGCAAGTCCATAATGCTGATTTAAAGGCACCATGAAATAAGGAGCGAACCAATTTGCCCATCTCTTCTTTAATTTTTGATTGCCCTTAACTTTGGCTTCATCAGCACCTCAAGCAGCCTTTGCAATGAGTTCTATATGGAGAATAATCCAATTATTTAGTAGTTTGACCTAGCTGTCAACCCAAACTAGAGGGAAGACACCTGTGAAACTCATCTTAATTGCCTCAACTATCAGCAAAAATTTGATGTTGCCTTCATTTTTGATACTTTTAAATAATAGAACTATACAGTACATTTCAAATTTAAATTAATTTTTAAGTTGGGGCACAAGTGTGGTTGACTTAGTAAGCAAGAACGACAACATGGAGTTTTGCATAGGGATTTCAGGCCAACCCATTGTTGTTAGGTCTTTTTTCCTTCAACTCCAAAACCTATTTTTTATTCATTGTGTGATATCAGCTGTCCCAGATTCCATGTCAGCAAAGTGCACAAGTTTTCCAGTCCTGCATAAATCTGATTTACATTGCTTTTTTGCTCAGCTACAGATCTGTCATTATTACTGTGCATACTGATGAATCTAAACTTAGCTTTTTGCATGCATTTTCAGACACTTTGAGACGTTATCAATGCTTTTCAAAAATCTTTCACTCCATGGATATTTACTTAGCATATTTAACACACATTTAAAATTTGGTGAAGCCCTGCAAGCTGTAAAGCATTTCAAAATATCCAAGTGAACTCCATGCCTGACAGCAGTGTTGGAAAAAGGTGGCAATCTTTCTGAATCCCTTGTGTTATGTCCATGGCCCAGTTTACTACTAGAAGTTCTTTAAAAACAACTTCTGATCTACGTATTTTTCACATAAGTGCCAAAACAATCTTTATATGTTTAGGAAATCCAATTAGAGATCATACAACCATTTACAAGCGAACTGCCTTTATCAGTGTGCTTTTTCAAGTAACTGTGAGAAGATCAAAACGGTTGAGCCCATTTCTCATTTGGAGTAAGTTTGCATAGCTATATTGAATTTGTCAGTTTACAACAGCTGGAGATCTGGGTCCTAATTTTTCTAACATGGAAGACAAAGGTTCAGCCTTTTTTCAATTCTGGAAGGCCTTCTGCTTTTTTTTCCCCCAGACTTTCACTGGCATTCTGATGTCTGTCAGCACCCTAGACTTTGTGTATTACATGGTCTAAGATCTTATGTTACATTTTCCTGATTATACCATATTCTTTTAACCCATAAAATACCAGAATCATACTTCAGTATGTTTCAAACATACTCATGATATATGTTTTTTAAATGTAGTATTTATAGAAGTGTGCTTGAACTGAGGTGTAATCTGGAGGTATTTGGCAGTAACTCATTGTAGTGTGACCCAGGCTGAAGGGTCACATTGGAATAGGGCTCAGATGTCATACCCTCAACAGGTGTTTAGCTCCCTCTTTGTATATTTCTTCTGCCATGACTTGCTGTTAATGAAAAGAATATCAGGAAATCATACCTGACTGTAGTGGGGTACATTGATATGGGTCTCAGTGTCCAGGTATCTTCCGTGGGGCTCTCCCTTTCCTACACCTCACCCCTTTCTACTTGGGTGTACCTGTGGTTTATCAGGGTAGGCTTGTGGTCCCCTAGGCGCTTGCCTTCATACAATGAAAAAAAGGACCGACTTGGGAAGAAAAACAGAGAAATATAGGACTGACATGAACTGAATGAGCCCTGTCACTCTGGAGAGGGTCTACCACCAATGATGTCCATACCACATAAGAATTAATAAAGTAATGTATCATAAGTAATTGTGTTCATCTTTTGTTTATGGGCTTAATTTTGGCCTTACAGTATTTTTCCACCTTTTCCTCAGACAGCTAAGCCTCTTTGGGATTCATCCCCGGTTGTGAGCCTGGTTCACAGGGAGGGCCTGTATTGGGCCACCCCAGCCACTTCAAGAAGTATCTGGGCAGTTTGGAAAGAGTCTACTGTAGAGTAACAAAAATGATTAAATGCCTGTAAGGCAAGACTTATGGGGAAAGGCTGAAAAAACTAAGGTTATTTAGTCTGCAAATCCCTGAGGTGAGATTTGATAACAGTCTTCAACTACTGGAAGAACAATTACAGAGAGTCTGAAGATGGGCTTTTCTCTGGGTTCTAGGGACAGGACTAGTAGCAGGGGCCTCAAGCTTCAGCAGGGAAATTTAGGTTGGAGATTAGGAGGAGCCTTATGAGTATGAGGGTGGTCAAGCATTGGAACATGCTACGTAAAGAAACTGTGAATTCTTCATCATTGTCCTTGTAAGTTTTCAAGAATTTAGTCGGGGATGAGCCTACCATGAGCAGGGCACTGGGACTAGGTGACTTTTTGTGTGGTGCATTTCAGGGCTAGTTTCTTATGTTCCTATCTTCTCTGTGCTAGTAGTTGAATGTCCATGATTTAGTTGCCTCTTAACTTGCTTTACCAGAGGGCATGGGGAGAGGAGGTGGTTCCCACCACTGTATGCACACTGGGAGGCCATGGGGGGGGGGATGCCCCAAATCTATATGCAGGGCAGGGTGGGCTGTCTGCGTGGACTGGGGCCAGGGTAGCACTGGGCTCTTTTCAGCAGGGGGCTGGGCTGGGCTGTGCTCAGGGTGAGTGGTGGCGGTGCTGGGAAGGAGGGTTGATGGGTCTGCAGCCACTCCAAAGCTTACCAGCCCCCACCTTCCAGCGCCATGGCAGCCTGTCCCACACAGATCCAGGGGCACAGGCCCCCCATGCCCTCCCAGGGTATGTGCTGCGGTGGGAGTCACCCCCCCTTATACCGCCTAGATGAGCTGCAGCTCCATCCTGCCCCATTCTGGCTGGGTAGTGCCTGCCCCAGCACCAGCACCTGTCTCAAGCCCTGCTCCCTCGCTTACCGCAGGGACCTCATCTGCCCCCACACCCCTTACCACTCACCTTCTTTCACCACAAAAGACTTACCAGCTGGATGCAGCTCTCCAAGCTGCCAGGCTTCTTGCTACCTGCATGCTGCACTGCAGCTGCACGCACGCATGGGGCATTTATTGGCCAAGTTATTGGCCACATCAGGCAAAAACCAATTTCTGATGCAGTCAGTTTTCTTTATATTGGTGCTAATCCAATACCAGACCAGTGTATCAGCGTACCTCTATTTTTGTTCTATTTATTATTTTTTAATAAATAAAAGGTTTTTGTTCTATTTATTAATTTTTAGAGTTTTCAAAATTGCTTATTAGGCCATTTTCTAAATACTTCACCAGGAAGTTGCATTTGGAAAGTGGAGTTCATGGAGTTTCATGGTTTTGACTTTTTCCTGCCGTATGAAATGGAAACAAATAAAACGGCCAGCAGAACTCAGAATTGCTGTAACAAAAATATAGTTTCATAGTTTGTAGGGTTGGAAGGGACCTGAGCAGATCATCTAGTCCG
>NW_017728948.1:57813314-57817981 GCF_001723895.1 Crocodylus porosus
TTTTGGGTTTGATATTCTAGGTTACCAATGGATTAAAAATACAGCCAAACCTCCCTGGGATTTTCAAAGATAAGTAAGTTTTTTGTGGAACAATTTGCTTACAAAGCTTGGGGGGACCCGAGTAAGAGCTGGAGACAGTGATCACTATTGTTCTGGAATGTATTTGTAAGGAGATCAGTTCAATATAAAATTTAACAGGTCTTAATCGATCTTACAAAACTATCTTTTGTAGCTCAAATGATCACATCAAAAAGACAACTATGTCCTATGCCAATAGTGCTTTATCTAAAGGATGGAAAGGAGTTTCTATTAAGGAGGGGTTATCAAATGCTGTATATGGTTCATAGGCCAGACATGGGTCGTCTAACTGTCAGTCTCCTCCTGAAATTTTCCCTGGGTATTCTGGCACCTTTCATGAGCTTAACATCAAAAGAGAGTTGTAAGTGGAGTTGCTCCTTTTTATTACAGTAAAATGGATGATAGTGTTCTTTGTTGACCTAGGCTAGGGCCACTTAGATCATTTACGGTATGTGCCTACTCTTTTTGTTTTCAGCTATATTTCTCTCTCCTTGACTTCTGTCAGTATCTTTTTTAGTATTTCCCAATAAACATAGCTTGCCATTGTTATCTCTTACATCTATCTCTTTCTTTACTCCTTCATATCTCCCATCCATTCTCTATCCCTTGCCAACACAGCTGGAAAAGAAAGCATCAGTGAATTTGTGGTTATATAAACAAACTTTTTGGGAGGAAGATCACTGGAACATTGTAGGCATTTTGACAAATAGCTACGAGTGAATTCCAGTGGTTGTGAGTGAAGAGTTTAGACTGTAAGGCAATATTGTGTAAACATTGCAGTTGGAATAAAAAGAGTTTAGAAATGGTGGTGTTATTTACAAAATTTAAAACCCATTTATAACAATATTATTAGTCATCTGTTGCATAAAAAGTGTAGCAATTGTCACATTTTATGTATTTTTAAGACGAAAGCAGACAAGGCATGCTATGTGTTTCAAGAGAAATGGAGGCTTTCTTACTTCATCATGTAAGTAGAAGAGAAGCCTGTGGGCTTGATTTGTAAACAATCTGTGGCTGTTTCCAAAGAAAACAATGTATGAGTCATGGCAAAGTATGAAGTATGACAAGCTTACCTGGAATGCATCCATTAGTCATGAGTGAGCATCAAAAAACAAGCTTTCCTGTGGAATCTTAATGTCCACCATGTTTTTAGTGCCTAATGGTAATTAAAGAACACTTCAGCTTTTTTTTATTTTATTTTTTTGGTCTGTTTCTGTGACCAAGATAATACTCAGTGGGTGTGTCTACATTTGAAGTTAATGTGACAATGAACTCTGGTGCAGTTTGCACCAGAGTTTATTGCTTTTGGGCTCAGTGTTTACATGTGCACCAAGACCACAGCACGCTGAGTTGGAACTGTGCAACCCTGGCTGGCAGTGGGTCCAGGGGTCAGCATACCAGCTCAGAGCTGCTCTCTCCCGGTTCAACATGTTGTGGAGGGGCTGGTTGGGGTATGGAGGTGCTCCAGTGTGGAGCTAGTCAACACCATTGTGCCCCATCATGGTCTGCACATGCCCTGCAGTGGAGTAAATATCTCTGCTGTAGAATAATACTTGCATCGGGCAGCACTATCCAATTATGAAGTTAATTAGTTTACTCAAGTCTAATACAGGCGCACTTGTAGATGATGGTGGCACTTTTTACTGCAGAGCTAGTTAGTCAACTCTGCAATAAAATGTTTTGTGTGGATGCACCCAGTAAAGCAAAAAATTGACCTAAAAAAATTATAAAGCTGGGCATACTGTTTATGAAGGATATGCTCCATTTCCCAAATTAATGTTCGAACCAGATATGTGCTGTAAAATTTTGCTCAATAATATCCTTTATATTTTAAAAATTTCTGTAATTCTAATTCTTAGGTTTGTGATTCACCTGGTGTCATTCATTGTTAATAAATGCAGTGGTACTTTACTGAGTTTTACAGGCATTTTGAAACAATGGTCTTAAAGATATAATTGTTCTACTTAGTGGGCTTATTGACATTTTAAATTCAACTGTAAACTTGTGAGTACTATTACCATATATTGCAGTGTATAGGTCGATCCCCAGCTTTATGATTTGAAAGTTAAGGATTTTCATAGGCATGCTGCCAGTGTGATGAGGTAGTAAATAAGGCTACCCTCACCCTGTCTTGCATTAGCAGGTATATCGTAAGCAGCTCTAGGGAAGTGCTTCTTCCCCTCTACGTGGCATTGGTGAGACTGCAACTGGAATACGCTTTTGGGCACCGCACTTTAAGAGGGATGTGGTTAACCTGGAAAGGGTTCAGAGACGGGCTACTTGTATGATTGAGGGAGGGCCTGCAGGTAAGATCCTATGAAGACAGACTGAGGGAACTGAATCTCTTCAGCCTTCTCACAAGGAAGGCTGAGAGGTGATCTTGTAGCTGTCTACAGACTCACCGGGGGGTGGGATTAGCATGGAATAGGGGATGCTCTGTTTACCAGGGCGCCCTTTAGGATTACTAGAAACAACGGCCATAAACTGAAGGAGAGTAGATTTAGATTGGACATCAGGAAGAAATTCTTTATGTTGAGGGTTGCCAAAATATGGAACTGACTTCCAAGGGAGGTGGTGCTTTCCCCTACCTTGGAGATGTTCAAGAGGAGGTTAGACAAGCACCTGGCTGGGGTCATTTGACCCCAGTGCTCTTTCCTCCCCAGAGCAGGGTGTTGAACTCAATGACCTAATAGGTCCTTTCTGACCCTAAAAACCTATAATTTCCAAGCTTGGCTGGCACAGCCCCATCTCCTGTCAGTGGTGCTGCTGCTGCCACTCACAGGGGCTAGGGCCATGCCAGCTGAGCGCCAAGCCTGTCCTTGTCCCCATCCCTTGCAAGTGGTGCATCCTCAGGTAAGTGCCAAGCCTGGTCCCCTAAGAGCAGTGCTGAGCTGGATGCCACTCTCAGGGCACTGGGACAGGGCTGGGCTTGGTGCTCAGTTGATATGGTCCCATCCCCTGTGAGCGGCACTGCCTGGGATGAACCAGCATTGCTCACAGGGATGGGGCTGCAGCAGTCAAACTCCAAGCCTGTCCCTGTCCCATCCCCATCCCCTGCAATCAACACCAGGCTTGCAGGGAATGGGGACATATCACCTGAGTGTTGACACTGGCCCTGTCTGCTGTGAGTAGTGCTGCTGAATGCTATGCCTGCTGCCGCTTACAGGGGACGTGGCTGGGTTTGGTAATCAGGTGGCACGGCCCCATGCCCTCCAAGCTTGGTGCTGTGTGCAGGGAACAGGGATGGGGTTGGGCTTGGTGCTTGGCTGGTGCAGCCCCAAACCGTGCTGATGTGGCCGAGGCAGTGCTGTTTGCAGGCATGGGGCTGTGCCACCCGGGTGCTCAGTGCAGATCCGTGCCTGGTTTTTTTTTCCATGTTGCACAGTGTGTAAGTCAAATTTTAATTTTTAAGACCCAAAAAATTGGCTTTCAGAACTCAACTTATACACTGCAAAATATGGTAATTTTGCTACGGAGTGTTTTGGCAGAAATATTTAATTAGCATGCTTTTCAGAATCCCAAACTGACTTCTGTTAATTTCAAGTGTTGGGAGCTACAGACTGCTTAATCAGCTGCTAAAACCTTCAGTTTCCATTCTTTCAGTCATGCAATTGGTGCTGTGCTGAACACCTGAAAATATAGAGGGAGGGTGAATTAAACTGAAAAACAGTGTAGGGGGTAATTGTTCTACCATACATTCAATTTTCTGCTCATTCAGTTTTATTCATTATTTCTTTCATATAAATAATTTGGGCCCTTGAGAGAGAGAGAGAGAGATTTGCACATAAGAAATTAGAGGTGCACCAATACTTTGGTTCGTATCGTATGTGGCCAGTAATATTGCTGATAAATACCATGTGCATGCACGTGGCTAGCCTGGCAGCTAGCAGTGTCTGGCTGGTAAGTCTGTTGGGGTGAGTGGGCGTGGGGGAGAGAAGTGGTGGGGCAGAGCAGATTAAGGCCCCTGCAGTGAGGGATGGGGTGGGTCAGTGGTAGGTGCTGCCCAGCCAGGGTGGGACGGAGCCTGGGATGGAGCCACTAGCAGGGAGCGGAAGTGCCTCCTGCTGCTGTGTGCACCCTGGGGAAGGCATGGAGGGCATGTTCCCCTACCCCCACCGATCTGTGTGGGGTTAGGGCAAGTTGTCTCCTGCACACTCAGGGCCACCGCTGGGTTCTTTTGGAAGGGAAGGGAAGGGATTGGGCCAGGGCTGCACTTGGGATGGGTGACAGCAGTGCTGGGAGTTGGGATATGGGTGGGAGCTACAGCCACCCCAGAATTTGCTGTAGCCCCCTCAAATTCCCCTCCCAGTGCTGCCACCACCTGCACCGAGCTCAGCCCTGACCCAGCCCCTGCTGGGTAGAGCCCGGCACTGCCCCTGGCCCCAGCCCACAGCAGCAGCCCAGCCTTGCCCCATACATAGATCTGGGGGCATGTGCCCCCCATGCCTCCCCTGGGGGTGTGTGCAGCCCATGCGCCCCCGACAAGCTGCTTGCTGCTTGATCCCACACCCTGCCCCAGCCCCACACCTTCTCTCACTGTGGGGACCTCAATCTGCCCCATTTATGCTCCTTCCCTCTCCTCTGCCCCT
>NW_017728948.1:57818326-57819749 GCF_001723895.1 Crocodylus porosus
CTAACATCAATGAATCTATATCCATCAAGTGAAGTCTTGTATAGAAATACCCTGACTTGGTAATGATGTTTCATGTTAGAAAATATTTTAGAAACTCAAAGCATATTTTTATCAGCTGCAATATGAGTCATGTAGCATTTCCTTCAAAATGAATTGCCCTGTAATAAAAATGACTTCAGTTGATAGTCGCTGCTAAAATTTCTTCCTTGTAAATTCTATGTACAACCTAATTTATTCTTTCTATAACTACTTACTGCCTTATTTTTACAAGAGGAAAAGCTTATAAATGATGAGATTAGGATATATTTTGGAGATGTTTTATCACAACTACTGCACAATTTTGATTTTTACCTGTGGAACTGGTTATATGTGGTTTAGATTTCAAGAAGGCTACCATGGATCTGGAGGCTTCTTTTAGTTGGTTGGAGGTAAGATTTTGATTATGAAGACAAGCAAAAAGGTATTTTTGGAAGGAAGGAAATTGGCAGGTAAGCTAAAATCAGTTTTTCTGTGCCATTAATTTGGGGAGAGATGCTTTAGGGTTCCTTGGAATTTAATAAATATGCATAGGGTGGCATTTTGTGTTCCACATCCTTTACATTTATACTGGCTTATTAAAGACTTAATTAAGCCTTCTAAAAACGGAGAGGAAAACACTTATAACAAAAATGTAGATGACAGTGTGGGTTCACAATAATTAGGGCTTCAGGGATAAAATAAAGGGTCTTTATTTAATGAATATTAAAGTGAGGTTTCCTCCAAAAACAGATTATAAAAATGACAACATTTACTCAGTAGATCCGCCTCTTGTTTGTATTCTGTATCTTCTCTTTTGACAATAATAACAAATAAGGTTTTTCAGGGCTTGGAGAAGTAAAATTAAAGTCAACACATCTTGGAAAAAAAGTTAATTTTTAATCCTTCTGATGCTTCAATAGAATTATTTGATACATCTCCCTTTTAGTTCTTGATGTCTGTTGCCCACTCAAAATGGGGCTGGACTCGATGATCTTCCAAGGTCCCTTCCAGCCCTAATGTCTATGAAATCTATGAATATTTTTGCATTTTCTCCCACATTGGCCCTACTGAAGGGAGGAGATTCCCATAGGAGTCTCTGCAGAGTTGTTTTGTTGTTTCGCCAGATCCCTCTCCACCATCATGGCAAAGACAGGTTTATCAAGATGCTTGTCAAGGCAGTTGATCTACTGATGTGCTGAGAACAATATCTATCACGCTGATCAGCATGTTGTTTCCTTTAACACCATTGTCTGCCTGCGTGCATATGTTGCCCCTTGCCTTTATTATTAGGTAGTAAAGTCTATGGGTCGCAGATTATTTTTGTTTTGTTTTGCAGCACATTGCCTGGTGGGTCCTTCATTTAGACTCTTAACCTCTATGAAGATTAAAAAATGATGGCTTCATC
>NW_017728948.1:57820459-57821499 GCF_001723895.1 Crocodylus porosus
TATTGTTTACACTAGCTTCACTTATCTCTCACTTTCCCCTATCAGTCTATTTAAAATGCTGCTTTTTAAAGTACTAGTTTCTCCCCTGGTAACTGTTTTGAAGTATACGTAGTCAATTATGCACCACAATTAGCATGTCCCTCTGCAGAAATGTAAAGAAGTTTTAATGCCATTCTTATCGATTCTGGTAACTTGCCCTCAAGGTAAAAATAGTGTCTTAGTCATTCTACAAATGGCATTTTAAAAAAGATCTGGTTAAAAGCCATCTAGCCTAGAAGCTTTGGCTGATTACATCTTATATGGCATCTTCAAAGTAGATTTCTATATACTTATTGATCTTTTGAACCTGTTAATATACTTTAGGGAAATGTGTAATGTTTTGTTGAAATTGTGCCTTTTCCCGTTGTATGAGAAATGCTAGAATTTAATCATCAGACACTGTGGTATAACCATTGATAAGGTTATGCATTCAGAAAATTCCAGGGTGTATTAGAAATGGTGGATCTCCTTCGTTGTCAAATAAATTGCTTGAATAATTTAATATTAATAAACTAAAATTTAACCCTTAAATATAATACTGTGTATTTGAGTAAATTAAACCTAGAATATTATGAATTATATCATTTTTCCTTATTTATGAAAATTCCATGCATCCTGTAAAATTTTTATTTAGTAGAATTTTGTTGTTATAGAGTGCCCTGTTTTCCCACTAAAATAGAATCTGTAGTTGAACCTGTTCATTTCACTGAATAATATTTTTTTTTGTTTTTGGGTGAGAGAGGGGCACTTACCAGGGAGAAACTGTCTTGCATGTTTCAGACTTTTTAGGGTATAGAGAACAATATGTTGAGCAAGTTCTGGATAACTAATCCAAATATATAGTGGTGTCCTATGTATACATGGCTTAGGGGAACAATTTCATTTGATTTTGGAAATTTACTTTTCTCCAGTTAGTATAGCTGTACCCCAGAAAGGGGTTGTCCTTTAATTAGTCTGCAGCGTGTATCATAAAGTGATGGATCTTACTTAAATAAAGCCCT
>NW_017728948.1:57822069-57827613 GCF_001723895.1 Crocodylus porosus
TAGAATACCTTAGCCACTTCTGGAGATGAAAATGTTGTAATTCATGTTTAGAATTACTGATTCAGCCAATGGAAGGATATTCCTGGCTGTCATTTTTCCTTGTAATGGAATACACCCATTTGATGTTCTTGTATGTTCACTTCCTTTCTTTGATGGTAGAATATAAAATGCTTTCAAGTCTTTTTTTTTAAATCAGATTTTTACCCTTTGCTTTGAAGAAAATTGCCTGGTACTCATGTTTTTGTAATCTCATTTTTGTTTAGTTATTTAGTTGTGCTTTATCTATTTGTTGCACATTATTAAAAATAATAATCTCTTCAAACTGATTTTCAGTTTTGGTTCCTTTGTGTGTGTCAGATGTGGTCAGTTAATGGTTTAGGTTTTATACATCTTCTTGTACGTTTGATCTCTGCCAGCTTTTAGCCCCTTACGAAAGAAAGTTTTTGAATTTGCAACTGGTTGTTTCTTGTTTGTCTATATAAAACCTACAACATTAGACTTTCAGAGAAGCTAAACTTCTAATTAGGAGAGTTAAACTTGAGACCTAGTGATTAAGTAAAAGTAATCAGGGGCACATATTTATCCTTATAACTAACCTAGAGAAGAGAGAGACAGTTTCATGAGTTTCATTCCTGTCTTCCACTAATTTGAAGAACACAATGATACAGGTCTTATCTGCAATTGTTATTATTATTGTTATTCTTCTAGACTTATTTTGTGTTCTGGTGGAAGCTTCACAGAAGATCTATTCCAGGTTCAGCACTGTTCAGAAGTTCTAGTGGAGTTCAAAATGAATATACATAGGTGGTTCTAGGAGAGAGGTGGGCAAAATATGGCCTGGAGGCTGGATCTGGCCAGCCATATTATTCTATCTGGCCCATAGTGGGTCCCTCACCCCTGCCCAGCCTAGGTGTAGAGGGCAGCTCAGGCTGTGGCATGTGTTGCTGGTTCTGCTGCCCCTGGGCATGGAGGTGATGCCTGGTATGGAGTGCAATCCTTCCCTATCCCCACACATGGCTCTCATGCACATGCATGGAGCTGTAGTCTGTGGGGCAGGCAGCAGAGCAGGGATGGAACAGTTGCTGGAGTTGGCTTCCCAGCAGTTCCCACAGTGGTGGCTCCTTCCAGCTGCTCCTGGACCCAGCTCTGCTGACTACAGCTCTGGCCTGTCTACCCTACACTCACCTCTGGGGGTACTGAACAAAGCGGGCAGGCAGGCGGTATATCAGTGAAGACTGGCCTCTGGTAGACCTGCAGGCACAGTGTGCTTGGCTGGGAGTAGTGTCTGAGAGCAGGATGGCGGGGGAAGGGCTGGGACTGGGGCCAGGGGATCATGGGGCAGTGAAAGCACAGGGCTGGGGCCTGGGGCAGAGCAGCAAACTACTTCCTGTACATCCCTGTGATGGGTGCCATTTCCGCAGGCAACGGCTGGTCCCTGCCCGTGAAACCAGCACCTGATATGGGGAGTGGATCACAGCTCTATCCCAGGCCTTAGCCCCGTGTTGTCACAACCCCGTGATCCCTAGGCCTGGCCCCAGCTCTGCCCACCCTTCCCGCTCCTGTATGCCACTCCCTACCCCCCCACAGCCCCATCCCATCTCCCCAGCTGAGCACCCCCTGCCTGTGAGGGTCCAGGCTGGTTTCTATGGAGACCTTGCCTGCTTTGTCCAGGCCCCCCAGTGCTTGGTGCAGGGCAGATGGACCAGGGGCCATGGAATCAGTAATCTGCCTGCACCTCCTTCCTCCCCCTCTACTGGGTAGTATAAACAGCTGGGATGGAGGGCTAATGCCTTGTCAAAACTCCACCCTCGCACCTCACTAAAAGTCCTTTAGTGACCCTCCAGCCCAAATAATTTCCCACCCATGTTTTAGGGCTATATTGCTAAGTTTTTAAGTTTGAAGCAGAAACCAACAACATTTTATTGGAATGTGCCTGTATTTGCTGTATTATATATTGTGTATAAAAAACACAGTGAGCTAGGCAAAAATAATAAAATATGTTGTTTCATTTGTCCTGTAGTCATTAGAGAGAAATGCATAGTTGTTTTTTCATATTTATAAGACAAAATCTAGCTTCCATGAGCATTTTGACAGCGTATCCAGAGCTTCACTGAAAGTTATTTCCACACCTGAGTTAATGTTTTTAGCTAAATTTAAAAACATTCTGTAATCCTGTGAAATAGGTGCTATGTTTACCAAGAGCCAGTAACAGGCCACACAGGGTGCTGACAGATGTGGAAAAAATAACAAAAACAAAATAGAGCTTTACCAGAAGAAGAGTTGTGTAGTTTGACCCAGCTTCCCACCATCTGTATAGCTCACATGCTTTGGTGAGGCTTTATGGCACTTGTATCTATACCTGATTTTATCAGCTATTAGGTACAAGTGCCAAAAAGCCCTGCTGAAGTGCATGAGCTATGCAGACACTAGCTGAGCCATGTCAAACTGATGCAGTTCCTCTTTTGGGAATGTTTTGCACTTCGTACTGGGGGGCATGCTGAACTGAAAGTAAAGCTATGTCTCTTCCCCCTCCCAACACACACATACATCTGTAAGCAGCCAACATTTCAGAAGAAAAGAAAGCTTGATTGGTGGAACATGAAGACCACTAAAAAATATGGAGAGTCATTTAACACCTGTGGAATGAAGATTTTAGAAGGAATTGGGTAGATTATAATAAGCCATGAAGTCAGTTTGACTCCTTTACTGCTGCCTGAATAGGAATCCTGGTGCCACTGCCATGCAGTTGTTTTTAAACTTTAGGTGGACCAGGATTCAAACAGGAGTTTCATTGCAGCCTCTGGATCTACCCCTGGCCACATGCACATGTTTTTGGATACCAGTGATGTGCCAGTTTCTCAGCTGGGCTAAATCAGTGAAGATACCTTGCAAAAATTTCCCTTCTGGTTCTGAAGGATAGGCTATATATCAGTTCTATCACTGATAGAATATATCAGTAAGACATTCACAGCTTTTACAGCCATGCCTCTACTCTCCTGTTGCTCTGCAATATCTTAAGCATAAGAGTACCTTCAAGGAGCAGCAAGTCAAAAAAACTATTTGTTTTTTGCTACATGAAACACCATTTGACTATCTTACAAGAGAAACTTTTGTTTTAATTTAATATTCAGCAAAAGTTATTTGTAACTTTCATCTAGAATGAGATTAAAAAATGCAGAGGTTTTTCGTTTCTTTCTTTTTTTTTTTTTTAAATGACTGCCTTGCCATTAAAGGACACATTAAGCCACTTATCCCTGTTCCGCTTTTAGACTTCTGTGAGAAGGGGTCAGTCCATATAAAGGGATGATAGATCTGCAGAAAGATAAGTTCCTGCAGTAAGATCTGAGGAATGGAGGTTGAAAAGTCTTTTAGAAGATGGGTAGAAGGATTAGTGTTATTGATATGTATGAAGACTAAAATTGTGCAAATTCTTCATTTGCAGTAGATCACTTTGAGGGAATATTAGTCATAGTATGGTGTATTCATATTGATGTTCATAATGGTTCACCCATAAGTAGTTTTGCAGAGATCCCTGAGCTATATTTTGTTTTTAGGGGTAGGGGAAGAGGAAGGATCCAAGGGTCCTTCCAGTAGGATGCGTCTGTTTTAATGACCGGGGAAGAGGTACCTTTTCAGTAGCCTCTTCTTTTTTGGCATCCACTGAACATACGGCTCAGTGGATTTGTGTCTACTCCCATTTGCTTTTTATTTAGTTGGTGTAGTAACTGACATTTTTATACCAAGTCCTTATCTTAGTATCGTCTCTTGTTGAACAGCCTTGTTACTGTTCTTCCCTCAAGAATGGCTTATTAGTGGCACTCCACTGATAGAGATATCACCTTATATCTGAATGTAAAATCCATGCATTTCAAACATTTTATATTGTATATGATGTATGCGTGTCCCAAACCCCATAATATTTTGAGGTGTTTGTGGGATGTCATGCATGTTTTCATTAGTTAGTTTTACTGTTATGGCATGTGTAGTCTTTACATGTAGGTAATATCAAGTTGCATTTAACCTTACAGTCATTATGTCTGCAGATATCATGTTATTTGATATAAATGCATTTTATTATATCTTTATATTTTAGCCAAGACCATTCAGTAGGGTAAGGATGAACTTAAGTATTCTTTGCCTATTCACTGTTGGAAGAATTAATCACTGAGTATCCGTACGTGATGTGAATTTGTTTACTCATCAAGTAGACACTTGTGGATGTGGTCTGAAGCACATGAGCCAAGCCCTTCCAGACAATGATGAATTTACATTTTAGAAGAGGGGACCTGTAAGAATAACATTCAGGGAGGCACATTTCTCACAGAGTGGAAATTAAGTGAGAGAGAATACCTTTTGGTTATATCTGACAGGTTACAAATATTCTTCTGGTCATACTCAAATCGGGAGATACTTCTAGTAAAACACACTTGAGGGGGAGAGGACGTTAAATCCATATTATGATATAACAAATTGGTCTAGCCCTCTTAAGCGGCCAGACAGCCCTGGGGTAGAAACCCAGCTGTGGTAGTCAAACCCCAAGGGAAGAGAGAGCAAGCAGCTTCAGCTGACAAAAAAGCAGTTTGCAGTGTGTGTGTGTGTGTGTGTGTGTGTGACATTTATAAGTAGTACAAGTTAAAGGTAAGGTAGTTGCAAAATGGTTTACATGAAACCAGTCTTCCAGTGATTGTGGTCTTCTGAAAATATCTGCTTTGGGACAGATATTTACCATATTGAATCACAAACTAAAAAGTCTGAAGTTTTTGATAAAATACCAGTTCTTATATAGGTAGCAGAAGTGATAGCAGATGAGAGAGAAACATTTTAAGGAACTGCTTAATTCTGTTTATCCTGCATTCTTTTTCAACATACTCAACATACTGACACCTCGGATAGTAAACAGCCTTAGAGTCAGGCTTGACCAACCGACATTGGATACTCAAAGGCTAACAGTTCACTAAGCAATTCTCAAATATAACTAATTTGCTCTTTTGGCCAATAAATACACAGATTACAAAGAGCAAAAACATTATATTCATCTTTGGGTAGCACAAGGCCTGGACAGAATCGAGTAATGTGTTAAGCAGTTCTCAGCAATGTATAGATTTTATACATGGACTTTTCAGCAAGCACAAACTGGTTGTGATGGTACTTCATATTTAGATAGTGCTTTCTGTGTAATAATCTGGAGGTGTTATGCAGACATTTAATTCAGCCTCTGAACACCCAAGAGAAACAGGAAAGCAGTTGCATCATTTTGCACAGGGATAAAATTTGGGTACAAAGAAAAGGATGTAGGTTATAGCTGTGTTGGTCTAAGGACATAGGCAGACAAGGTTTTTTGTGTAAATCTTTAATTAGACCAACTTAAATAGCTGGAAAAAAAATGTTCAGCAAGCTTTTGGATTCAAAAACCCTTTGTTAGGCTGAGGAAATTTCAGCAGTTGGTGTGTGCTCTTCCTGGATGGAATGAAAAGTAAAGAAGCCAGAGGCTGGGCTGGGCTGGTATGCATACAAGATCAGTAGTCGGTGAAGATGTAGACTGAG
>NW_017728948.1:57827713-57832876 GCF_001723895.1 Crocodylus porosus
AGAATGGCTTATTAGTGGCACTCCACTGATAGAGATATCACCTTATATCTGAATGTAAAATCCATGCATTTCAAACATTTTATATTGTATATGATGTATGCGTGTCCCAAACCCCATAATATTTTGAGGTGTTTGTGGGATGTCATGCATGTTTTCATTAGTTAGTTTTACTGTTATGGCATGTGTAGTCTTTACATGTAGGTAATATCAAGTTGCATTTAACCTTACAGTCATTATGTCTGCAGATATCATGTTATTTGATATAAATGCATTTTATTATATCTTTATATTTTAGCCAAGACCATTCAGTAGGGTAAGGATGAACTTAAGTATTCTTTGCCTATTCACTGTTGGAAGAATTAATCACTGAGTATCCGTACGTGATGTGAATTTGTTTACTCATCAAGTAGACACTTGTGGATGTGGTCTGAAGCACATGAGCCAAGCCCTTCCAGACAATGATGAATTTACATTTTAGAAGAGGGGACCTGTAAGAATAACATTCAGGGAGGCACATTTCTCACAGAGTGGAAATTAAGTGAGAGAGAATACCTTTTGGTTATATCTGACAGGTTACAAATATTCTTCTGGTCATACTCAAATCGGGAGATACTTCTAGTAAAACACACTTGAGGGGGAGAGGACGTTAAATCCATATTATGATATAACAAATTGGTCTAGCCCTCTTAAGCGGCCAGACAGCCCTGGGGTAGAAACCCAGCTGTGGTAGTCAAACCCCAAGGGAAGAGAGAGCAAGCAGCTTCAGCTGACAAAAAAGCAGTTTGCAGTGTGTGTGTGTGTGTGTGTGTGTGTGACATTTATAAGTAGTACAAGTTAAAGGTAAGGTAGTTGCAAAATGGTTTACATGAAACCAGTCTTCCAGTGATTGTGGTCTTCTGAAAATATCTGCTTTGGGACAGATATTTACCATATTGAATCACAAACTAAAAAGTCTGAAGTTTTTGATAAAATACCAGTTCTTATATAGGTAGCAGAAGTGATAGCAGATGAGAGAGAAACATTTTAAGGAACTGCTTAATTCTGTTTATCCTGCATTCTTTTTCAACATACTCAACATACTGACACCTCGGATAGTAAACAGCCTTAGAGTCAGGCTTGACCAACCGACATTGGATACTCAAAGGCTAACAGTTCACTAAGCAATTCTCAAATATAACTAATTTGCTCTTTTGGCCAATAAATACACAGATTACAAAGAGCAAAAACATTATATTCATCTTTGGGTAGCACAAGGCCTGGACAGAATCGAGTAATGTGTTAAGCAGTTCTCAGCAATGTATAGATTTTATACATGGACTTTTCAGCAAGCACAAACTGGTTGTGATGGTACTTCATATTTAGATAGTGCTTTCTGTGTAATAATCTGGAGGTGTTATGCAGACATTTAATTCAGCCTCTGAACACCCAAGAGAAACAGGAAAGCAGTTGCATCATTTTGCACAGGGATAAAATTTGGGTACAAAGAAAAGGATGTAGGTTATAGCTGTGTTGGTCTAAGGACATAGGCAGACAAGGTTTTTTGTGTAAATCTTTAATTAGACCAACTTAAATAGCTGGAAAAAAAATGTTCAGCAAGCTTTTGGATTCAAAAACCCTTTGTTAGGCTGAGGAAATTTCAGCAGTTGGTGTGTGCTCTTCCTGGATGGAATGAAAAGTAAAGAAGCCAGAGGCTGGGCTGGGCTGGTATGCATACAAGATCAGTAGTCGGTGAAGATGTAGACTGAGGAGTCAGTGGTTGAGAGACAGGCTGGGTTGGGGGGAGAGAAGGAGGATGAATAATGGAGAGGTACCTGGGGAGTTAGATGTCAGGCGGGTTATAATGTGTCATAAATCCAATGTCTATATTTAATCCATGATTTTTAGTATCCAGGAGGTGGTTGAAGTGAAGTTCATAGGCTTATCTTTGGGAAGTGTTTTGTTAGTTTCTTTTGCGGATCAGAACTAAGAGATTGGAGAAAGAGTGGTCTTCTAGTGAGAAGTATGCCCCCACGGGTAATTGGGTATTCTTGTCTTTGACAGATATCCGGTGTGCATTCATTCTGGTGCGCAGTTGTTGTTTGGTCTCGCCTACGTATTTTCCATCATGGCATTTGGTGCATTGGATGAGAGATATTACATTTCTGGAGGTGCAGCTGTAAGATCTGGGAATGCTGATGGCTCTGTTGGGTGTGGCATTTGTGGGAGTGGTGGAGATGCGTTGGCATGTTTTTCATTTCTTGTCATGGCATGCATGCTCTGGATCCATTTGGTTTGTTCTGGGCCCGAGGAAGTTTGCTTTTGATGATGAGGTTAGCAAGGTTTGGTGCTTGTTTGAAGGCTAGGACGGGTGGTTCTGGGAAGATCTCTTTAAGAACAGGATCTCTTTCTAGTATGGGTTGCAATTATTTGAGGATTTTCTGTACAGGTTTGAGGGAGGGGTGATATGTCATAACCAGTGGTGTGCGATCTGTGGGTTTTTTTTCTGTACTGCAGCAATTCTTCACATGGTATCCAAGTAGATCTTTCAAACATGTGATCTGTCTCTCTGGAGGAGTGACCTTGCTGGGTGAAGCCTTTTTAAGATTGGTGAGGTAGCAGTGCCCGGGTACAAAGAAAGGTCACAGAAAATCTGTAACTAAAATGAGAATATAAACTAATATTCTGACTTCAACCTTTATTGAAGGGTTGAAGGGTTCTTAAACAAAGAACAGTTCTTTTCTAAATATTAGCAACTTGGCTTTTTGTACCTATGACCTCAGTCACAGGAAGATGTACCTCTCTGAATGTCTATATATGCAACTTATGATGATCTTAAAATAAAAAATGGATCAATTTCAGATAGACTTACAGCTGTTGTAGGGTGACTACAAAATAGGTGACTTAAATTCAGATATAATCTGATGGGTTGTGAGGAGGGGAGGACAGCAGGGTAGACATGGACAGAAAAAACCTAAACGAGTGTAATTTACACCAGTCAAGTTCACTGATGGAATTTTGCTCCCACTGTCAAAGACAGTTCCCTACCAGATTGGCTGAGGTTACCTCAGTTTAGGTTTTTTGTCATTTGTCCACTATTTTTCTTTTTAATAATTCTTTTTTGGAATAAAATAGTCTAGGGCTGTTTATGGTTGCAATAAGTATTATCAGTGGCAAACAATTTTATGAACAGTTTTTTCTGAAAGGCTTCCTGCTGTGCCCCCCTCCCCCCAGCCACAATGTGCAAGACATTTAGCTGCTATCAAAGAATAGACTTCTATGTTCATTATAAAACTCTTACCATTTTTTTTTCTTTGGTAAAATTCATTGTTCATTCTTTCTACTAGCTTTAGCAGAATATAGCATTGAAAGTAGCTGCTAGAGTTCTATATAACATAACTGTCATCTGGTAGGAAATCTCTTGATACTGGAACAGTTACTTCTGTATTGGGTTTTTCTGTAAGTATAGTTGTTATAGGTTAAAGAAGTGTCATCTTAAGAGCATTTAGTGAAGTACAGCAGTTTGCAATAATATTAATGGAGAACAGTTAATGTGATGGCTTTGTTCAGGAGACTGATCAAATTTCTGAAGGTAAGAGTGCTTCAGAGAAATATACAAACTGGACCATGGCTCAAAGGGAAAAAAGTATTTCTGTGTTTTTGAAGGTAAGCTGGGCCTCAGGCTTAGAAAACAATATAGGAAAAATGTTTGGTAGTAGGCAGAAATACCTGGAAACTGCTGTGTTTCATAGATTTCATAGATATTAGGGCTGGAAGGGACCTTGGGAGATCATCGAGTCCAGCTCCCTGCCCAAAGGGCAGGAAGTCAGCTGGGGTCATAGGATCCCAGCAAGTTAAGCATCCAATTTGCTCTTGAAGGTGTTCAATGTAGGTGCTTGAACCACCTCCGCTGGCAGACTGTTCCAGACCTTGGGGGCTCGGACAGTAAAGAAATTCTTCCTTATGTCCAGCCTGAAACGGTCTTGCAGGAGTTTGTGATCGTTCGACCTAGTCATCCCTTGGGGCGCTCTGGTGAACAAACGTTCCCCCAGATCTTGGTGGTCACCCCTGATAAACTTATAGGTGGCAAACAAACACTTTGAAACAAACCACTACCACCACAACAAATGTAAAAGTAGTTAAAATAATTTGTAAATAAGGGTAGATTTTGGTCATGGCAAAAAAGGCAATAGTAATTTTTAAAATAAAGTACATATATTTGATAGTATCCTGTGGGAAATTCTGAGAAGCCAGTATCCATTATTTTGTAATAAAATTACATACATGCATTTAATATTTATAGGTGGCCTTACACTGTTAAACCATAATTTAGTACAATGGATTTAACAACATCTGTAAATATATCTTGCTCATTTGATGGTTGACTAGCATGATAGACACCATTATTTTATTAAAAATCTTAAAAGTTGAAGAAGTTACAGCTGCAAGAAACATAATAAAATATTTTCTAATTCCATTCTGAACTAAAATTTCTTTATCTGAAAATGGCATCTTAATGCTTCATAGATGTGAGAGATGCTCTCCAAGGTCTTGAATAGAAAAGGTTTTCTTAATTAAGTCCTCATTTAAGCATTTAAAATCATCACTTCAAATGCTTATTCAAGTCCGGCTGGAACATGCTTAAAGCTTCCCAGAATAATAAATCTAAAAGCATGCAGTGTTTAAAAATGAGTAGATTTTTCATTAGGCTATTTATAGTAACATCTCTTATGTTCTTTCCCTTCCTTGCAGTGTCCTGTCCCTTCCGTTGCGCCTCTCTCTTTTTCCTGTTGTTAGTGTTTAAGAAAAGAGGAATGTCCTGACATTGGTAGTTTTCTACTATTTGTATTGTTGGTGAATTCATGACATGTTCTCACACTCGAGAAAAGACCGTAGTCCTGCCAAAATTCTCGTTCAGGGATGGGCAGTTATTTCTGCTGGAGGGCTGCTTAACGTGTTTTGGTGAGGTGTTGAGGGCTGCAGGGGTACTCCCACCCCTTGACAGGTGTGTGGGTGGGTGTGGTTGAGGTGTGGAGTGTTTGGGACTGCTGGGTGTACGTGTGGTATTATGGATCTGTGTGGGTATATTGTGGGTGTGTGGAAGGGGATGGGTGTGGGGTGTGTGGGACAGTTGGATGTGTGTTTGGGTATGTTGAAGGTATGGGTAAGTGGAGAGCTGTAGGTGTG
>NW_017728948.1:57833599-57840739 GCF_001723895.1 Crocodylus porosus
TTAATTGGTGGGTGCCTGCCTGTGGGTCGGATCTGGCCCGCAGCCTGTATTTTGCCCACCCCTGTTCTAGTTTGACTGGTATATATTCTGCTTTTTAGTTAATTAACTAATATCTTGTCTTTAATGCAGTTTTGATGGTTTTGTCTTCATAAATTTTCTTCTTAAAAATAAACTATGAAATGTAAATGATGTATAACTTAAGCAAGCTACTTTCAGGATGTCTTGACTCTGTTCCCTTGTGTATTCTAAAGGTAACGGTAGCAGAGCTCTTCCATGCATTATTTGTGTTCATAATTTTGACACCCTGTTCTATTCTTAGGTTTTCTTGATTGATGTAGTTATGTTGGAATTCCCTATTATTATTTTTAAAAATTTCTTTCAAACTCTTTGTTCCCTTTTAATCAAGCACCTTCAAAATACTACTTTGGGTCACCCTGAAAGATTTTCCAGTGAGAATATATTGAACTTTTTTAGCCTTTCTGTATAACAAATATGCTTAGATTCATGTTGCTTGTCCTATTTTATATACTCCCCAGAGCAATATCCTTTCAATGTAAAGGTGACCTAAACAAAATATACTTTTGTGGTTTAAATAGTGTTTTTATTGTAGCATTTTTTCTTTTAAATTAAAATGTAACCCTCTGATGTTTCCCATTATATTTTTAACTGCTTCTGTGTTCTTAACCAGTAGTTATGAACATTTCTTACAGTACCCTCCCTCTAAATTCTTTCCCTAGGCCCCACTTCTAATGCTTTAGTTTTAGTCTTATAAACAATCTAATTTAATATAATGGGGCTGCTCATTCATGAAATTCTTACTTTTCAGCATTTAACATTATTCTGTGAACTACATTATTGGTTCACTTCAGTATTCTGTCAAGACTGTAGACTTCATTAAGCACCAGTGATACTTTGCAGGGGTTTTGGTCACCAAAATTATAAATAGCAAATGTGCAAGGAAAATAAAGGGGAGTAATATGTTGAAAAAAATGAATGAGTGCTCCATATTTCTTAGTTATTGCCCTTTTCACATTAGACGCAGGCTTGCCTGATAAATCCTAAATAGTCAAATTTATGTGGGAAGCTGTGGTGAGGGGTGCTGTAAAGAATCCCTGAAGCAGATATAAAGAATAATTTCACACACACAAAATACTAAGTCTGACTTTTATTCTCTTTGTGGCTTCTTCAACAATGAAAGTTAAGGTAAACAATTTTTATAACGTATAACAAGATGTTAGCTGTGCATGCCAAGAAATCTACTTAACTAGGCCTTTCTTTTTATTTGTTAATAAAGAAGCATAAAGGTTAAAATGGAAATATCAAGTTGTTCCTGAAGTTCTGTGTCACTTTCTTCTTTTTCAGCATAAAAGAACATTTTAAGTCTAGTAGCTTGAAATGCAATTTCTTCTCCCTAAGCATGAAAATAGGTAGTTAATTCCAAGAAGTAAATTCTCAGATCATGTTAATTGTTACAGCTTGGTTGACTTCAAGCAAGGACTATTAGGAGGAACTTCACACTATGAAGGTGGGTAAGCACTGGAACCGATTATTTGGAGATAGGTAGTATCTTTTCTTCAAAAATTTTAAGTGCAGGTTAGGCCAACATTTGTCTGAGATGGTTTAGACAGAGATGATCTTGCCTTGAGCAGGGGTTGATCCAGATGGATCTCTTTCAGCTCTTCTTTTTTTTTTTTTCCATTTTATGTTATTTCTCTAAATCCGTTAAGCTATGACAGTTTATACCCTATTTCTAATCATAATTTGCAAGGAAATATATACTTGGGCCACTGAGAGATGTGGGGAAAAGAAACAGTGCTTTACTTTCAGCTTGGTGTGTCCCTGTGCCAAGTACAGCATATGCCCAGAAGAAGAACTGTGTCAGTTTGACCTAGCTCTCCAGTGTCTGTATAGATTGCATGCTTCAGCAGGGCTTTTTGGCACTTTAATCTAATAGCTGATGGAAAATGACTTGTTTGATAGTTGATTCCACCAGCTATTAGATAAAAGCACCAAAAAGTCCCATGGAATTGCACTATCTATACAAACGCTGGGCAAGCCAGGTGAAACTGATGTGGTTCCTCTCCCAGTAAAGCACCTTCGGAGGGGGACATTCCATGTCTTTTTTTCTTTAGCTTTTTTTCATTTTTCTATGACTGGAAGCAGCTTTGTAGGAAAAAAAAAATCCTCCCAAAACAAACTTATTCCTATTCTAAGAATCTTTTTCTTACTTCATCTGTTTATATGTTCATGAGTGATTTTGTATTTTATACCTCTGAAGTATTAAGATTGACTTTATTTTTAGATAGCTGTTGATGGAAAGAGAGGAATTCACAGTACTGATACAGAAGAGAAATTTAATGTATGATCCATAGATCATACTCTTGCTGTTGATTCCAGAATTAGACAAAAATGTTGTTACCGTTTCTCAAAGGCAGTTGAAGTTTGGAATGGAGATCTACTCCTCGAGTTTTCAGGAATCGAGTCAGTTCTTACAATTATCTCTAAGCTATTTTTAATGTTGAAAACCAAAGAAAGAGAAAATAGTAACAGGTTAGTTTGTATTACAGCCTCCAGGTTAGCAGACTTCTACTAGTTTATCTAGTGCATTCTTAGCTAGCTCAGCCCTCTCTTTCAGTATATTTTCATCTTTAATAACTGGTTAAATGGGTAATAATTCTTAGGATACAAGATCTGCCTCAATGTGCAAAGCAGAATATTCAGTTAAGTGTCTTTTGGACTAACATGCATGTCCCTGCTTTAATTCTTGTTCAAAGTCAGGATTCCGTTTGCTTTTCAGTCCTTTGAGAGCTAAAATAGTTAGCTTTAATCCTTTGTATCTTTTTAATTGGATTTTGTTCTCTTTGTATTAGGGAAGATAGTATATAATTGTTAGCTAAATAATAACTCCTTAAAGCCCTTCTGCTTGTTTATCCTGCTGCTTTAGAAATTGCATAAAATTAACGTTTCTAGATTATGCCTTTCTTTGCCTCCATTTTTAGAGAAGTTGGCAGTGATACCCAGAGGAAATAGCCAGCATCCCCTGCTAGATATTGTCAAAAGCAATGGGGATGAATTGTAGTCCTAAAATGAATAACCCAGAACTATTCTGAGGACTTCTGGATTGACATCTACATTTAGTGTTTCAGTCTTGGAGTCCATGGTTTAGCAAATGGAATTCTACACTTTAGTTTTTATATAAAAACCGTAATTTTCTCAAGCTTCCTTTGTGGTGAAATGTTGTCTGAAATCTGAGTTAAATCAAAGGCAGTTAAAAGGGAGAAATCAATAGCAAACGCAACAACAGCAAAGAAACTATACTCACATCAGAGTCCTTACTAAGAATATTTAAGACAGTTAACTGGAGTGGTACCTGCCTTCTTCCAACTTTTGTGATGAGATAGATGCTTGTTTCCTCGTGAAAAATGTCTAAATCATTTTCTGGTTGTTAAAACCTTAAAAATGATCTAGAAAGTGGTAGAAATTGGGCCAACACATGCCCAGAGAGCACCCGGCAATAAAAACGGACTACTTTTCCCAGTCATAAATGACGGTTAGCTCAGCTGAAGAAATCTTATAAAAGCTGGCCAAGAAAAGGGTTTAACAAGAACTTACATGCATGTTGCTCATATTATTGTTTTTCCATGCACTTTGTACGTTTAATGAATCATAACTAATGGTTGGAAGAAACAGCATTTGAGTTGCTAGTACCAGGAAGAGGGCCCCAGACAGACATAGAAGTGCTAAACTCATTTGGGCCTGTTGGGTTAGGTTGGGAAAGGAGGAGGGGAAGATAGAACCCCGACATCCAATCTAAGGCTGGTTGGACCATGGGATTCTATATGTAGACTGGTGCCCAAAGCCAGGACTGCCATTTGAGGACTGTACTTCAGATAAGAAAGGGTCTACAACAGGTTCTTTTGTAACTGTGACAGGTGGTTATTTTCACTCATGTTTCCAAGTGCAACAGAAGTGAGGTTTATTCTTGGCTTGTCTTTGGTTTATTGATGTAGTGGACATGTAGTACTTATGCCATCCATAAAGAGGAGATTTATTTGACTCCATGGCTATCATGTCTTTTGTTCAGTGAAGACGCTTCATCTACTTGGCAGGATTGAAGGTAGAGTGCTAAGTAACTTCCAGAAAAAGCCATTTTCATAGGTGCTCTCCTTATCAAGAACCTTGATATGAGAACATGGTTTCCTTTCCGTCTCAGACTCATTTGAAGCCTTTTCTTTAAAAGGAATATATTAAGGTTGGAGGAGTATTTGTTAACCTTTATTTTTAAAGTTGTAACTGACTCCAACACTTCCAAATAATGTTGAACTTCCCTTTTGGTTACAGAAGTCAGCATTTACACTGTGTTTTCATCCACAAACTTACATACGCTTTCTGCTCCTCACTTACGTTCATTACCCAATTAAAGTACATGTTTGAGTTGAGTTACATGTCCTCTCTAGATTTCGTCTCAGATTATTAATAGTTGCATTGAAATAGTTATTTCAGACTTATTTGGCACCATCTAGCAGCCTTGTACTTTTTAATTTGAGAGGTCTTTTCTTTTTTAAATATTTTTCTGAAATTTTTTTTGTGTGCGACTCAATAAAGCAATCTCATTGAGTTATGGATGTACAGTAAGCAAGTGTTTGGCATGGTTGTTTAATATATTGATTTATAAAGTTCTAGAGAATACCTTCAGGGACAGTGTATTCCACTGCTATTTTCCCCATAAGGTCTCTTGTTTCTCATACAAGGATGATTCAACTGTTCATACGTCTTAATCAGTGTAACAAGGTACACAGTCTGTAATGAGTCAGAATCAGCTTTCCTCTCATTTTAAACGAGAGGAAAGATATTTCAACTCTATGGGTATCACTAGTGGTCTGCAGCTTTCCTCTGACTTTGGGATGTTTTCTAGTCTGAAATATGGGTGGGAAGTTGCAAGTCAAGATGGGATCCTAATATAATTATGAATAATGCCTTTATGTAAACATTACTTCAGTTGAAACCTGAACATAATTAAAAGGCATCAAATCTTAAAAGGATGATTCAAAGTATACTTTTTTAAATTTAAGTCTGTGCTACAAGTTTGAATGTCTTAAACTTTCTCTTTTAATAATAAAACTTGATTTATAATATCTTTTGGGCTTGTTCTCTCTACTTAGAAGAGGCTTTACAAAACATTTATTCTAATATTTTTTCACTAATAGGCACTTCTGTTGCTACATTACAGCAGGAGGCCAACGTACATTTTACATTACTTGGGTCCCTAAATACTTTTTGCAAATCATGGATAAAAAGCTCAACTTGCACTTGTTATAAGCTGTTTTGGTCATAGCAGGGCTCTTTACAACTACCTTGCAAGTTCACTTTGCCGCCTTTAGTTAAAGAGCTATCAGAATTCTGTAGATACAAGACTGTCTTTTGTCCTCCTCTTATTCATTCACTCTTCTTGTTCCATGGATACTGCTTAAATCAGTGAAATATTGTTAGTGGTAGAGTAGCTCTGTTGTTCCTGCTTCAGAAAAATAAGCTACTTCCTTTATTGCAGTCAGATTTGTGTTCCCTAATATTCTAATTGCCACTTTTTACCTCTCCCTGGGAGTACTGCACGTTGGAAGTCCACAAACCTTGTTTAATCTAAGTCAGAGTAGCCTATAGTAAAACTATTTTGGAGTAGACTGTTGCCTCTTCAGAGTATCTCCTTTCTGAGTACTAGAATCAGATTGTTTAAAATTAGCAGAACACTTTGTGCCTGATACTCCAAAATACTTTTCTCTTATTCCTTTGGTCTCCATTTTTCCTGATTCCAAATGCTGCCTTTTCAAAGGGAGAAATTTCTTTTTCATCAAAGATACAGCTCTTACATGACATTTCAATATACGAATATTCAGTCTCAATAGCAGTCTACCTCCTATATAAGAATAACATTTAGTCATAAACTAAAGTTTTAAAGTTTTCCTCTTTCCTCTTTAGGTACCAAATATTAAATTCAAGATTGTTTTGGTGTTATTCTTATACCACCTTCTTTTAATAGCTTTAGGGTATTGTAAAAGTTTCCAGAAAATAATTTTTTAGGTCAGCTCCAAGTCCAGCAGTAGAAGCGCATGTCTAAAATATGTATATTTTCTTAAGCTGAAATATTCACTTGTCTGAGCCCAGTGGCAGAAAAGTAGAAACCGCTTTTGCCTGAAGCTAGAGGTAAAGGTATGTTTGAGAAATTTTTCATGAATTCAAGTGGATAGACTTTGAAAGGAAATTGCAAAGCAAAAATTAAAACTACCATATTTTCTTGCACACAACATACAAGTTACCCGGAAAATTTAGTTGCTGGAAACTGGGGTATTCTAATATAATAAAAGCCTTACCACTTCTGCCTGTCTCTCCATAACACTCCATGCCAACTGCTCATGTGTCCATCTGGAGCTTTAGGACAGACAGATTGATAGTCAGAGACAGACAGAAGGCAGGGTCAGGCTGTGCTCTCTGCTGCTGGGTGCAGGGACTGACCATGGGTGTGGTGGCATGGCACATGGCTGTGTGGGGGGGGGGCGTGGCACATGGCTGTAGGGTGCTGTGAGGGGAGTGGGCAGGGAGTTGCAGGCAGCTTGCAGCTATGAGGTGGGATATGTGCTTGCTCACTCCCCACACAGCACCCTATGGTCATGCCTCCCCATGTGCCACGCCCCCTGCACCTAGAGCACCAAAACACAGGAGGGGCGTGGTGTGTGGCATGTGGCTGCAGGGTGCTGTGCTGGGAGTGGGTGTGAGGGGTGTTCCTCGCCCTGTAGCCACGTGCTGCAACTGGTGGGAGCTGCCTGTGTCCCCCTGCCCGCTCCCCTTGGGGCTTTCTGTGGCTGCTCACTTGCCTCTCCGTGGCCTGTGGCGGGGGGCGTGGTACCTGGCCACAAGGTGTGTAGTGATTGGGCATGAGGGGCATGCCCCTCCCAATCTCACATGCCTGAGCTGCCCCTTGCAGGGTGCTGCAAGGGGAGTGGGCAGGGGGGTGCAGGCAGCAACCACCAGCTGCAGCACAGGGCCATGGGCCCTTAGGCCAGACTGACAGAGGCAGGTGGAGGGGGGGGCCAAGGAGGACAGGGACAAGCTGTGCTCCTTGCTGCCAGGTGCAGGAACTGGCTGAGC
>NW_017728948.1:57841144-57843859 GCF_001723895.1 Crocodylus porosus
CCCTGAACACCCGCTGGCTGCAGGGTACATGGGTGTGTGTGGGTTTGACATGTGGCTGGGTGTGTGTGCATGTGACTGCTGGGTGTGGCATGGGTGGGTGTGTGTGAAATGTGGCTGGTGAGTGGCATGTGCCTGGCTGGGTGGGAGGGTGGGTGGCATGTTACTGGTGGGTGTGGGCTGTGTGGCTGGGTGTGGCTTGTGGCTCTGTGTGTGTGTGGGGGGGGCATGTGCCTGGGTCTGTGTGGTGTGTGGCTGGGTGGGTGTGGCATGTAGCTGAGTGTGTCAGGTGGGGGGTGCACGGGGCTGGACACGGTGGGGGGGAGGTTGTCGCGTGCAACTGGATTCAGACCTACATGCTGCTACTTACTAGTATTTTCAAGAAAAAGGCTTATTTTCTTTATTCTGGCTTTCAAAAGTAAGGTCAATATGTTGTGTTGCATGTGAAAAAATATGGTAACTTTAAAATGCGGATTTGTTTCCCCAGTGCTCCCCGTAGGCAGAATAGGGATCTGGAGGAGGACTAGAGGGATAGTCTATCTATGTGTACATTCAGAATGCTAATAAACCACAAAAAGCCTTACTTTCTTTGCGGTTGTCCTAGCATTTACTGGTTTAATAAACATAACCTCGAATGTTGCCCTTTGAGAACAAATATTTTGGGATCCTGGGTTGCCAGTTATAAGTAATGATGTTGCAAAATGAAGAATTTTGCAATAGCAATAAACTGGAAAGTACCAGGCTATTCTCAGTAGGCAGTTTCTTGGAACCACAGTTGCAACTCAGATCCTCCTTATGGCAACATGAAATTTGCCTTTGACCTAAATGGAGCAAGATTTTACTCCATGTCTTTAATGATGATCTGCTGTTAGCACAGTTAGTTTGCTTACTTTGATTGAAGCATAGTGTTAAGATGAAATTGGTCATTTTTTTAATTACATTTTACCCATATTAAGAATAATCTAGTGCATTCTGAAACACAACATATATTTCTGTAAAGAGTCTAAATAACTGTGAATTTCCCCAATATATATGTGAGGCAAGGATTTCTTAGGGTGATTACCTTTATTTGGGCAAACCATGTACCTGGGATAGATAAGCTTCTCGGTGCAAGGCAGTCTTCATGAGGTCTTTATGATGAAGAATTTCTTGCATTTAAAAGCTTGTCTACCTCTAGCATAGCTATGCAATTGGTCTGATTAAAAGATCATCCTAGAACATGCTTCCCCCTCACATAATTTACGGACTATCACACCTATGGCATCACTCTTGTATGCATATTATTTATCCTATTTGAAACTGGTTTCATATATGGAAAGATTTCAAAAGAAAAGAGAAGCTGTGCCTCAACTAAATGAACAGCCTAGTTTCAATAGTTGAATTTTGATACATTTATGAAAGGGATTATATGACATTGTTTCCTGTTAGAGCAGGGGACTGGACTAAATGACCCAGGGAGCTTCTTCTGATCCTGGGTTCCTAAGTCATTAATTCCCTGGTAGAAATAATGATTAGTGCAACTGATTTATTTTTCCTTTCATCTTTCTGTTCACATTTTTCTGTTTTCTGTTTACAGAGATCCATAAAGTTAGTGCAGGCTCAGTTTCCACTTTTTTGTTGAAAGCATATTCTACGATGTATCTACCATAAAACACACACACACACACACACACACACACACGCGCGCGCTACTGTGACAACTTTAGATGTCTTTAGGTCATTTTAGATGTTCATAGAGTTTTTATCTCATGATTTCAGTTAATGTACTGGTATGAAAATCTGATCTTCCACAATGCTTTTTTCTATTCCTTTCTTTGTTATTGACAGCTACTAGCTAAACCACATCATAAAACATGGTGAAAATTGTAGAGAAAACAATTATTTCTTTAATTCAGAACTACAATTTGAACAAGGCCTTGCATTGGATAAGTTTAGCAGAGGGTAGGTTTTCTTTTAAAGTATTTTTCCCTGTGCTTCCCTAGGGAATAACTGAAATAGTCTACCGCTGGAGCACAACAGGAAATATGTCTTTTGGAAGGAAAATTCTTAGTATTAATTGGTTTATTTGCATGCCTATGATGAATAGGTTTATAATTCTATCAAGAATCTATCCTTCAGACTAGATCACAGAAAGCCAATTTATGAACATGGAAATTTCCTTTTGTTTTTAAATCTTCATAGAATCAAAATATAGAATTTTAATGATCAATTTAGAAATTAACTCTATAGATTTACTAGCTCTTAAATTTACTCTTCTCTCTTTGTATGCCCATGTAACGTAAAACAACAAAAAAATAGGCTTAATTACTGAATACCCAGGGTCAAATCACCAGGGTGAAGGAGAGTCTCATCTGTCCTTCTACTGAAGCAGAAGAAGTGTCACAGGGGGTGCATGTGTTTGTACTGTGATTAGCTGCTATAATTGTGGAAAGCTGTGGCGAGGTTAACGTAAAGCAGAGGCTCCTCATTTCGTCTCCCAAGGTGGAAAAAGCATGAAAGCCCTGTGTGGCAGTCCCAGCCAAAGGCTGAAAGGTATGTTTGGTTTGTGTATTACACTTCTGCTGTAATTGGCAAAGGCTAAGGGGAGACTTTCCAGCCCCCTTGCTCCTTAAGCAGAAGAAGTGTCATATGTTACCAGATTTGCCCGCTACTTTGGGGTGTGCTCATTTATTAGGGCTAGGGTCTTGGTAATTCTATCAATGTGCTGCTTGTGTTACT
>NW_017728948.1:57844966-57861658 GCF_001723895.1 Crocodylus porosus
ACACTTGTGGTCAGTGCTCCAATGGGCTGGATGAACCCTGTACAAATGTTGCCCATACCCCCTCTAACTCGGTCTATTGCCTCAGCATTCCCTAACCCGGCAACTGACTTGTAGCCAATTAAGTTTACATAGGCCTCCCATAGTGGGACCGGGGAATGTACGGCCCGAGATACCTAATAAACTTACTTTTGCTTAGCGGTGTGGGGGGGGGAGAGGAAAAGTCCTTTGTAAATCTAGATTAGAACTGGTCCGATAAATGCTGAGCTGGGTGTGGGGGTTGATGAGCATTTGGAACACAGCTTCCCCATCATGCAGTGCTCCCCTGCTTCGCTGATCCCAGAATTCACTGCAGTCTCTGCTTCAGGCTTTCTGTTCTCCATCTCTCATGTAAATGAGTGGTCATCTGTTCCCATCTCAGATGCAAATGAGACCTAGGGAAGTTGTTTCACTTTTGTCACCCTTATCTGGAGGGTTTTCGATGCGTCTCTCACTGCATCTTAATCAGCTTCTGTTTAGGTGGGGGAGGCGATTCTTTGTGAGTCAGACAGTCTGTTCTGTGTCAGGGTTCCCCCCAAAAAAGGAGCTGACAGGTAACACACAGCCCCGTGGGAAGGTGTTAGTCAAAAGCTGGGACGTTCGCATGTGTTTAATTGTGGTGCTGTGCAGTCAGGCAAGGCTGGGGGCTGGGCAGGGTGTTGCTGCGGCAGCCAAGCCAGGTGTGCTTGGCTGGCAAAGCCTGTGCAAGATTGACAGTGCCCTCTCCCCTTTACTAACCTCCTGGCAAGTTGATAAGACAAGTGAATCACAGTACCTATACTTGCTGAGTAGTCCTACATAGCATCTGTCACTGTGGACTTTCTTATGCTGAATAGGTTGGCAAACTGAAAACCACATGGGCAGGGCCTCAGTTGTGTCCTAATGGCCATACGTGGCATTGCACCAGGCTGCACAGGAGCTGAATGAGCTCTCTACAGGAGCAGTGGCAGGCCTTGACTCTGTGCCAGCAGGAGTATGGAATGCCCCAAACCTGCCAGTGTTGCTGGGTTGGCAGCCACAGGATGCATGGGAAGCAGGGATGTGTTGCCGGCTAGAAGTGAAGTTGATGAGCTTTTGGCAGTGGAAGCTTATCAGGTCATACAGTATGAGTATGAGGGAGGGAGTCCCTGGATGGGTGTTATTCCCCAGCCAGCCATTTGGTGCTTTCTTCTGTGCTTGCTTGGTCTTGGGAACCTTTGGAGGTACCCTGCAAAGCATGATGAGGAGCACTGCATACCGACTTCTTGGTTGTGGAAGGCCAGTAGTACGCGCTGTTGGTATGATCTGATGTGCTTCAGTTGATCTGGCTTTTGAACTGCTGCAAGCATTTTAAGCTAGGTTTTTATGGGGCTGTAAATTTCTTAATACTTTAAATGAATGCCTGTCCATACCCTGGGAGATGGGCTGTTGGAATTCTGTCATGGAAGTCCTGCTTAGCAGGACTCATGCATACTTGGTGCAAATGGGTCCTCTATGTGGGGGGGGTCTAGTTAATAATTAAAATTCATATCCATGATAAGGCCACCATCTTTCAAAGTTTAGGTGTTGGCTGAAGTTTCTGTTTAAAAACAGAACAAAATGGAAAAAAAAAAAACTGTCTGAAGACACGCAACAGACAATTTCAGCCAAAATGAATGTTTGGCAAACATATAAGCAGTCAAAACCAAAGCTTTATAATGGAAAGTGTTGAGCAACTGTAATAATATTTGGGTAATAGTCTTGTCTGTGACAAGATAGCATTAATAATAATCTAATGTTGGCATTGGAATGCTGGTAGAAATATGGTTGATATTTTTCAGGCTTATAATCCTTATTTATTTTGGATATGTACGATCAGATTGTCCTACTGTAACTTAACTGCTAGTACAACTTGGAAACATAAAGGAAAGCGTAATAAAGTGTAGCATTGTGCTGATATACAAACAGACTTGCTTCCAATGGTAATCGAGTGGCATGCACTGTATTGTAAGAAGGCCCTACACAGGTGCCCACTCCTCTAGACGCAGGTAACTTTACTACATTAGCCTTCAAGAGGTTTAATATTTTCAGTGAACCAGACGTATGGTTTAAGTGATTGCTATTTAGGGGATTTATTTAAGTCAGACATTATGTTATAAACAGAATAAAACAACTCTTCCTCCCCTCCCCCCAGCCAAACAAAAAAACCCCCAAAGCCCCTTTTTGCTTTTTAACTTAGAAGTAGTGAAGGCTGAATTCTGGTAGAAAAATGTGGATGCATCTCCCCTGAAGTGAATAAGAACAGAGTGTGTACAAGCACAAAATTTAGCTCCAGGGTGCTTGATGTTGTTAAGCTTACCAGGCTTCCTTCTTGTACTTGATTACAGAATCTCTTAGCTGAAAAGGTGGAACAGCTTATGGAATGGAGCTCAAGGCGCTCAGTTATCCGCATGAACGGAGACAAATTCAGAAGATTTGTGAAAGCTCCACCTCGTAACTACTCTGTGATTGTGATGTTTACTGCTCTGCAGCCACAGAGACAATGTTCTGTTTGCAGGTAACTTGTATACTTTATTCTTTTCCTCCCATCTTCACATGATCCACATTTAACTGCATGTTTCAACAGAGAGAGCCTGTAATCTTGGTAGTCTGTTTAAATCCTAAAATGATAGTTATTTTTCTATTTGTCCGTACTTGACACATTACCATTCCTCACTTTTTCCTTTTTTACCTGTGGTACATTTTAGCGTTCATGTTAATTACTATGTTTTTAAAGTTTATGGTTTATAAAATCTTAGTTGATTAATGCTTTTCCTTCTTTTGGTAAAAGAAGGACATTTTCCATTTAAGAGTCTTTTATTAGTTTGCCTCATGAGATTTAGTTACCCCAGGGAAGCAGTTCCCACAATGATTTGGCTATACTCAGTATATGGAGCATGTTGTAGTTCTACTTCATGTTACTGTTTGATGACCTCTCTCTCCTTCACTGCTTCTGTGGTTTCGGGGCTGGATAGTCTTAAACCCAAAACCTTATTCTTTAAGATCACATGCAACAAGGTGCGTAACAATAGTTTACTTTACGCATTAGAGTAATCCTAATGGATTTATAGTCATGCTTACCTTTTTGAATCAGAATCTAAGCATATAGATTTCTTCACTTAAAATGCACATTAGGAGCTAAACTTAGCAAAAGGCAGGATTCCTTTTCAGGCTGTTGTAGTTAGAACTGAAATAGAAACTGGCTAATTCATGGTCTTGCAGAGCAGAGTTTTTGGCAAAAATAATTTTTCTTCTTGAGTAGACGGTCACAAGTTAAGATGTCTTTCTGAAAGCAGAGGTATCCAGGAGTCACTTGGACAATAACTTGGATAAGTGTAAGGAATAAAAACAATTGTTACAGTAAATGAATGTTTGAGATGCATATGGAGTTCCTTAGGTGTTAAAATGTTATCTGGTAGAATCAGAATGTTCAGGTAAGGTGAAATTTTGACACTGGGACATACACTTTTTGCAGTACTACTTCTGGGATGGGTATTTATTCCTCAGTTGTTAGGGATCATGTGGACTGAGGTCTGAGAGAGGAGTAGCCATGGCAAGACAAGACTTGCATCCTATTTCAGGTTTGCTACACTCAGTTGTGTACTATGGCCTCCAGAGAGAGGCACAACCCTATTGACCAGTGTGGCTTCTGGTGTAAATTGAGACAATCCTGAGGTTGTTCTAGGATTATGGTGAATTGCTCTTCTTGCTTCATGTGGACTGCTTTACAGCCAATAATATCCATAGTGTTGAGTGTTGTATTGCATTTCTGACTTTGGTTTTGAGCTCTCCCTTGCACTTCTGTGTAGGAGCTGCAAAGGGTTGAGGGGAAAAAAGATCCTATAGGCTTGACCTCTTATTGTTAGGGAACTACTTAATTCAAGACTTAGTGGTTATCTGCAGTGATGGTGGGTCCTCTCAGCCAATCTGCAGCAATTCTGGGGCCTTTCAGCCCCAATCTACAGTGAGAGGTAGGGCCTCCAGGAAATGCCCATTAAATTGGCCTTTTGTGCTGCAAGCAAGCTGCTAAAATGACTTTGTCTTGCTGTGAGTTAAGTAGGTCCCTAGTTATTGGGTACAAGGAATTATCCCCTCATACTCCAGGCTGCTCTTACCTTTTTATGCTGTCAGATTGTTATGTGGTTTGAGGTAGGAGTGATAGTCTTCCTTATAGTGTTTCATCATTTCTCATTTCCTCCCCAGGGGACAGAGGTATAGGAGGAGAACAATTTCCCCTGTTAAGGGTTAGCATACTCATCATTACATGAGAGAGTAGGAAACTAATTTCTTCATGTTGTGTTTTGTGCAAGTCTATGAATCCTTTTGTACTGCTTGTAAACACAATATAAATATTGCCATTATTAAGGAAGATAATCTCATTTACAACTTTATATTGTTTACTGAGGTGGAAAATGGCTTATAAACTTCATCCTGCAATATGCCACTTCAGGCATTTAAGTATATAGCAACTGTAAATCTTTAAAATAAGCACGTAAGGAAAAATACCCAACATATTGCTTTTACTTAAATTGTTTTAAACAAATGTTGAGATCCAGTCCCGATATGTGAAATAACATGAATTTAATGAAGTTGATCATACCGCACATAAAACTACTATAAAAAATTGACATAATTCAAACCAATGGTTAATTAATGGACAGGAGTACAGTAGTATATATAGAATTTGAATGCAAGAATAACTCTTTGGTTAGCTCTTCAATATACACTTTGGAAAGAATCTATTTTTGCCGTAAGCAACCTAATGTGTAATGTTCTGTAGAGACTCTTCTGTCTAAGGTTTAAGTTAGCTGTTACTCATCAAAACATTTTCAGTGACTGAACAGCAAAAATCAATGTGATATTTCAGGTATAAAGCAGGAGCAATCTGAAATCTTTTAAACTTTTTACTCTAACTAATTTTTAGCACAAAAAAAAAAGTAGGGCCACCCAGCCAGAATGCTTCACCAGCTGTGAACATTAAGCTGACTGGCTGCAAAGGCAGCTGGGCTGAGTTTGTAAGCCTCGGACCCCAGTACCTCACCCTGTCATGCCTGGATTCCCTGGCTCCTGGCCTTCAGTCTGACCTGGTATATGAATATAGATCTTGCTTTGGATTAACTGCATGACTCTAACCACTTGGTTTGACTCCTTTGAGCACCTTGGCCACGGATCTGGAACCTCCACAGGCTCAGGTACTTGGCTAACTCCACAGTACTCAAGACTGCTTGTGCTCACTTTCTTACAGTTTGAGCAGCCCTTAAGGATCCTTTACCAGCATTCCCAGGGGGAGGCACTCCTAATACCCAATATGGAATCATCCTCCACTGCCGCTTCTTTCCCCAGCCAGGGTTTGACCAGCTTGTAGAACCTGCAGGCCCACATAGGGGCTCTGCAGGCACAGAAACAAGCCATGCTAGCCCAAGCTGAAGAGTTACAGAAGCATAAACTGGACCTGTGGGCCTAGGTGTGCAAACTGCAGCTCTGGTCACCCCTTTTGTATCTGCTTCTTAACATCCCTAGGTATCCTTATTGTCAGATCAGTTTGATGGGAACCCAGGAAAGTTTAGGGGTTTCTTAAAACGTCCTGTTCTCCCTGTGCCCTCAGAGTTACCTCAGAGACAGAGTTAGAGTGGACTTGATAAACAGGCAGCTGGCAGGCAGAAACCTTGCCTAGGCTTCCACTTTTGAAGGCTCCAGTTCCCTGTTAGATGACCTGGAGAAATTCACTGAGGCCATGACTCTTCTGTCCAGAGACCCTTTCAGGTGAGGTCAACAGAGCTTTCCCTGCAGACTCTTAGATATGAACCCATGGTCTGTTATCTGATGGATTTCTGTCATCTGACCTCTAACATTCAATGTAAAGAGGCTGTCTATCAGAGACTGAATGAGGAATTAAAAGATGAGCTGGCAAGGATCAAGGCCCCCAATAGCCTGGATTAATTCATGGACTTCTGCATTTGTATAGAATGCTGGTAGACAGGGAGGAGGGTGGGGCATGTGAAAACCCTGAATTGGGACTTGTGACAGGGTACTTTTGAGTGCTTGCTTGCAGCAGGACACCTCTGGTACCTGCCACTCAAAGGGCCTGACTAGGCAGCAGAGGCAGCCTGCAGGTGTCCTAAAATCAAAGCCTAACTTTATTAGTACAACAAGTATTATCTTAGCAGTTTCTATATTTAAAGAGAGAAAAACACTTAGTACAATGATCTTACCCAGTCCCAGATGTTACTTTGCTTCATAGAAAAGATGGCCACTCATTTCCTGAAGCAAAGAGTGTGTGTCGTTGGCTGGGATGGTCCAGACAGGTGTTGAAAGCTGGATTCATGATGACAACGATGGTGACAACAACAGAGTTAACTTTCTTGCTTACCCCTTTTATACATTTCTTTAATTTGACTCCTTGCTTTTGGATTCGTCTCTCTGTAGTCAGCATATTGTACATACTTTATCCTCTCAGCATATTCCTTTGTTCAACAGACTCACCATGAGTGCATGTCTTAATTTGGCTCTCCTTCAGTGTCTTACTTTGGGCATTGTCCATTGGTTTCCTTTATCACATTTCATTAACATATCCAATCATTTTATCCCTCTGATTCAACCACTTAGTGCCAAGTATAGTTAATTTCCTGACTGGAAAGAGTGGGAGGTCCCGGAGTCCTCCTTTGTCCTGAAGGGAGGCTGTGGTCTACCCTCTGGCTCCTGAGGGAGAGGGGCCTGGCAGTTGGAGTCAGTGTCCTGCTCACAGTCCCTGATGGCTTGCAGTCTCTGGACTGTGGCCTGGAGCTCCTCCAGCTCACGCACCAGAGACCCCAAAAGGGAGCAGAACCCACATGGGGAGGTGGCCATGCTCCCAGCTGCCAGAGCCTGAAAAGGGGACAGGCAGCCCGCGCAGCTGAGAGCCGGGGGCTCCTTCTGCGTGGAGCCCAGAACCATGGGCTCCGTCTGGGTGGCCGTCTCTGAGGTGCGGGGGGGGGCACAGAGCCCGAGGGGTGCGATGCATGCCCATCCATGTCATGCCTCTGGTAGGCTGGCTACAGCTGGGACCGCCTACCCTGGGGGGTTCATAGGCAGGGTTTCATGCCCTCCCACGCGCCCTCCTGCATGAACTCTATGCTAACTCATGCGCTGGCAGGCAAACATGCCTGTTTGCGCACCCTGTTCACGTGGCTCCCTGGGGACTTGGGTAGGGCTTGACCTGGCCCGGCTCCACTCAGCCACCTCCTCCCACTCAGTGAGGGGTTAACCCCCTCCCACCATGGGCCCTTTTTGCCTTCAGCTGTGCTGAGGGTCGGCAGGGGGCTCTGCGGCTGCTGGGTAGTCTCTGGGGGGCTTCAGGGGAGCAGAGGCGCAGCGGGCTTTCACCCATGTGTCTCTCACCACTCTGGAACCTACCTGGGGCTTTTTTTGCTGTTGGCAGGCCCTTTTAAACTGCGTGCATGCACAGTGGGCCCGCCGTCGGGGAAAGCTGCTCTCGGACAAGTGGGGGCCCTGCCCTACTGGAGGGGGACTGGTGAGGACCCCTTGCTACCTCTCTCTCCCTGGGGGGCTGGGCCAAGTAGGGGTCTGGGCTTGACCCAGCCCAGCTCCACTCAGCTGCTTCCTCCCACTCTGGGATAAGGGATATGTAGGGAAGGTCAAAAGCCACACCTTTAAGATCTGGAACTATTCCTCCCAGAACTAAGAGAGAAACTGTGCTCTTCTACCAGAAATTATTTATGCTGGTAAGCCATGGAGATGAACAATGTTATCAAAACAAAACTATGGCGTATCTGGAGCTGTTTGGGTGTCTATTTTTGTTAGGGAATCAACTACAACCATGACTGTGATGTAGCTCAAGCAGGGTAGTTTGACTAGATTTCCTTTCAGAACCAGGAGTTTGGGTTCAGATAATGAATATATTCACCCACATGGAACTGAGGTGCCTGGTTACAAGTCACTGGGCAGTCACAGAAGCAGTGTCCTGCTTCTTGTAAAAAAAATCCTGAAAATCCAAGTATTTCATGGGTAGTGAGGACTTGGTTGTGGACCCATGTGGAAATGACGTCCACAGACACTGAAGGGGAGATGGTTAAGCAGCAAGGGATGTGGCTGCCCACGTGCTGAGTGATGAACTCACAGGAGCATAGGACTGATCCTGAGGGTCCTCTACGTGCAATATGGGGCAGTAAATTCCAGCACCTCCTCCCCACAATGGATGAGGAGGTCATGAAGCCACAGCAGGCTCAAAGTAATGAGGAAGCAACAGGACCAGATCAGATTTAATTAGAACATGTCCTCATAATCCTGTATCTATACTACCAAAGGAACTGTTTCCCATCCTGTCTGGACCAGAGGAAAGAATAAGTAATCAGTCAGGGGCATGGACCAAAGTGGTCAAGGGCCCTAAGGCCCGCTGCACCAAGGCCCCTGCCCCACCAGAGCTTAGCAACAGGTACCTGCCTCTTGCTGCTCCAGCAAAGCCTGCTGAGTTGCCAGCTCCCACAGGCAACACAGGCTCAACTGTAGCTACTGCCCCTGCTCTCCCCAAGACAAAACATAGGGTGTCTGTTGTGGAAGACTCCATCCTGAGGGGGACTGAGGGGGCAATCTGCTGCTCTGACCCCTTAGCCCAAGAAGTCTGCTGCTTCCTAGGGGCCTGCATCCGGGACATTGTGGAGAAGATCCCTAAGCCCCTCCAGCCCACAGACCACTGTCTTATACTCCTTATTCATGTGGGCACCAATGACACGGCTCAGACCTCTCCCAGTTGTGTCATGAGGCACTACAGGGATTTGGGAGTGGGGCTAAAGGGTCTGAGGGCACAGGTGGTGTTTTTGTCAATCCTCCCAGTCTTGGGGTATGGGCTGAGGAAGGAGAGGAGGATCCACATAGTCAACCAAAGACCGTAATGCTGGTGTCATTGGGAAGGCTTTGGCTTCCATGACCACAGCCCGCTGTCTGGCGAGAGAGGCAGCGAGCTGCTGGGAAGAGATGGCCTCCACCTCTCTCCCCTGGGGAGGAGGCTCTTCTCAGCCAGACTGGCTGACCTGCTCCACCGGTCTTTAAACTACGCCCGTTGGGGGATGGGAGGGACTACCTCCACTGCTGGCCTGCTGAGCAACTCTTGCAAATCCAGCGGGCCAAGGCACTTAAGGGAGCCTACCCTTGCCCGCCCCAGCCCTGGTACAATCGGTGGGCAAGGCAAGAGCCCCCAAGGGGACACTTGCCTGCCTGTACACAAATGCCAGGAGCTTGGGGAACAAGTAGGAGGAGCTCATCCTCCTGCTCAATGCAAATAATTATTCCATCATAGGGATAACGGAGACCTGGTGGGACTCCACCCATGACAACCTCGGGTATAGATGGCTATACCCTGTAAAGGAGGTATCATGTAGATAAAAGGGGTGGGAGTGTAGCTCTCTATGTTAAGGAAAGCTACATGTCCCTGCAAGCTGATATTGGCAACCAGGGTGGATGACTGGAGACCCTCTGGGTTAAAATCTGTGGGGAATACAGCACAGGGGACACAACGGTGGGAGTCTACTACAGACCTCCCACCCAAGGAGCTGAGCTTGACCAGGAATTCGCCCGGAAACTGGCTGAGGCCGCATGCTCTTGGACCATGGTTGTCATGGGTGACTTCAGTTACCCAGACATCTTGTGGGAGGATCACTCAGCAAAATCCGAGCCGTTGCAAAGCTTCCTCTCATGCGTGGATAACCTCTACCTGACTCAAGAAGTCTATGGGCCAACAAGAGGCAAAGCACTGCTCGACTTGGTACTGGCTACTGGGGATGACCTAATCTGTGACCTAGTGATTGATGGGAAGCTGGGTGACAGCGACCATTAGCTGATCACTTTCATCATCCTCTGTAAAGCTGGCAAGTCAGTCAGCAACATGAAAGTCCTTGACTTCAGGAAAGCTGACTTTGACATGCTCAGGAGGCTTGTCAGTCAGGCCCTAAGGGACCATGACCCCAGGGACAGGGGAGTTCAAGAAGGGTGTTTGCTCCTCAAGGGAGCGATCTTCAATGCACAAGCTAAGTCTATTCCATCTCGGAGGAAAGGCAGCAAGAGGGCATAGCAGCCCCCCTGGCTCTCCAGGGAGTTAGCAGACCTCCTGAGACTAAAAAGAAAGGCCTACAAAGGATGGAGGATGGGATTCACCTCCAAGGAGGATTATTTTACACTGGTCCGGTCCTGCAGGGAGCAAACCAGGAAAGCCAAGGCTGCAACTGAACTCCAACTAGCTTCGAGCATCAAGGAGAATAAAAAGTCCTTTTTCAGATATGTGGGGAGCCGGAGGAAAAGCAAGGGCAACATTGGACCCCTGCTGAACCAGATGGGGCAACTGACGCCCAGGAAAAAGCCAGCCTATTAAATGAGTATTTTGCGTCTGTCTTTCGTCAGTCCCATGGGTTGCCCATGCCTGTTACGGGACAGAGAGGTCCTGGTGAGGGAGGTCCTCTGCCCTCCATTAATGCTGACCTTGTGAAGGAACATCTTGAGGAGCTGGATACCTTCAAGTCAGCCGGCCCTGACAATCTACACCCCAGGGTATTCAAATGGCTGGCGAGCATCATAGCCCAGCCCCTGGCATGGGTCTTTGAAAACTCCTGCTGCTCTGGTGTAGTGCCCGAGGACTGGAAGAAGACCAATGTGGTGCCTCTCTTCAAGAAGGGGAGGATAGTGGATCTGGCTAGCTATAGGCCCTCAGCGTGACCTCTATGCCAGGGAAGATCTTAGGAAAAATTTATTAAAGAGGCCATCCTTAATGGACCGGCCGACGTGAACGTCCTAAGGGATAGCCAACACAGGTTTGTTGCGGGTAGGTCTTGCTTGACCAATCTCATTTCCTTCTACGACCAGGGGACCTATCACCTGGACAAGGGAGAAGAGGTTGTTGTCATTTATCTTGACTTCAAAAAAGCTTTTAATTTGGTATCCCATGATCACCTCTTGCCAAAACTGGCCAGTTGTGGCCTTGGGTCCATCATGATACGCTGGCTGGGAAGTGGGCTCCGTGGTCAGACCCAGAGGGTAGTAATTGCTGGAAGTCACTCATCATGTTGTCCTGTGACTAATGGGGTTCCCCAAGGCTCTGTCCTTGGACCCATATTGTTCAACATCTTCGTTAATGATTTGGATTTTGGAGTCAGAAGTGGACTGGCCAAGTTCACTAATGACACCAAACTTTGGGGAAAGCATCCACACCAGAAGACAGGCAGGTGATCCAGGCTGACCTGGACAGGCTCAGCAAATGGGCGGACAAGAACCTGATGGTGTTTAACATCGAAAAATGCAAGGGACTCCACCTTGGGAGAAAAAATCTGCAGCATCCTTATAGGCTCGGCAGTGCTACGTTGGATAGCACTACAGAAGAAAGAGACTTGGGGGTCATCATTGACCACAAGATGAACATAAGCCTGCAATGTGATGCTGCGGCTAGTAAAGTGACGAAAAAGCTGGGTTGCATCCATAGATGCTTTTCAAGCAAATCCCAGGATGTTCTTCTCTCCCTGTACTCGGCCTTGGTGAGGCTGCAGCTGGAGTATTGCATCCAGTTTTGGGCTCCACAATTCAAAAACGATGTGGGGAAGCTTGAGAGAGTCCAGAGAAGAGCTACGTGCATGATCAGAGGTCAGGAAAGCAGACCTTACGATGACAGGCTGAGAGCCATGAGGCTCTTTAGCCTGGGAAACCACAGGCTAGGGGGTGATCTGATGGCCAATTATAAGTTTATTAGGGGTGACCACCAGGATCTGGGGGAAACATTTGTTCACCAGAGCGCCCCAAGGGATGATGAGGTCAAACAGTCATAACTACTACAAGACCATTTCAGGCTGGACATAAGGAAGAATTTCTTTACTGTCTGAGCCCCCAAGGTCTGGAACAGCCTGCCATTGGAGGTGGTTCGAGCACCTACATTGAACATCTTCAAGAGCAAATTGGATGCTTTTCTTGCTGGGATCTTATGACCCCAGCTGACTTCCTGCTGTTTGGGCGAGGGGCTGGACTTGATGATTGTCTGAGGTCCCATCCAGCCATAACGTCTCTGAAATCTATGAAATATCACCTGCAGACCAGGCAGACTAAATGAGCAAACCAGACCTTGGAGCAAAACCAATTGTGCTTTATCAGGATGACTAGGTATCCCTCCTCCTCACAGTAGAATTGGCTTATAATAGTGCCCCTCATGCCACCACAAAACACAGCCCCTTCTTCATTAACTATGGTTTGCCCCCAATATGGACACCCAGGCCTTCCACCCATAGTTCCAGTTCCAGCAGCCATGGACTGGATTGCTCACCTACACCAATTTCACGTGGAATTAAGGAACATCTGCAAAAGGCCAAGGAAACTAATAGGTTGCTTTCCCCAGCACCATCTTCCCTGTTCTCTGCACCCTACGTGGGGCATCTTGGAGTCCCCTTCAAGGTTTTTTGTGTCCTGCTCTTTATTTGCCTTTCATGTTTTGATGAAAATTATTATGCTGATGTTTTTTAAAAGCGGGAGACTGCCTACTGGATTTCGTATGTTGGGGTCTTTCGCCTCCAGAGGCCTTGACCCATTGAAACCCACCAAATAGGGTTTCACTTTGAGGCTCTAGCCTTTTCCGTTGTCTTTTCTGGTCCAATAGGGAGCCCTGGCTCCCTGGCCCAGATGTTTAGCCCCTGGCCCCAGAGTCAGGGTGGCACTCCCTTCAACTTAATCTAAAGAAAAATAAAATTGTATCTCAGGTGCACCAGACCACCTGGCCTTTTAAGGTTGCATCTTCTGGTACCGGGTCAGTGTGCCCCAAAATCCTGCACCTCCACTGGTGTCAGGTCCTATGTACTCCTAAATTCCATGCCCTCACTGGTGTCAGGGTCTGTGCCCTTGCCAGCACTTGGGGCCCCCGCTCTGTAGTGGACTTCCAAATGAGGCCTCTTCCTTCTCCTAATAGCCTCACCCAAACCACTGGTGTTATTCAATAACCAAAAGAAATATGGGCAGTCCCATCTGTGGGCAATAACTGCCACCAAGAAAAAAATGTGATCCAAGAAAGCAGCATGCTAGCTTACATTTACACCAGGCTTGTACTTTGGCTCCCCCACCGTTGGCTTCTGGGGCAGCTGCCATCTCTCTGGGGGGCTTCCGTAGTCCCCTCTTCCAGCCTTTGGACCGCTTACCATGCCTCTCCATAGAGCTCTGGGATGCACTCCTTCCCCTTCAGCTGCTGCTCCTTTACTGCTGCTCTCTCCAGGGTTTTTATAGTCCTGGCCTGCCCCTTCCAGTCGGCTAACTAGCTGGCCAGGCTCAGTATTTAACCCCCTCCTTACCAGCATTCCATGCCCAAAAAGTTCTGGCCTTAAAGGGGTGGACCTGTCTTCTGGTGACAGGGGTAGGGTTCCCTGTTACAGAAACCTTATAAGGAACAGGCTGACACAGGTTGCAAGACTACCCCTTCTTTATCCAGCGGGAACCAAGTCTGGCTTTCAGCAAAGAACCGTCAGAGAATCCGGTCATCCATGAAGCTAGATTCCTTGTTCCTTTTATGACTTTTAAGCATATCAACCTGGTGGCTTTCAAATTAACTGCTGTACAGCATGAAGATGCATCCCATATTTTATGTATCTTTTTTTAAAACCTTATGTTACAAACCCTTTCCTAAAGGAAAACATGCTTACACTACCAGCCCATTACAGTCTAGGGGCATGGGAAATATGTAGTATGGCAAGATCTGAACTCTAAGCAAAAAGGGGAAAGCTATTTTATTTGATAGATTGTGATGAATTGGTCTTGCAGACAGGTCTTAGAAGCCCAATGAGAAAGTTTATGCCTTTGACTTAGATTTGTCCACCTGGTGCATCCAGAAAAGCCTGCTCCCAAGGACCCCTGGAAGGCACCTTTAAAGAGAGGGGGTACTGTTAGAAGTCAGGTTGCCATCCATCAGAAGCACCTTGCATGCTAAATATAAAGACTGCAATTCTATAGGAATAAATGAAGCCAAATAAACAAAAAGTGTTTGTGGGTAGAGGTGAGCGGGGAAATGTGATTGTGTAGCTCTAATGGAAAAGCATGGCTGTAGCTGACTACAGTCCTTTATAAGTTTACAAGTTTTAAGGTCAGAAGGGTTCATACCTTCTCTTATCTTGTAGGAGAGACTGTTTCTTTACTGGATGCATGACCTTGGATTTGACAGTATTACGACACAGCCACTCAATCCGGATTAGTCTGTTTAATTGGCATAGCCATTTGTTGTTTACGTCTCCACCAATTTTTAAAAGCAATGATTTTATATTTCTTCTAAAACCAGGATAAACATATTGAATGCACTTGGCCCAAGAACATGTTGCTGCATGACCTCATAAGAACCCCCCACCCCAGAGCCACATTTTGAAATCTGTCATTTAGCTTATTTTAATCAACTTAATGTGAGCTACACTGAATGGATTTTATGTGGGCTACATAAAAAATGAGACAATCTTTGATCCAGTCACACTTTCATTGACCTAAAGGGCATAAACGGAGCCTATAGGCCCTCTGAAGTCATCCAGCCTTCAGCTTTGGACTGAAAACATCTATCTCTATATTTGGTTATAGTGATCACTGGGGTTACCCCAGCAGTCAGTCCTAGGAAAATAGCTGGACCTCTCCGTTACAATGTCCAGACTACCCACTTTTATTAGTACTGGACATATAGTTTTGAAGTAGCATAAGTAGCAAAATGAAGACGAGTGGAGAAAACCTAAAGACAAAGCAAAACATAACGACCCTCCCTCCTCGCCCCCCCCCCCCAAAAAAAAAACCCAGCCTCCCCAAAGCCCCACAAAACAGCTAACAAATGCTCTAGAATGTGATAATCATAAGTGACAGAGAAATGACTTTCTCATTGTTTTAATTTCACTCTTCCTGGACTGTCATCTATTACAGCTGAATAAAGTTTCTTCCACATATGCTGGGGCATTGTGTCTAGCCAGACTCTTGATTTGAAGCAAATTAAATTGACCAACTTCTTACTGTAATTGTAAATACCACTTCGGTATGTCTACTATGCAACATTATTTGGAGACAGAAAAACAGCATTATTTGAGAATTTAAACACTTAGATGCAGCTATGAAAAGCATCTAGTCAGGGTGACAGGTTATCTTTGCTTGAATTTGAAGTACATAGATTCAGTCCATTGTATCCCAGCTGCATATCACTGTTGTATGTAGTAGTTGGATGTTATTTGCCTTTCACTTATACTTCAGATTTGTCCAGCCAAAAGATTTCAAAACCAGTACGGGAAAAGCTGCTTTGTATTCATTTCTGAGACTGCAATAAATCTACCCACATTTGGGGCACTGAAGGAGTCAATAATAAATAGACTGGGTATTATTAATAGGCTCTGGTAACTTGTAACCTAGTTTAGCAAGTTCTGCAGACTGGGGAGATATGCTATCTGTAATGAGAAAGAAATGGCAGAGAGAAGTGGATATGGCACTAGTCATCTTTAGACTAATGAGGAAGGCTTGCTTTCTGCCCATGTTTTTGTGTGGCACCTGCACAGGTGAATAGCCATCAAAAACTTTGAAAGTTGCATGTGGCAAAGATTCTTGTCCATTGGGTCCTGTCTATTTCCTGGAACTGCTGTGCAGTGTCATATAGTTTTTGGCAGGTAAATATTACTCCATCCTGCAGCTTGTCATCCTGTTCTGCTCTTGCCTTCTTCCCCAAACAAATTAGGACCAACTTTACACAGTGGAAGATCAACAGATTTTGGCTCTCACAAGAGTGACATATCAGAGTTTTAATTTCCCCTGCTTGCTACATCTGGCTTTGACATGCTGAAACCCCTTCAGTGCTGACTAGCTATCTTCTTCCATCTAATTTACTTATCTACTGTGCTCATTATTACAGTATCTTTTCAGGTACTTTTAAGATGGTGTCCTTGATGGACTCTATGCCTATGTCCAGACAAGCCTGGGAGGAGTTGTTCCCAGAAAAACAAATATCCATGCATGTCTGGATGTGGCCCAACAATCTTCTGCTTTATTTAATTCTCTAGGAGATGTGAATGCTTTGCTATATAGCTATATGAGAGGTAGACTATTTTTGGTTTTTTTAATTTTCCTTTTATTTCTTTTTTTCAAGGTTATTCAGCTATTATGTGAAAGACTGGTCAAAAATAGGATCTTGAAACATTATCCTGAAATAAAGCATCTAGAAGCTTCCATAAACAATTCCCTTCAACCAGAATTTTTTAAATCTGCTTCCTACACATTTTGTTTTTGAGATCTATGTTATTTCTTAATATATCACATTTGTTTTGGTGGGTGTTTGGATGGAGATACTATCCGTTTTACTAGAAATGCATGTGGTCTAGTGGAATGGGCCTTAGTCTTGAAATTAGGAAACCTAGATTCTATTTCTATATGTGCCCCTGTCTTGTGTTTCAGTGGAAAAATAACTTCAAATCACCTCTACTTAAATTACAAGCTCTACAGGGAAAGGATTTCCTACTTTGTAGGTCCAGCACTCTTAGTCTTACTGTCTTAGCACTACTGTATTTTTTTTCCCCATGTTGTACCTGGTTTGTTATTGCTTTTATCTTGGGAAGCTTTAAAGCCTTGAAATGGTATCAGAATTGATTGGTAAATGTTGCGCCCCATACGCCGGTGCACCCTTGACCTGCAAGCCTGGGTCGGCACAAC
>NW_017728948.1:57862045-57901942 GCF_001723895.1 Crocodylus porosus
TTTACTAAAGTCAGCTAATCTCGTTACTACAGGTACTTTATCTTCTGTGCTGGGCTGTCAAGGTCAGCTTCTCTCTTTCGTATGAGAACTTAAGTAATTTGAAATGAGACACAGATAGGGGTGTGTATATGCAACACTGTTAATACAGAGGGATAAATTACAATCAGAGTTTGTTGTGTTAGCTTCTGACCCTTTGTCATCTGACCTTTTGCCATTGGCATCTGAAATCAAAGACTTTAATCTTTGACAGTAAAGAATTAAAGAATTAGAGCATAAGAATAACATGACCATAGTAGCAGCCTATCCCATTGAAGAGGCAAGCTACCATATATTGCATAATCTGGAGGCTGCCTCATATCTGCCTAGATATAATGGTTAGTTAACCTGGAGGTGACAAGTATGGAGTGCTGTGTCTAGTCTTGGCGAAGAGGAAGAAAGTTAATATTTCTTACATGATGGTGCTTACTATCACTTGTCAAAGCTCTAACCTGGGAATGGAAGTTCATAGTTGCAGTTACACTGAGAGGCTTCTGAATCTATTATTGGCTTCTTCAGGATTGGGCTGGTGTTTCAAATATTATGTAAAGTCTGGTGTGATTATCGACATCTAGTCCACCCTAGATTGTTTTCGATTGCTTGGGAAGCCTCTATTGGCCATTATTTTCTGCAACATACAACAAAACCTTTTAGTAGAAATTGGCACATGGACCAGATGCTCAGATATACATTAGCCAATTTTCTATAACAATTTTTTTGCTGTCTGCAAGTTTTCTGCAAAGTTGATGGCAGAGTAGGGGTTTTTTTAAATTTCTTTTTGTTTTAGTTTTTGTGGTGATGGATGAATTTGGACTAGGTTCCTGCTTAAAAAAAAAAAAAAGAAAATCAGAAGCGTTATGATCCCAGTAGATATGTAAGCCCCATTTTGATGACATCATTGGCACTCTGGATGTAACCACTATGGCCAACCTTGTGCCCAAACAATATATAGGCAGGTTCCCACAGCATATTCCCAAACAGGTCTCTAATATTATGGGAGGATTGCTTACACAGTTAGAATATTATAAAACCTGCATGAAAGAGACATTGAACTTGAAGCTAATTTAAAACTGATAAATGGAAATACTTGTCACATAACGAAAAGGGAGTTTATGGAACTCATTGTCACAATCTATTGAGACCATAATTTCAAAAGATTCAGAGATCATTATTTATATAAATAACATCAACTGTGAGTGTTTTTGTTTTAGTATAACATTTTCCAAGCAAATATTTTAGAGGAAAACAGGTCCTTTGAGGGCATGCTCGAGGTTTGAACTGTTGGAGTAGGAAGAAACTTTTCTGAAAGTTATCCCAATCTACAGTGGTTGCTTATTTGGGATTTTTCCACCTTTGCACCAGCTAATACTGTACCAGCTTCTGGTAAAGACAAATATAAAAGTAAATAAGCCTCTGGCTTCATCTGCATAAAAATCTCTGTTGTTCATGTGTGTGTGTATATGTGTGCAAGTATACATAATGTGTAATGTACATGCCTGCATGGATACCAGGGCTGTACGAAACAGCACCATTTTGTTTTGACTTCTGTTGCACCATTTTGAAGGGACGGTGTTTTGTTTTGTTGTTTCATTTCGTTTCCAAGCACTGTTCTGTTTCGTTTTGCTGAAATTGTTTCGCTGATTCAGTGAGTTTAGATGTTCGCCCATAAGCTATAATAGGGAATCATGAAAATGCCTATAACATTGTCATTTCTTGCCTGATTCAGATGAAAATTGCAGGAATGGTAGCCCCTTCTGAGGCCATGAAGCCAACCAAGCTTCAAGAAGATAAGTGCAGGGGTTTCTGTGAAACCGCACCTCAAGATGCTGACTAGAAAAACTTGTCACTTGCTGGTAGCGGCAGTCCTCCTGTCATGCTGCACACAGATCTGGGGGCTCACACCCCCGGGGGGGCGGTGAGATTATGCCAGACCCCTTCCGGGGGTGTGGGCCCCTGGATCTGCACTCGGGATGACAGAAGGCTGTTGCTGCCACCTGGGAGTAGTGCTGGGTGCACCCCACACCCGGTGTCAGGAACCCTGGTGCTGCTGCTGGCCCCAGGCAGCAGCAGCAGTCTCCTGTCATCTTGCAGGTGGATCTGAGAGCCTGTGCCCCTAGGCGGAGTCTGGCAGTGCTGGGAGGCCAGGTGGAGCTCTGTGGGACTGGCAGAGCCAGTCGGAATGCAGCCCTGGCTCTCCCCACCTCTCGCTACCAGACTGCACTCCGAGCAGCTCCGCTAACTCCATGGAGCTCAGCCTGGTGGTGGGAGAGCCAGTGGCGGAGCCGCTCTGAGTGCAGCCTTGGCCGGTGGCTCTCCCCTACCTCCCACCACTGGGCCGAACTCCGTGGGGCTGGCGGAGCTGGTCAGATTGCAGCCCAGTGGTGGGAGGTGGGGAAGAGCTAGGGCTGCGCTCCAACCAGCTCTACTAGCCCCACGGAGCTCAGCCTGGCAGCAGGAGGCAGAGTGCAGCCCTGGCTCTCCCCCACCTCCTGCCACTGGACTGCTTCAACACTCGAAACTTTTTGAAACTTTCAAAATGTTTCAGACGCCCTCATTTTATTTCGAAGCCTTTTGTTTCATTTCAATTTTGCTGTTTTGAGCTTGAAATGTGTCAAAAACATTTCAAAACGAAACACTCATCGAAATTTCGCACAGTCCTAACAGATACCCGTACGTCTTTAAGGTTGCAAATATCAGAAGTTAGGAAATATCAAAATAAGATTGCCTTTCCAACTGTAATTCACTCCCTTGTATGTATTCATTAATTACATTCTATAATTAATCTGATCATATACTATTTTATTTCATGGATCCATTAGTCATCAGTGTTAGGGAGAAACTGTGCTCACTTAATGAGCAGTTCTTCAGTATATTGTTTCTTCCTTGTTAAATGCCTTGCCTCAGGCTTTATTTACTACATACTCCTCAAGCATTTTTCTAAAGACAGAATTATTTTACCATTCTCTTTTAATGGTGCTCATCATAATGGTATATGAGGTCCCCACAAACATTGAATTTGTCCTCCGCAAATCCCTGTGAAGCAAGGGGTGCTATCCCTATTTTATAATTGGAGCCGATTCCCAGACACTAAGGTCAAAATCTTTACTAATTTTTGGTGCCTGGATTGTTTGTTGATTTCTGTGATTTTTTTGTTTTGTATGTTTTTAAAGCATGCCCTCCCCTTCCCTTCTGTTAACATCAGTTGCAGCAGTGAGTTCTGAGGACTTCTACAAAACAGACCACTACGTCTCAAGCACCCAGAAAAATGAGGAACATGCCATTAGTAACCTTTTCTAGAATCCTTGCTCTGTATCATATAGAAACTGAGGAAGAAGCAGAGATAGGATCCATTTCTTCAGGACAGCAGTAAGCCCACTTGGCCATTTCACCCAGTTTTCCTTTCTTACAATCTCATGCATTGTGCACTTCACATTTTCTAATTTCTGTATCAAAAGGTGAAAATTCTGCAGACCACTTTGAATGTCATTGGGTGGTTTAAAAATAATATATTAATAGAATTTAAATATTTCTAGCACAGAAGAATTACAGAAGTTGAATCTATAGTTATTAAGAATGTGCTGGATTTTCTTTGTGGAGGTGAAGAGAATTTAATACATTTTAGTTGCATTTGCATGTCTTTTATATACATATGATCTCAGTCTCTCTAGACTGCAGCAGAAATGCTTAGTTTATTATTGTGATGCCAGCTAGAAGTTGAAATATGAATTCAACCTTACTTCCTTTTTCAGTTTTAGGAAAACCAGTGCAAGTAACAAGAAGCAAGGTAGAGGTAAAGAGGTAGCAATGGACTTGCATTTTAAACGGATGGAAAAGACAGAGTAGGTAACCCAGTAGTTCATCTCCTTGCCAATGCAGAATTGTTACCTACTGTACATTTATTAGTCTTTTGTATAATCTACTAACTGTGCCAAGTGAAAATGGTTTCACTGCTTTCCTTGGCAGATCTTTCCACAGTCTAATAGATTTTTACTGTTTTACTAATATTCAGCCTAAATTTTCCTTAACTTTATTATTCTACCATTCTATAAATCTAATTTTCTCTAGGTACTGTCGTATTTTATTTTCATCCATGTGAAGCCAAATTATGTGCAAGCTATACAAGTTGGCTAGTTGGTACAGACATCCACAATACTGGGTGACTTCTGATAAACTGATCCTCTTAACAAAGCTCCTAATTTGATATCTGATGAGTCTGTGTAGTGCAGAAAAAATGGCTTGTACAGTTTGTCACTGTGCCTGTTGTCAGTATACAGTATTGTATATCCTAGGTGAAGAATGTTAGGTGATAGTATTCCAAATATCTCTACTCTGTAATCACTAGTAGATGTTGCTGTTGCTTATGCTGTATTGCTGTCCACTATAACTACTTTGAAGAGGTGGTTGTAGTAGCAACACCCTTTCTCATCTTAAATCCTCTGTTCTCTTTCTGTAATGCCAAAACTAACTCAGCAGCAGTGTTAGTGTCTATTATTATTCTGATCATGTAGCCCTTTTGTACCAAAACCAAGCATAGTTCTTCTTCTACCTCTCCGTAGCATTTTATGCAGCTAATTGGCTAGATGATGTCACTCTCTATTTATAACTTTCTCGGTAGTAAAAGGCACTGATTCCTTGCACCCAGGGTAGATTCCCTCAAGAGCTACCATTTGTGACAATGCTGCCTTGTATTTACAAGAGTTCAAACAGGAGTTTCCAAATACTTTAGAAGGCTGGTAGATGTTATTGATTGCACCACTGGTTTCTAAGCAGGTAGGCTGGTAGAGGGACACAATGGATGATCAATATCTAGTTACTTGTTTTTTGAAATGTCTCTTTACGGAAAACTGAATGACATGCTACTCTCTAGTAGTGTATACCGCTTGGCTATAAAACTCCTATCACTCTTAGTTCTCCAGTCCCTTCAAATGTTATACTTATTTTTATCTTTAGGCTCCAATCCTATAGACTTGCTTCTATGATTAACTTGGTGTACCATGAGTAGTTCCATTGAAGTTGATGGCATTGCTTACAATTCATAAAGTTATTGATGCAAGTAAGACTTGGGAGCATTGTGGGTTTGGATTATAAACTCTTGAGGCAAAGACCTGTCTTATAGTATATGTTTATTCAGTTCTTTGTGTAGTGAGGTTTTGATTCCGATTGGGCCTCTGGGTGTTAGTATAATACAAATGATTAAACCTGACCAGCAAGTACTTCATACATATTTATCAGTTTTGCAAAGCCCATTTATATATTTGTTCTCAGTGTTGTTGTTTTTGTCATTTGCTCGTTTGCTATCTCCTTCCCTTTTATATTTTGGCTTTCAGTTCTTTGGCTAATACCATTGCCAGAAGCTTGTTCCAACCTTGATTTTTGTGGCCATTCTTTTCAGTAAAATGTACACATCCATTAATGCTGGAAGGACTGCAAGAAATCATGAGTAAAATCCGTTATTTACATGATAAGCAGAAACTGACACGAGGATGCATTATCATTAAAACTATTTTTCATATTTTCTAAAATAGATTAGATTTTATATCTCCTTACTGTAAAGCTTGCTTTCTTCAGGAATGAGGAGGATGCTACTGAATTGTGTGATTTGAGATATATGCAGAGCTAAAAGAACTCAAACCTGAGGTGACTGTTCTCATTAATAAGTGAGGTAGGAAAATTCCTTTCAAAAGAGAAACAGATATAGTTTTTCAACCACCTACTCTCTTGAATTGAGAGAGGTTAAGTCTTAGTGCAAATATTTGCATTTAACACAGAAGCTTATCATTCCTTGCTGTTTATAAAAGGTATGGAAAAGACAAACTATAAAAGCTGCTACAAAGATTTCACAGGATACTTTGCTAAATTATCTTCAGTAATTTTTTTTAATTGGATTCTGAATCTAATATCTGTTGCAGAAAATGTAAGCAGGATTAAAAAAGAGTGAACTCAGAAGCCCAGTTCCTTTCTGGAAAGGCAGATATCCATTAAATTAATTGGAGGGTGGTTTAATTTATAGATGCAAAGTACATGAAAAGAATCAGGAATCTTTTCTTGATTATCTCAGGCATAACCAGAATTTGTGATTTTTATATAAATATTGTCTAACGAAAAATAAAAGGGTAGAATAAAAAGAATGATAATATCACTTGATCCTGATACCATCATCTTGTTCTCGTAACAAAAATGGTGAAGTTTTAATATAGCGGGTTTAACAGAATGGTCCCCTACAGATATTACTTAAATCTTCACAACATTCATTTGATGTTGCTTGACTGCCCTCTTCAGGATGCCAATGAATGTTAGTTCATTTCAGCATGAAATACCAAACTCTAAAAATAACTAGGTAAGTGTTTATGCTACATACTTCTGTATTTGTAAATGTTGCTTACCTAAGAAAAATAAAATTACTTTTAATTGGCCAGCTAAGGTGAAAGTTTGGTTTTAACTGTGTTTTGTAGTAAGAGTAACTTGAAGGGATGATCATTTTATTTTTTATTTATGTTGTCATGTTTTCCCATTCACAATGCTTCCCTTGGTACTACTTCCTGCACAAAGTGTATGTGATGGTGTTTAATTCTTTCTTGAGATGGAGAGAGCAGGATTTGCCTCCTGTTTTAACATTACAGGTGTTCTGTCTTTACATCTGCGTTGTTTCAGGGCTGTACATTTTTAGCTCTCTACTAATAATGGTTCCCAGAAGTGATATTCTAAACACAAGGAGGAAAAGCAGTGCAAAAGTTAATGTAGCCTCCAGCTGCATTATTTTTCCCTCTGGCTCTTCTTTACAGTTTGGATTGGAGGCAACAGGTTTTTCTAATGATGTTAGGAATGCCGATTCAATACCAGTTCTGAAGAAACTATATATCTATATCTACCCATGATGGCTTTTATACATTTTTGTAGGAAAAGATGTTGAACAGGGAGATGATAGACAACATTGTCTCTAAATTTGCCGCTGTCACTATTTCTGTGGTACAGTAGTTTTCAGCCAAGTATTGGCAGACCTCTCTCTGTGCATCTTCTGTTGGGAAAATAATATTGCATTGATAATTCTCTAATATTCTGCTGGTTTGAATATCTACTTCTTCAGGCTTGTTTTTAATATATATTAAATTGGACTGTATGTGCCCACAAGGATCTCTTTACATAAATCCATTTGTATTTTTGTGTTAGCATTTTCCAGCGTAAACCTAAGGAGTATTCAACTTGTATATTGTAAAGCTTTTCATATTAAAAACTTTGGCGTCCTTTTCTTTAGCAAGTTATTCTTGTTTTTGGTGTTAAAACTACTGCAGAATTATGAATGCTTGTAATAGAAGGTGAATAAAAACAAAAATAAAACATTAATGGCATGAGAACTGAGAATGTTTGTTTATTACACTTTTGGTTAATCTACATTTGGCTTAAAACGGTTATAGAATCTTTGCTGGTAACGATTTGTATACAGATGCATATCTGTGTTTTTTTCTCTAACAGGCAAGCTAATGAGGAGTATCAAGTTTTGGCCAATTCATGGCGCTATTCATCTGCCTTTTCTAACAAATTATTCTTCACTATTGTGGATTATGATGAAGGAGCAGATGTTTTTCAACAGGTAAAAAACACAGAATGCTGTATTTTCCAACTTCTTTGGAATGTTATAAAAAAAATAGTGTCAATAATAATAATGGTAATAATAAAGTTACAGGAGCTTTTATGTATATGTCTTTGCTAGCAGTAACAGCCAACAAAAACAGAAATTCCAAGGGCCATTTTTTTCTTTGTAATCTAGCATACTAAACTTTGCGTAGATCAAAATAGAACATACATTTAGTCAACTCATTGTTAATATGTAGTTGATATCATTGACTACTGTAAAAACAAATGCACTATGTTAGTTTTTTGGAAGTTAGTGAAAATAGTGTTTACAGTTAAACTTCCATATATTATTTTGAGACATCCAGCCCTTAAAAGTATTTATATAAGGTGATACTTATTAATTAGGTCTAATGCTTTTTTTAATCTTTGTATTTGTTTAACTCTATAAAGAAAAGAGTAGAAATTACTCTAAATTCACATGCAGTTGCTTTCGGAAATAAGGTATAATGGAATGGGTTAAAATCTTGAAGTTTCCTTTGACTCGGCTACCCAATTCAGCAAACAGTCAAAAAGCCTAATGCCAAGTTGTTTCAATCTTTGCAGGTTAGACTAAGCTCCATACCTTGAACCAATAAGTAAGTTAACAGACATTCACTTTTGAGTCCAGAAATGCAGCCACATACCTGCAGTGAGCCAGGCCAGAAGCCAGGGGCCTATATTAGAGCATGCCTTCCGCTTGGCTTGAGCAGGCAGCTTGGGCCAAGGCTAGCCTGCTTACCCTGCAGGGGTAGGTGCAAAGAATCCTGGGATGCTGGGGGACTCTGGGTTAACTTGAATCTGAATGGGGATCTGGGACAGAAGTTTGGTAAACTGGTTTTAAGCTAAATCAGTTATGTCTGATACTTCATCCATCCAGGTTAATCTTAAACCAGTTTCAGCCATTTTGAAAGCAGTGTATGTGCACTGAGTTTCTGTCATGTTGCAGATTTGAACCAGCTTCTGATCACATATACTGATTTATGTGTAATTTCTGTCCCTAGCCTTCAAGTTGAACTGAGATTTGTAATTGCAGATATCAAAATACTGCATGTTCTTTGCTATGTAGCCTTCTGTTTGGAACTAGAAGATAAATTAATTACATTTGCATGTTATTTTTAACAGTTTTTACTCCCTCCTTGTAAATTGTGAAATATTAAATGGTAACAGAAAAAAACCAATTTAACTGTGTTCAAATAACTGCCTTGTTGGACTGTGTTGCATACAAATAAACACTTGCTTGTTATTTTTAGTATAAATGAATCTCATACATGTTTATCCTATTTCCTTTCACACAAGAAACCCCAAAGGAGTGCCTTTTGCATAGTAATTTATGTAAAGCAGACATGTTTGGTTCAGTGTATTACCACAATAAAAATAAAATAAAACTAAAACAAAAAAATCCACCTACACCCACTCCAGTGGTCTTGGACATGATTGTGTTTGTAGTGAGTTTGTACGTTGTCTTTGAGGATTCCAGATAGTTCTGAAAATTACACAAACTAACCAATGATTTCACTTTTTTTGTGTCAAGTTAACAAAAATTTCTGTAGGAAAAATATACTGTGGCAGTAGGAATCTGAAGTAATTATAATAGCATAAGTGATTTTAAGTCTTGACAGCAGCCTATCCTATTATAGCTATGTGATTGCAGCTATTGCTGTATGTTGGTCAGATTTGATATAAAAGTATGTCATTTGACTTTAGCTTTCATTATGTTTGCATAGAATAGATAAAGCAATTGTAAATCCCATGAAACTTGACTGTAGGCTATTTAAAAATACCTCTGACAGAACTTATATCTTAATATCATGTTCTATTAAGTGATTTCACAGCATTCCTCTTAATCTAAATATTCTGAGAATTATATTTCAATAGTAGCTAACTAAAAGGAGGACTTATCTTTTACTTAGCTATTAAATAAGCTTTTCTAGTATCTTATTTTAAACGTTATAAATTTAACTATGTTCTTCATGTTTAAATAATCTATTTCAGTAATATAGTAAATTTATTGTACTGGGGAAAAGAGTCAAGTCCAAGTAATCAAAATGGTTCTGTACTTTTTCATTTAATCTAAATTCACTGAAATCCTTATATCACTTCCAATATTTTTACATTTAATATGAAATCACTTTATACACACATACATATACTTATGTATACATTTAGATCCGTTTCTGAAATCCAACATTTTTGAGAGATTTCCTATAGGAAAAGTATATTACTCTGTTCCAGCCCCGCCCATTTAAATTAGTAATGTAAATGACATTCAGTCACCATGTTGCTGAGGATTCTTTTTTTAAAGAAATGTCTAAGAACTGTTGAATATTTGCTGTTTGCTGTCTCTTTCCCCTCCCTACCTTCCACCAGTATTGAAGACCTTGATCCTCTGCAGTTCTACATGTGTGACGGACACTGTGTATCATGAATAGTTCCTTTCACTTCAACACATGTACATTTGTGTTTGCTTTATTCAACATCTTTTAAAAAGACTGAAGCTTTATGAAATATTTAACAGCACAAGTCTTGAAGCGTACAGTACGGTTTACTGGTTTGTCTTAAGAAGCCCGAGTGAAGAAATGGGAAGGAATACTAGTACCTAGCACTTTTTCACTAATAGATAACATATTGAACTTTAAGAAAAAGTAATTTAGAGCTCTGGAGAGTGACTAATAGCATCTTGCCTATGTATGTTGCATGATATAAAGAAGATAAAGCAAGTTTGTTATGTAATATTTTGTTCTATTTTCCTTGTTTTTGTAGCTCAACATGAACTCTGCTCCAACATTCATGCATTTTCCTCCAAAAGGTAAACCCAAGAGAGCTGACACCTTCGACCTGCAGAGAATCGGCTTTGCAGCAGAGCAGCTAGCTAAGTGGATAGCTGACAGAACAGATGTTCATGTAAGTCGCTTGACAGTGTTAAAAGATTGATCCAAATATATCTTTTTATTTTGTGATGAGCTCCTTTTCCCGTAATACTATTTTTCCTTGCTATTGCTATTTTTCAGATATTACTGAAATCTAGACAGTAATAAAACAATAAATAATGTGACAGTTGGAACTTCTACAGTTTTAATTCTGTTTCAATCTAGCTTTCATGCTTATATTCCTATCCAGTCTTATTCCAGAAGAAAACGAATAATGATATTGTGACAGTTACCATAATTGAAAAAATAGAGTGCATGTTTATAATGTTAATTACAAAAGTGTTAGGTTTAAAGGTGCTTATTAATGCTAAATAAGATCACTGACCTAACAATATGCAAATATTTTGAAGAAACCTGATTTTTTTTTTTTTCTTGCCTTTATATAGTTCGAAATTCTTAAAGATGAAATGTAAGGCTTTCTAAAATTCCATCCAATGGCAGATTTTTAGGGATCCCTTTCACGTGCAAAAGATCCCTTTCAGATATTAACATCAAATCTTATGATGTGTAAAAGACATTAACAATATTCTCTTTCATAGATTGTTTTTCTATGAAGACATCCTTTACATAAAGAATACCATGTATTTTATCTTGTAAAAACAATTTTTTTAACACTTCCGTGTATGTGTGATCTTGCATATTATATTTCTCATGGTTCCTTGTCTGTCTGTCTGTCTGTCTGTCTCTTTTTTAAATCCTGCAGATTAGGGTATTCAGGCCTCCGAATTATTCAGGTACTATTGCGCTGGCTCTTTTAGTGTCGCTTGTTGGTGGCTTGCTGTATTTGCGAAGAAATAATTTGGAATTCATCTACAACAAGACTGGTTGGGCAATGGCAGCACTGGTATGCTAATGTTTAATAGACACATTTTTGCCACTTCTATAACATTTTACCAGTTTTACTTCTGTTATATAAAGCCAGGTGTAAATGCCATGTGCACAGTAAATTAAAAAGTATTGTATTAATAAGTTGGTTAGGATATGACAATATGGAACATAGATTCATAACACAAACAGCTGGGCCAAGTCTCATAGATGGTAAATATTGCTAGTTGGTAGGTGCATTTGTTGAATATTTGCAAATATAATAATTTATCATAATTAGCTCCAATGTTGTTGTTGGGAAGCATTTTAATGAAAAAATATACACAAGTTTAAATAATTCATTACTGTCATTGTATTGAATAGAACAGATGATACAGTAGCACCAATTGTAAGTGCTGATAAATTTACAAATTATTTGGTCAGTTTAGAGGTTAGTTGATACGAGATGTTGGTGGGGGGGGTTTTCTTACGATCAGGAAAGTTTAAGGAATAAGAGAAACTTTTTTTCTCATTTAAAAAAAAGGTTATGTAGAAGAAGTAGTTTTAATTAGTTATTGAAGACAGGAATGAAATTGTATAAAAATGCCAGAGAGATTTTTAAGTAAGGACATCTTCAGTATGAAAGGAGGATAAACGTTGCGTTAACAAGACCTTAATAAGAATTATTCAAGGAGACAAGTCAAACATAACCATGTGGTTTAGAAGGCAAGTAATCTTATGAAGGAAACTAGCAAAAAAAGCACACTTATTTTATTATGGAAAATGCATTATAGTATTTATGATTTATTGTACTTCAGAGTTAACGGCAGAAATGAAAAGAGAATCTACAGGAAAAATTCTCTTCCCATTTGAAGCTAATAGTAAAACTCCCATTGAATTTTTTTATTGCCAAAAATTTCACCTTTTTTATGCTGTAATTTCCCATTGTGGTGATTTTGTACCAAGCTATTATAGTATCAAATACGAGGAGTCCAAGAGGGTTTGGCAGGATCAGGGGGCCTACTGGGGTTTCCAGTAGTAAATTAGGCTGCCTCTGAGCTACAGTGAACTAGGATTAAGTTGGCCAATTTTAGACCAATCTATCCGTCCTGAACTACTGTATAGTTTGCATGTAGATCCCTAGTTAGGTGGATCTAAGTGTTAGGTCTGCATCTGGGTGAATTTGGTTAGATTGGGTGGCCATTTTTAATTCCATCTAGCCCCTCCCCCTAACTTTTCCAAACATCTGTATGGGATGTTTTACTAACCAGCTCAGCAATAGCATCTGAAATACTTCTGAAATTGTATCCGATGAAAGTCACAGATATTCCTGACATGTTGAAGGTGACAGATATTGTTGAGAGAATTATTCTGTTCCTTCTTTCTTATCATATCTAAATTACTTATTACCACATTGTGTTTTATCAAACCAAAATCCACTTCATGTAGAGGTATTCTAGCATTAATCCATAAATATGTATAGGATCTTCTGACTTTACAAAATCTCTGCCTGGTTTTCTTGGAAGAAAACCTTAGGCTGCTTGAAAAAGCACTGGATATGGTTTGTGTTTAAAAAAAACAAAACAAAACAACCCCCCCCCCCAAAAAAACCCCCCCTAGTATATTTAGGGACTAGATAAAAAGTACTAATGATATGTATTCATCCTAAAGTTCAAAATAGGTATACACTTTAGTGTATTTTATTGATACTTTATAAATATTAAAAAAAAACCCTACTTTCTTATGAAAGGCCATAAAAAGGAACAAAGTTAGAAGTAACCAGCAGCGTATGGTTAAATGGTTTAATCATGCATATATTATCCCATACGTAAGTGCTGAGGTTTTTATGTGAGAAACAGACTGTTAGTAAATATATTTTTAAATGATCCGTGTCATGAATACTTTTCTTTTTAAGGACATTTAAAAGCAAATTACTTTACGGCACTTGGGCAAAAGATACAGTATCTAGAGGTGGCTTGGATTTGAAAAAGGGAAATTGCCAGTTTTGCCTGTTCCCATTGGCAGCCCTTTATGAAGGTGATGCAGTGCTAAGGAGGAAATTAAGTTATTTTCAAACATTTTTTCACAATCTTCCAGCAGTCTTCTCCTGATTTGAGCTGCATGTGTGCAGGTCTCTATCTGCAGAGTGGTGTTGGAATGATGGTGCAGCTATGATGGTCCAAGAAATAAGAGTACCTTGTACCTGAAAGTTTGTGTAAGATCTCTCTCAGTTCTACAGTTAGTCCAGTAAAACATATTACCTAAAAATATCCTTGTTTTTTATAAGTGCATAGATCGTTGCTGGATTTATAGACTTCATTTTGCTAAATATTTTCTCCCCATTTGCTCCTAATTCGGCGATTATTTTCAAGAAGAGTGTTGCTGGTAGGTGTTGTAGAGCTTAGGCCCCCTTGTGACCGGTGTCTTGTCCCCAGCAACATCAGGGTGGGAGCCCAATTTAGCACCACTTATGTGGTCTGACTGCTGCTTCTTCTCACCTGCCATGCCTTAGCTCTTTCTTTCTGGAGACGCTTCTTGGCAGGTGGTCCATGGGTTCTCATACCTGGGTTTGCTTGTGGGGCTCCAACCTTCCCTTTACCTCACTGTGAAGGAGTGAGAGAGAGAGAAAACAAAAGCCCCGAGGTGCCTCGTGCTGGACAAGGGAGGTCAGGAGAAGAAAAACAGCCAGCAGCAACAGACGGGGAAGGTGAAAGCAAGCAACAGTTACAGCATGGATGGCCAGTGGGTCTGCAGCTGGAGACTGGAAGAGAAGAGAAGCAATCACCACATTTCCAGAGCAGCATCTTGTTCCAAATTGGAGGAAGGAAACTGCTCAGAGGTATTTCCGGCCCTGGAGAGTGGCAGAACTGGGTTGATTCCTTGTGGGTCGGAGACAGAGGAGTGTCTGAGCATCCTAGCTGGCAAGTGTTGCTTACCCTGCCGGTGAAATGCTGTGGGTGTCACCCAGAGAAGGAAGCAGGAGGAGGAAGCCCACACAAGACTTCTGATAATCCCTGGAGCAGAGTGACATCTGAGGATCTGGGAGAGAGGCCTGAAGAATTGCTGTTTTCAGGTTAGAACCTCGCTGCACTTGGGAGAGATCCCTTTGGGACTGTGAATGTTCACAAGTAAGCCAGGGCAGGCCTGTGCAGAGTAGTGACTGGATTAACTGTTTTTTGTTTTTTTGTTTTTTCCTATTGTGATTTGGACAGGAGAGCCTGACCCCAGGTGAAGGGGACATGGACTGAGTCTGACAAAGAGACTGAGAGCAATCAGGTTTTGCTTTCTTTTTTATATTTGAGTACATGCCCAGGCCAACCCCTGGAAGGGTGCGCACCTAACTAAAGCCAATAGTCACCCTGATGGCTGAGGGCAGAACCGGCAGCATTAAGATCTGGCTTCAGAAAACTACGAGTGCCATCTGGAGAGTCTAGGGTGGGGTAAAGGGGTGGTTTGGACCCCCACAGAAGAAAACAAGGATTGCGACCTGCTAGGAGCACCTTGGGCATTGCCTCTTAGCAGTATAATATCATCAAAGTCATGGAAGGCGAGAAACGTAAGACCAGCTTCCTGGCAGACCAGGTGATCCGAAGTCGACATCCATTCTGTTACTGCCTGTAGGAAAATGAGCTCAGGGCAGTGGCAGCAAGCCCTACAAAGCCTACAGTAGTCACACTCATCCTTACCACATCCACGGCTGAGATGACCCTTGCTGTCTGGAGGTCTCGCTTATAAGTGATGTCTTCTTACCTGTACCATCCTGCTTCTTGAGGGTGCCAGTCTCCTGGCTGTAAATTCTTCACAGGACATCCTTTGACCCAGGGCTTTGCAACAAAAGTTGCCTCAATCTTGGGGTAACTCGGAATTTAAGGATAATGCCCATGGTGACAGAAAAGGAACTTAAGGATAACAACAGTGGAACAGAAAAAAACCAGTATCTGCTTATAGGGCCCTGTGTCTTATCTCCCAGGCCCAACAGGTCCTGGCTGGGGCTTTTCACTCTCCCTGCTCAAAGGTTGCCTGCTGGGCTAACAGCTCCCTGCTGCGCCCCTGGTCGTTGTCGTGTGGGATGTTTCTCTGGGTCCCCGCCCCTTCCCACCTCAGCCCTGTCTGACCTGAGGCTGGGTTGTCCGGTCCACTCCCTGTGCTGCCCTCATTGCTGGCCTTGGGTGTTCCACATGGCTCTCCCTCCTGTGTTGGCCTCAGGCTGCCATAGCCCTGCACTGTCATCTGTCTTGTTGCCTGGTACAACCCCCAGCTTCTTTCCCTCTTTGCAGGTCCCCGGTAGGTTTTGTGCTGCTACAGCATTTGGCCTGGTCCTCTTGACCCCTGTACTGCATGACTCCCTCTTACGGTGGGGCTTCTGCCTCCTCCTGAGGCTACATGGTGTGCCGCTCAGGTTTCTTCGCTGCACCCAGAGGCCTTCCCAGACCCACCTCCTGCAGCATCCCCTAGGCATACCACTGCTCCCCAGTGCCTTGCTCCCCAGCATTCCCCGGGCTTCTCCTGGGGGCATGCCCTGGCATCTCCCCACTGGCATTCTCTTTCTCTCCTGTGTGCCCTGCAGCTGTGTTCCCAGCTGCCTTTTGAATGGCCTGCACCTCCATCTGGCCACTCCTGCTTTTGCCACTGATTTGCAGGCTCAGGCAGCTCCGAAACTGCTGTGCCTGTGTTTGCTGTCTTGGTGTCTTGCCGCAGCTTCTGCCCATCATTTACCCTGAAGTGAGTAATGGGGCAAGTTGGGGGTGAGGGGCGCTCTCTTCCCTTCTCACATACCCCACCATGGCACCACCATGCGATCTTCTCTTATTACCTGGTGCTGGTGGTGATGTCTCCCCCTGGTGACATCACTATCACTTCCCCTGAATGGCAATGAGATGAAAAGTCAGCAACTACATTGTTTTTCCCTGGTCTGTACTCTATTGAGACCTGAAATGGCTGTAACACCAGGGCCCAGCATGTGATTTGTTTATTGTACATTTTGGCTGACTGGAGCCATTTCAAAGGGGCGCGGTCTGTTATAACCATGAACTCTTAGCCAAACAAATAATAACGGAAATACTCTACCCCCCATTTTGGAGCCAAACATTCTCTCTCAATTGTGGCATACTACTTTTCCCACTCATTGAGCTTCTTGCTGGTGTAAGCCACTGGTCTTTCTGCTCCCTTGATTTTCTGGGACAGAACTGCCCTATGCATCAATCTATAGGACAAATGACATGAAAAGTCCAGAGTGCGTAACACTACCTCTTGGCACGGGGCTCGCTTGAATTCTTCAAAGGATTTTTTCTGCTCCTTCCCCAATTTGATGACTCCATTTCCTTTGCCTTTGATGACGTTTGTGAGTGCAACCATGAGCCCTGCTAAGTGTGAAATGAATTGCCTGTAGTAACTTGCTAAGCCCAGAAATGCCCGCATCTGCTTTTTAGGCTATGGGATCTTGTACTTCTTTATAATGGCTACCTTATTGGCCTTGCCCTACCATAAAGCCCAGATACTTGGTTTCTTATTGCTTCAGCATATACTTCTTGGGTTGGGCCATCAGACCCGTTTATCTCAACTCTTGCAGCACCGCCCAGACCGCTTGCACGTGTTGGTCCTATGTTTCAGTGTATACCATGATATGATCAATGTAGGCAGTGGTGTTCTGATTGTGTGGGGCCAATACCCAATCCATCAACCTCTGGAAAGTTGCTGCTGTCTCATTGAGATCGAATGGCATCCTACAGAACAGATCCTAAAGGGTTCCAAACACTGTTTTGGCTCTGTCCTCTAGGCACAAAGGTATTAGCCAATACCTCTTCACCAGGTCAAAAGTCAAGATGAATCGGGCCTTCCCTATCCTTTCCAGTAATTTCCCTACCTATGGCATAGGGAATGTGTTTAATTGTGTGATGGTGTTAAGTTTGCAGAAGTTGATGCATAGCCACGAAGTTCCATCAGCCTTCGGGACCATCACAGTTGGGCTGCATCGGGGGCTCCGGGGTTCCCTAATAATCTTTATCTCTTCCTTTACCATTGGATACTGATGGTAGGGTATCTGTTGTCATCTTTGTCTTACTATAGCCCCCTCAGGCGTCACAATTGTATGTACTGCACCTTGGGCTTTACTGGGTATGTTACTGAACACATTGGCAAAGTCCTGAACTAGCCCGGCCAGCTGCCTTCACTGCTCAGCAATAAGATCTTGGCCTATGGGGACTTCCCCCCTCACTTGCCACGTCCCTTTCAGCTCCACCACTGCCCCCCCACCAACTCTTCCTGCTCCAGTAGTGGCAGAGCCAGGAGTCCCTCTGACTCTTGCCATAGCTTTAACAGATTAGCATGATGTATCTGTTTTTCTCGCCTGTGTCTAGGGTGCAGTACCTTGTATTCGACTAGGTCAATCTGGCAGACGATCTAGAAAGGCCCCTGCCAGCAGGTCAGGAACTTACATGTGGAGCTGGGCAGCAGGACCGACACCCTCTGTCCCACCTGCAACTTGCATTCCCCTGCATTCTTATTGTACTGCTGTTTTTGCCTCTTCTGTGCTTCTCTCAAGTTATCTCTGGCCACCTGGTTAGCTTTCTGCAACCTATCTTTCAGTGTTTGCACATACTGGGATGGAGCAGCCCCCTCACCCTCTGCTCCTTCCCATCCTTCTTGCACAACATCCAACAAGCCTCACAGGTGAAACCATTTTTGGTTTCATGTCACTTTCCTAATTGAGTTAGTGTCACTTTTATAATGGTGTTTTGGGATTTTCAGTTGTGTAATAGAGCGAGATTTGGACTAACATCTATCCTTTCTTAATCATTTTAAAAGTACTATAATTGTATGATGACAGTAGGAGGAAGTAAATGTGCTTTATTCTCTTAATAATATATAGTTCTTACAGATCCTGCTCCAATGAGAGTAGATGTTGAGTAGAGTCTTTCTCCCAAAACTCTTAATTAGATTTTACTTTGATTTGAAAATTCATAACCGTATATACTATTTCATATTCAGTTATTTCATATATCTTTTTGCTTTAAATGAAAAGGAAGAAAAATATCCACATATAAACATATGTTTTCCTTAACTATTTTTGTCAGAAAGAGAGGCAGGTATTAATTTAGAAGTGATAACTAGTACATCTCATCAAATAAAATATGATTAGTATCCACAAAAATGTTCTTTTTTGAGTGATTATCTACATATTTCTCCACTGTTAATATCTAGGTATCTTGCACATTTCAATTAGACACCTCTGTTAGAAGAATTATAACATACACACTCCATGTCCTTATGCCAATGATACAAATGGATGCGGTTGCACTGGCAACCTCTCTGTTTTATCTTCTCATCCATGGTGGGACCTGAAGCAAAAATACACTTCGCTGAGAGAAATTAATCTAAGTAATGACTTTCTCTGCAGTTAACTACTTAACATTAAGCATATTAAAACTATCCCCCCCCATACACACTATTCTTAATTAATAGAGCTATTTTTTTAATCTTTTTTTTTTTAAACAGGTCCTCTCTAGTTAGTTAGTTACTCGTGATCGTGCAGAAGGCTCCAGGCTTCAAGCACTGTTATTATTCAGAGATGTTGTGCCTACTGATTTGTAGAAGCTCAAGCAGCGTGTTTCATTTGAGTAATAGACATATAGGTTAGAGACAGAAGTTTAGGTTTAAGTGATCAGAAGCTGGTTTAAACCTGTAACAGAACAAAAGTTCAGTTGACATAAACCAGTTTCAAATGGCCAAAACTGGTTTAAGGTGAATCTGATTGAATGTAGTATCAGACTTAATTCCTTGATTGATGTCAAACCAGTTTATGGAACTTCTGTCTTAGACCCCTTCCTGATTTAAGTTATATCAGAGTCCCCAGCATCCCAGCATGTTTTTCAGGCCTGTGCTGGGCTGCGTTGTAATGTCTGTTCCAGAGAGCAGGCTTGGCCTGGCCTAGCCTCTCTCCTCCCTAGCTGGAGCACTATTGCTACTCCAGCTGGCTGAGAAGGAGGTGGGGAACTGCAGCTGGGGTCTGCCTGGCAGGGGCACAGCAGCATCTGCCAGGCTTCCCTCTTCTCCCATCTCCAGCCATTGCTTAAGCAAGGATTCCCCCCTGTCCCCTTTCCTTTCCCACTTGCAGGGGCTCCAAATGGGATCCCCTTTTGCCTCAGGCTAGGGGCATCTGGCCATGCCCCCCCCCATGTTCCCTCTCTGCCCCGCTTGCTAACTAATGAGAGATGTCTCCAATTTCACTGTAACAGATGTAGACAGAACAGTGTCTGCCTAGGGCATCCTAGTACTTAGCAGGTCACCTGGGAATGTCTGTCAGCCAGCCAGGGCTGCAGGTCTCACCCTTCTTCCTGGGTTTCTTTGAGGTTTCTGGCTCTCCTGCTTTCTCTCACTGCCATTGCCACCCTTCCCACACTTCTACTGCCACATACCAAACATCCAGACCTTTGCTGAGCACTTTACTTAATCCCCATGATTGCTGTGATTATTGGTGGTAGCAGTGCGTGTGTCTGGGATCTCTATTTAGCTTCTTCATTTCTTAAATGGGATAAGGATAGCATCAAGGCAGCTCTGTTTTCCAGCTGCATTCTAGCTGCTGAGAGAGAGTGTGTGTGTGTGAATGGGGAGCATCATGGTTGAGCAAGAAGCCAGTGGCTTGCAAATGCCTGCAGGTAGGAAGAGCTTGAACTAATGAGGGAGACACTTTTGTTTTCTGTTGTAGGGCTTGATGGGCTGATAAGCTTTATGTTCTGATAAGCTCCTTCCTGGCTTGCTTCAAAGCCATCTGAGTGCAGGCATCTCCTACCCTGAAAACCATATATCAAATGAAGCTTCACTGTGCAGCGATTAATGCTGGTGAAGGGTCTGGTAACAGTCCCTGCCCCTTGAGCAGTGAGTGGGGGAAGAGGGGGGACAGATCTGGCGAGGGTTGCTTCCCCCTTCCTCTCTAGGCACACCCTGGCTGGGGACTGTACAGGCTAGGATGGGGGTTTAAACTCAGCCCTAATCATAGCAGCCTGCCATGGCCTGGCCATGCCCCTGCCTCCTTCCCTGCCTGTCAGCACAGCATTGTAGAAGGGAAGGGAAGGGAAGGCTTGTTCTGGTGCCCCCAAGTTCTGTCCTGAGCCAGTGTAGGCAGGTGCTTGCATTTCCTGAATCAAAAGTGAATGTCTATTCACTTGTAAATCACTTAAATGTATGCAGGTTAGACTAGCCTGCACAGATTGAATCAATTCAGGCTCAGGCTTTTTGAATGTCTGTACTTAACCATGAAGGGCAAGGGTTCAGACCTCCAATCCTGTCTGTCTTGTACAAGAAAATCAATTAACACAAGCATTGTGCCCATACTTTGGCTCTGGCAAGTGTAATAAAAATTCTAGTGTTGGACAGACCTGTTGTATTCATATTCCCTTAAAAATTTGCCGCTCCTCCTGTCCCCTCCCCACTCATTTCACAGCGTCTCTTCCTCGCCCTACCTCATTTGCGTGCCAGCTCCTCCCCTTTCCCACATTGCAGGGTTTCCATTCCTAGCCCCACCCCTCCCTTCCTCATTTTCATGCTGGCCCCACCCTGCACAGGTCCCTGCCAGCCATGTGGACTAGAGCAGGTCGCAGTGCAGCGGGCAGGTGCAGGGGGCATGGATGCAGGCTCAGAAGGATGCTGTGGCTGGGCCTGTGGGAGATGCTGCTGCCGCTGCTGCTGTGACTGTCAGGGCAGGAAGCTGGTGCTGCTTCTGCTTCCCCGCATCCCCCTGCACCTGCAGACATTGTGCTGGGGGTGGTGAGTTGTGGCTCGCAGCGGGGGAGGGAGGGACCCTTGCCGCTTGGGCTCGGGCTCAGGCTGCCCCGGGGGAGAGGGAGCAGGGGGGTGTCCCTACACATCCCGCAACCCCCTGTAGAGTCCCCACATGTCCCCCTGGCTCCTGAGCCCAGGCGCGCAGGTGTGGGAGCATCCTCAAGGCTGCCCAGGTGGCAGGGAGGACACGGCGGTGTCAGGCGGCACCCCTTGACTCCTGCGCCCCAGGCCACGGCTGGACTGGACAGGCCATGTGAATGCCCACACCTGCTGGCCCACTGGGTGATAATAAGTTCATGATCTGGCCCCACATTGAAAAAGGTTTGACACCCCTAGTCTAGAGTAATAGATCAGACTATGAATTACTTAGAGAAGCTGAATGCTTTCAGGTTAGCAGGTCTTGAAATAGCCTAGGGTAGTAAAGGAATTGTTGGCAGTAATTTGGGAGTCATTAGTTATCTTCTTTGAGAACTCATGGAGGTGCAGAGCAGCAAAATCATTAGGGGCTTAGAAAGCAAGGTTTATTAAGAGAGGATGAAAAAGCCATGGTTATTTAGTTTGAAGAAGAGAAGACTTAGGGGAGATTTAATACCAGTCCCCAGATTCCCAAAATTCCCAATGACCAATTTTATAGAGGGGATGGAGATGGGCTTTTCTCCTCTGGAAAATGACTAGGAGGAATTTTCTGACGATGAGGATGCTCAAGCTTTGAAACAAGCTACCTAGAGAAGCTGGAATCTCTACCCCAGGATATTTTCAAAAGCTGGTTAGACAAGCACTTGGCTAGGGTGTTTTAGTCAGAGATCATCTTGTCTTGAGTAGGGGGCTGGATTAGATAACTCTACTTCTCTGTGATTCTAAGAGGAGGAAATGTTAGAAGAAGCACCGGTTCCATATTTTATCTTCCCCTCTGGATAGGGCAGCTCCCCAGAATCAACATCTCCCATTTCTGAGCACTTGAATACATTCAAAGAACTTATCAGAAAGTTAGTCTCAATCAGGAGTAAATGGAAAAAAAAAAGTTGAATTGATGTGGGAATTTTTCACAAACTCTTACACATTTTCTGAATATCACCTCTTTGAGGATCTGGTTGATGCTAACTTCCCTAATTGCTAAAAAAAATAAAATAAAATAAAATTCTTACTGGGACTATTCTTAAGGATTTGAATATAATCTTTACACATTCTCTCCCTTTCTCTTGTTATGGCTACTGTGAATGAGTGTTCAAAACATCAGAATAAGAAAAAAAAACTGGATAGTTATACGAAAATATTAATCAGTTTACAGAAGTAAATTTCAAATAGCAAGGTGTACGTTCCATATACTCATTATTAATTTTAATTTAACATCAAAATTGGCAGATAAATTGGCTGATGAATGCATAGAAGAGGAAGGACATCACAGATCCACGATGCTGTCTGGCCCTGGATCCATACTGCTGCATCCCAAACATTGCCCCACAGATCCAGCCTGGGAAGAGCTTCTGTGATCTGGATCTGGGCTGGGGTCTGGGATGAGTTTGATACCCCTGTTCTAGAGCCTTTCCCCCTGTTGGATCACCCTTCCTACTGTCTCTCAACACCTTTACAGCAGGACATTAGCTGGTGTGGTCCCCCTGCCTTACCTGTGGGATGTTAGAGTGTTATGGCTTGTGTTGTGTTGGAGTTGACTGTATAGTTTGGCTAAGAGGTTAGATAGTGGATTTGTAAAGAATGGCTTGGACAGAAACAATCCTGCCTCAGGCAGGGAATTGGTCTAGATGACCAAGGTCCCTGCTTCTCTATGACTGGGATCCAGAACTTTAAGCTTTGGTAACCGATCCACTTTACACGATATTCTACGAGGGCAGCATCTCTTTGTGACAACCTGTAAAATGTATGCCCTCTTAAATCAGGTTATTTGTCTACTGATTCTCTTTCCCAAGCCTCACTTACTAAGAGAAAAGGAACAGGTAATTTCCTTAATTACACAACCTTATTCTTTTATACTGAAAACAAAACAATTAAGAGTCTTTCTGAGGGGTTTTGGGTTGTAGCTGTGTTGATCTAAGAACATAGGCAGGCAAGGTTATTTGGGTAGATGTGATTTTATTTATTTATTTATTTATTGGGGTTTTTTTGGTTTTTTTGGTATCATAGCTTGGTCTAATAAAAGATACTTTCTGAAACTTTTTTTTTTCAGTGCATAGTGAAAGAAAAATGGTATTGCTTCAGTGAGTTTTGAGATGGGTGACATTTTGAACAAGGAATTGTTACTTTCTAGTCAGCTAAACTTTCCTGAAGAATATCCTCATTTAAGTGCACTGTTTGCTACTTCAGTGGCCTTTTGAACAAAGTCCCAATTACAAATATACATAATGCTCTCACGTGGTCTGACATACTTTTTCAAATTATCGTGCTTGTAGGGTAGGCTTCTTGGTTTAACGTGGATTTCGGTATAACAATAATCCACTTGATATTTTGGTAGATTTGAAAGTCTTACTACTCCTGAGTCCTACCAAAACCAACTGCTTGAAGCTACAATGAAATGTGCTTGTGCAAAAGAACTCCAAGGATGAAACAGTTATTTCACAGTAACTGTTCTTAGAATAGTAAAATACCTCTCATTTCATTGGTCCCCACATCTTTGGAGTGGTCATCATCAATTTACCACTTTAAAGAAATGGAAGCAATTAGGACAACCAGTCCTCTTTTATGACCTTAGCTGATAGCACATGGTGCATGATGTACCACTATGGTGTAGCTAGAAAAAGTTTGATTCCAATGCTCTGGGTAGTTTTACTTACTCTTATAATGCAGGGTATTTGAGTACATCTTACAAAATAAGTTACTATATGTAATTGACTTCTTTGGCACACAGTCGTATACTTTCTCCCTTCCTGATATCACTTGAGTGGATAACTATTTTATATAAATTGAATAAAGCCATTGCAGCCATATAGCTTTTGTAAGTTTCTTGAATCATAGAAGAAAATTTGAGTTGTATAGAATCAAAAACAAATCCTAGAAAATAATGCAAGAAATGATGCACAAGTTTCATCTTAATTTAAATTATTTTTGGTTTAAAATAGATATAAACATGTTTAACATTTTATATTAGCAAAGATTATTAATTTATAGTTCTTGTTATGCTGCTCATAAATATACAGTATTTTGAGTTTATTCTTAACTTGTTGAGGGACTCTACTAAGATGTTTTTCAACATGTATGACCTCATGAAGATTCATTTCAGGATCCATATTAAATTGCCTTTCAAGCCTCTGGCAACTACTTAAGCAAACCTATAGATCAGCAGTGCTCAAGCTTTTGGCCCTGTGGGCCAAATGGCTGGAGTGGGCTTCCTCCTGGCCCCTGTGTGCTTGGTTTGGGCACTGGGGCCTGGTATTGGGCCCTGGTATCTTACGCCAACCCTGCACACTAGTATCAGGTGCTTGATTTAGCATGCAGGGTCTGGGTCTGGAAATTTGGTAGCAGGGGAGTGCTGCCACCAGTCTCCTGCCACTAAATTTCCAGACCTGTGGGGAGCCTTATGGGTCAAATGACATGGCATTAGGGACCGGATCTGGATTTCAAGATGGGGGGGATTAAGAACCCCTTTTGTAGATACTATTTATTAACCTTTACCTAGCCCTCTTGACAAAGTGACATATTAAAACAAAATTATGTAGTAGAGCCCCAGAAATATGGAACATGGCCAGGAATAGTCACTAAGCTCTCCCCACACACCCTAGTGGCCTGCCTGTATCATCCATGTATCTGTCAAAAACTAAGCCAAATCAACCTACATGCTCCTTAGGGCTTTTGTGATCTGCAAGTTGGCTCTTAGTTTCCCTGTTTTTAGAGGTGGTATAGAGCAGAAAATGACAGAGGTTATGGCAAGAAAGTCTTTCTTTTAAGAAACTGTCATGGGGGAATAAAAGCCTAAGAAAGGGGCTGTAACTGTCAGACAGTGAATGCTTCAAAGATGCACATGCTGTGAATCCAGTAAGTTTCCTAAAGCACTGTGTCAGATCTTGGGGTGCTTTGGGGCAGAAGCATTCCCAGCTGCAGGCTTTGTGGAAGTGCTAAGAAAAGCCATTGCAGCTTCACTACTCCTACTTTAGCCAGAGTGCCTTGGTACCATTTTGCACCAGAAAACGTACAGATGGGAGTCACTCTTCTGTATACCAATTGTCCCAGAAGTGGAACTGAATGAAAATAGAGATTCATAAGACACATCACAAGTTGTTATCTTGTTCAGTGAGAGGCAGAAGTCTGGAAAACTAATACAGGAAGACTCTAAGGATCATAATGAAGTAAATTTAACAAGCCCTTTAGTGCTTTTGAAAATCCAGTTTTTCTCATGCAATTGATCATATGGAAATAGAAGAGGTCAATGTGCTTTGGAGCTATGTGTTCAGATGCAGTAGGCACAAAGTATAAATATATGTGTAATCCAAATGCATTTGGAATATAGCATTCTGATACTAGTGGATATCTTTTAAGTATTTCAGCAATATAAATGATAATGATGAAGAGATTTTAGTGTGGCATTAGTGTGGCCTTGATAAATAAAAATAAAGAAGAAATCCAATTTGAATATCAAGAAAAAAAAATCCTAGAAGATTTATAGTAATATTCAATAAGTGGTTAATGGAAATGATGAAAGCATAGTATTTTAGAACGTTAAAAAACTAGATTGAGTAACAGAATAGAAGGAAATTCCACCTTTCTTCCCTCCAAAATGAAGCTGTAGTGCAGGGGTTGGGGGTCTGGCCTGTGAAGCCTTTGGATCCAGACCTCAGAACTGTGGCTTTGGTGGCGTTTTGCAGAGGCGGGACTCCCCTGCATGTACCAGTCAACTGCCTGGGGCTCCAGCTGCCCCTGCCCTGCACTCTGGTCAGCTACTCCAGTGCAGGAGGAGCTCTGACTGTGCCATGCTGCAATGAGGCAGCATGTGTGCAGGTGAAGGAAGACGTTTCCTATGCCACACTGCAATTGAGCAATGGGAAGAAAAAGTGGCAGCAGCTAGGTCCTTTTGTCTGCCTGGGTCTGACCAAGCTGAGTCATTCCAGCCCTCTTGCTGGAAAATGTTACTAATGTGTGCCCTAGTGGACACTGGAACACTATAGAGGTGTGACATAGCAGGAAGCCAACAGAAGCAAAGTTTGCCAGTGGAGGAGTAGGCCATGGGAATATATGGTTCAGGACATTAATAATTGTACTCAGTTTTATTAATTACATCACTGATAACGAAACCAACTAAGTTTGGTTTGCAAATTTTTTTGGATGAGCCATCATTCTGTTTCATATAATAAATGTTAGTTCATTTATAAATAGTCTTGCCTACACTTAACAAAACATACTGTATTTTTTTTGGTTTTTTTCTGTTGGAAATTGCCATAACATGAAGAGGTATAGTTCTGTGTTTATACAGCAGAATGGAGAAATCCTTTGTGCTCTGTGGTCAAGGTTTCAATTGAGAAATTGATCAGCAAAATTTAACCTCTAAAACAATTTTTTTATACACAGATTTAATTATTTTATTCTGCCTCTTCCCTCCTCAACCCCCTTACCTCCTGTGCATGCAGATTTGTCCCTAGAGAGTATATTGTAAATATCAGGATTCAAAAAAAAATCCTGTGAGGTGACTGTTTCGGAAGCCAGGATTTGTAAATCTTGTGCATCAGTTTCTTCTCTTTCTTAGCGTTTACTTTTTAGCTTCCTAACTTTTGGCCTCTTGAGACCTTTTTCTCACCTCTCCTTTGTGTTTTCATCTTCAATTGCAACTTTCTTGTTATCTTCATGTCTTAGAAACATCTGCTTTCTCCTGTGTGACTCATCAGTGGAATCACAATAGAAATTCCTCTGCAGCCTGCATTAGCAAGACATGAAAATAACTATTTGTTCCTTTTATCCTGCAATGGAAGCATCCTGTCCTCTTAACTGCACTGCACTAGCAATTCATGAAACCTCTATTAGCATGACATACCTTTTTATACCAAGAAAAATCAACCTTGATTTTTAATTTAAATGTGTAAATAATATTTTATTTAAAGTAAACAATCAGAGGCACCTACATTTTTTATGCAATTAATCTTTTTGTTTGCTTGTTTGTTTGTTTTGGCTAACCATTTTTTAATATGTACCAAGCTATCTAATTTTCTTGGACCAGTGATATATTTTAAAGCCTTCATTTGGAGTTTAACTGTAAGTGCTGTCAGTAGTACCCTTGAAGTTGATAGAAATGTTCATAGTCAATAACAAGCATATTACAAGCTCTTTGCAGAATCAGGTTCTATTTGTTGTTTCTCCTTGATGCCTTAATTCTGGTAGAAATTTACCAAGGTGTCCTCATTCAGCCAAATTGTACATATTTCATTCTTTCAAGTACTACCTTGTAAGACGTGTTTAAACATTCCAGATTTTTCACATCTGTTGCTCTTTACTTGGTAATCAGAAATTAGTCCTTGTTTCCTTTTTAAGTACTTGGTAGTGACTACTGCCATGCCTATGATTTTTTTTTTTTTTTATTCTGTAGCTGCTATACATCATCTCGGAGAATAAGGTGTGTTTTCACAGTTTCCTCGATCCCCGGTGTAGCTCTACAAATTCTGTGTTTCTGTAGATTCCGCCAAGTATTTTGTCAAAAGTTAAGGAAAAATCATACTCGGCATTAGACTTTATAAAATAGGATAACACTCTTATAGGAAGCAGATTCTTTTTTGTAGAAGCAGCTTCTTTATATTCCAGTTGCACAAACCTGGAAGTGAACTAGTATGTTAAGCTGACTAGACTTTTGTTTCCAACCTGCTTGTATTAGATTAGGAACTGCAGCAGCTTTGCATTGTGTAAGAGTAGATTTTAAAGCAATTTATAATGAACTCTTTAACTGAAATGTATACTCTTTAATATATACACATATAGATGTATCTATATAAGTCATAGAAAAAATATAGCATACATGGAGACAGGAGGGTTCAGTGTGGATTTTTTAAAAGATCTATGTTTAAATCTATTTCCATTCAATGATGGTTTTGCTGTTTACTTCATTGCAAGAAGAGCTAAGTCATTCTTGAGCACATTCAAAAATCCTGTTCTGTACTCTTAGTAGATGCAAATATTTGCTTTGTACATGTTAACAGACATGCACCTTAAATAAAGATGCCCAGCATCTGGTGTCAGTACCCACAGGAAAACTGAGCTCAGTGAATTTAATATTTTATTCCTTGTTTTTCAGTGTGTTGTGTTTGCTATGACTTCTGGTCAAATGTGGAATCATATCCGTGGACCCCCATATGCTCATAAGAATCCTCAGAATGGACAAGTGGTAAGTGTAGTGTTTGCATTATCTATATTAACTTTATTGCAGAAGTCTGCAAGTCTATAACGTATAGTTATATATCATATCGTGAGATGGTGGACAAACAGCATTGCTGTACAATTTAAGAATCCAGCATTCAAAGGTCCCCAACACACAGCAGAGCTCCCTTTTGGGCATCTGAATGAGTAGATATATTTTGAGAGGTAGCAAAAAACCCTGAAGTCCCACTTAGGCACCTAAATGAAATGATTAGATGTTTAAAAGTGTCCCACATCAACCAGCTCTCCTTAACACATGAATGTTGTGGGGTTTTTATGCAAAATTGCTCACTGATAGGTTAACATCTGTATATATAAACAATCCAGCATTTATCTTATCCTTAGACTCTTTAAGATTTGACAGAGGTTTCCCAATGGAGATGGAGGAGGTATGTTCTTGATATAACACTCTGTTATCCCCTTAAGTGTTCAAGAAGGCTCTACTGAATTCTATACCCATTTTACTTTCCACTTTGCTTTATAATATGGCCTTTCCTCTTCTGTCAGATTCCTCAGGGACTCCCAGAAGTTGATTGCTTCCAGAGTTGCTGCTAAATGTCCCTGATATTTGTATCAGGAATTGCTGGTATGAGAGGGAGGTGAGTTTCAGAAATACCCCCTAGCAGATTCACAGGTGATCTGATGGGCTGCAGAGGACCTAGGTTATTCTTCATCCTTTGATCATTAATTGCTTTAAGAAAACTGTTGGAATAGGATCCTGTATACGTTTTGACAAACCTTCTCTCAGACTTAATGAAACTTTCAACCATTTTCAAGTTTACCCCTCACTAGTTAATGAAGAATAATTTGTTTAGGCCTAAGAAAATAAATCCTCTCTCAGCTTCCTTTGATGCTTCGTATCTTAATTGGAGTAGCAGTAAAGTGATGGTTAGAATTTGATTACTGATCTGCTTGGTACCAGGAATACAGCAGCAGATTGATGACATAAAATGACATGATTCAGTCTGGCAGCTTTGTTATGCAGAACTGGATTTGATGTAGTAATAAATAATGTCTGTAAAACATTGTGTTTAGAAGAATTTAGAATTTTTCATTACTGCCTTGAAGTATTTAATTTATGATGGCTTCCTTCAGTGTGACAAAGGTAAATGATTACTAGGAAAAGCCACTGGTCCTAACAGTTAAATCAGTTTTTCAGATCTAGGTTCATATACGTGGTCTCTCTCAAAGACGCTTCTGATGCCTGCATAAAAACAAGGGATGTATCTGTATATCATTGGTGTTGTATGTACCTCTAATGCTGTAAGTATGTTTTTGAAAAAGCACAAAAAGTTTGGGTAGATTTAAGGTTAGATTTAAATCCCATAAATGTTTGCATTAATGCTTTATTTTCATGGAAGGATGCAAGTTAATGGGTAGTGCAGGTTGCACAAGTCTTGGACCAGCCTTCTATCTTTATCAGCCATATACATTTATGAGGTGAAAATACTTGCTACTTTCTGTGTTATCGTTTCATCATCAGTGATTTGTGGGATGTTGTGTTCTACTCTACATTGTTTTTTGTAACCTTAAACCTGATGCCTTTTAGCAAAAAATTTGGACAGATTAGAGGGTTTTGCTTAACTGAAGATGTGTAAGAGAGCAGCTTCCCGATTTATTAGAATTACCAGTGAGACATGGCAGATGAGAAAGAGGGTGCCCATGGGGCAGGATTGGCATGATCAAGGAACCCTAGGAGTATCCTGGCCATCCCTGGGGATCCCATGCTGTGACACCTCTCAAAGCACGGGGCCTGGAGTGGTCACCCTGATTTGTTCCCCCGCCCCCGGAAACAGGTCTGCTGTGGCATGTACGCAAGGATGGGGGCCCAATCCTTACCTGGCTTTTCAGCAGCTGGGAGGGGTGAGCTGCTGGCAGGCCGAGTGGTCCCTGAGCTATGTGAAGTCTGCCTGCATGAGCTGCCATTGGGTCCCACAGCCCCTGAGCTGCGCAGGGCCCGCCAAGCCTTGAGCGCATTGGCTTCCAGTACCCTGGACACTGTTGCACTCTGTTACGTAGCAAACTAAAACATGATGAAGGTATTTTATCTTGCTACATACTCAAGTAATTTAAAGTGGGATATGGCACCAAATGTGCAAACAGCAATGCTGTTAAAAGGGGCATTTAAGCTGCTTTAAAGGCCAATTTTGTGACATGTACAAAGTTCCCACTATGTCCCACTTTCATTTTTAAAGCCTTCCAAAGGATCTAGGGCAGGCGTGGGCAATTATTTTGGGCGGAAGGCCACTTACTGAGTTTTGGCAAGCCATCAAGGGCTGCATGACAGGAAGCCGGGGGCAGATAAATATTAATTTTCTAAATTTTTAGGGACACCGTGGGCTGGATAGAATGGCCTTGTGGGCTGTATCCAGCCCACAGGCCGCATTTTGCCCAGCCCTGATCTATGGTCATGTTGCTGTTATTTCTGGCCTTTCTCTCGTGCTGTTAGGTATTATTGAGCTGCATTTCCTCAAAGATGTGGATCTGATCCATTGGAAATATGTTTTAAAAAGTTTGTCATAAAAATATGGTAGAAATGTTCAGAAAAGTTGTGATGTTTTCAAAACCAATCGTTTTGGCTTTTTGTTGCAAAATGATGTTTTTTGTTTCAAACTGAACCTAAACATTGTAATATAACATGAAAAAAGCAAGACTTTATTTGGAAAATATTTCAGGTTGACCCACAATGAACGTGATATTTTTATCTTCAGTTTTGTTTTTCCACAAAGTGAAGTTTGAACTTTTCTGGTTTGGCCAGTGATGTATTATTTGCACAACACGGGGTTTAATCAGCCCTAATTTGAAGTCGTGTTTTTTAAAACACACTGCTTCAATTTTGGGCCCCCCATTTCATCTACACATGCCCTACATCATTACTTTTCAAATAAGAATCTTGACAGCAGTATCTAGTAATCTGTATATTCCTGAAATTGGAAGGAAATATCAAATGCAATCTCTGAACAGTTTTAGCCAATGAAAAACACAGTACAGTTCATGATAATTCTTGCCTCAGGTGTCTGGACTCTTATTCACATTAATCTTGTACACCTAAGCAGGAGGGAAATATTTTTGTTACAGTGCTTTTTCCAGTGTTGTTCTGACATGGCTTTTTCATACAGATCCAACTAAAATACATCTAAAGAGTTCTAAGAGCAGGCCCAGTGATGAATTTCAAATATAAGCAAGCATAATAATATTCCATATCACCTTTTTGCATTCCACCTATGCAGATAAATATTTGAAGCACAGGAAGTACAGTTCAACGTGCTAAAAACCTAGCTTTTTAGTTAAGGTCCAGATAAAATGTGGGTAATATTTAATCATGTGCTTGAAATGAACAGTTATAAAGGTGGGTTTCTCTTTGCCCAAACATTTATGAAGTTCATACAGGATGTAAACTGGCATGGTTAAGATCCAATCTAGCAAATCTTAGTCAGGTTGAGTTTTATTTCTGTTGATGATTGTTATCTTTAAGCATCAGTGAATAAGAACTCTATTTTGATTTAAAGTCCCAAGGTTTTGCTGGTAGGTTGGTCTTCTTCTGTTTCCCTCAAACTACAGTTTTTTTGTTTTAAAAAAATCAATTTATTACTGAACATAACTTGCTTATAAAACATTTGCTTTGTTATAAAATAAATGTTACAGTGTGTACAATAACATGGAATCATGAGTGGCCAGAAAATTCCTGACAATCTACTTCAGAAAATGTTCCTTTTGACTTGAATTCTATGTTCCTGAAGATACTGTTATTGAATGGTTAAGAAACATGTATTGCAAGAAAGAAACATGTATAAAAAAAACCAAACCTGTATGTAAGGAGAAAAAACAACAGCAACAACCTGTTTTTAATGGTTTACACAACAGTTTAGTAGACTGGCAACTAGACAGCCATTTCATCTGAAAAAGCACAGAAGAACATTTAAAAATTAACTTATCTAAAAAGTATGTTGCTTTTTCCTTCATCATCCAAAATGGCCATTAGAGTGCATTAAAATAGTACAGACCATGTGCAATGAATGATGAAATGCCATTCTTGTAGTTGCAGCGAATGAACATTTTATTCTATAGACTGTTCTCTTTGCTATGTGGAAAAAAAAATTAGTGACAGAAACATGCTTGGATAAAGAAAGATCATAGTCCAAAGTGATCTCTACGTTATTTAAACAGTCAGCTCTCAGAAGATATAGGCAATAAAAGTTCAAGCTTGGGCTATCATTTCTCTATGCTGATACAGTATATTGCAGTAATGCAGTTTTGGCTGGGTAAAAATGAAACACTGTCTGTGACAGCCAAGGCTGGATTTCAGACAACTAATCAGACAGGAAGTAGTCTGCCATGATAAAATCAAATGGAAAGGCCACATTTTAATTACGGTCTGTAACAACAGAAATCCAATTTAAATTGCCCACTAACTGCTTGAAGCACTAACCAGTAGATAAAAAAGAGAGAAAGAAAAGCAAAGTTGAGAAAAGATAGGCCTCTAGACACCATATGCAGTTTCATTTGGAGGCAGACCTACTGTTGCACCAAAAAGAAGAAACAGAACTGAACTGTAAAGTTGTCTGAAGACATAAGATCCACACAGACAGATGTTTTAGTTTCTTTAAATGTATAGGAAAAGACACTAATGCAGCACAGGGAAGAAATAATGTTGTTCCCTTGGAATTTTTTAGAAACAGCAAACTATTAAGACAGATGTGCCCATGTTATCACATTTCTACAAGGACAAATTTAATAGCATCTTACTAATATTTGTTATTAAGAAAAAAATGTTTAATTGCCTCTAATTCAGAGTTTCCTAAATGCACAAGTTTATTTTCAGTTACTAAACTTAAAAAATGATACTTGTACCTCAAGGGCAAACTAATTTAGACATTTATTAGCTTTATATTTTTCAGATGAGGTTCCTATGATTATACGTGGATTATTATAATGAATTTATAAATTTTCTGTATTTAGAATCTAATGATTAGGGAGTTGTCTAACATTCAGGGTCATCTTATATTCAAGAAAATACAGTGCTTTCTTACTAGACACTTTAAAGTAGCACATACTTGAATGTTGGCTCATAAATACAAACATTGGGTTTTCAGAATCACTTAAAGGGACCTTATTTTATTGAAATGAATGGCAGATATCCCATTGATTGATTATATTGGAAACAGAGTTGGATTAATAGAGAATTTGAATAACTTTTCCAGAAAATACTTATTCACATTTTTTCACGTACCACTGTTGGTGTTCTGTTAACAGAAGGATGCTCCAACCTTACTTTATTAAAGAAAATATCTGAATAAATAAAAGGCCTTCTTTTCTTGTTCCTTTTACCCTTTGCTGTTCCTTTTGCTTTTAAGAATATATAATATTCATACATCTCTTTACTTGCACAGATGTAGTGCATTCTTTTATTGGAGGTGACTGTTAGATGTAGAGGGAATGTAGAGTGGAAAACAAGTTATTTGGATTCTTATATTTGTGTACCACCATGTATTTTGAAAAATATATTTAATGTTGTTTCTGAAGAGTTGGAGAAACACATTTACTGAATCATTTGTCTATAATGTTTTTATGTCAGCATAGAAATAAGTTCAATGTGGCATGTTATTAAGCTCTGGTTGTTTATAGCTGTAAGACCAACTCAACCTGAAATATTTGAGTTTTGTAAAATATACGTGCTGTGAGATCATTAATCTGATAAATTAGGAGTCTAGTTAAAAGAGATTTTTATTAAATTATTGTGCTGTTAGTTATAGTTAATGAGACTTTACTTGCTTGGATAGTTTATTATGCAATTGTTACATGATCAGTATTTGTGGTAAAAATGAATGTTGTTAAATAATTATTTTTTGTTCCTTGTTAGATGCTTATACTGTTTTTTTTGTTTGAAATGACCAACATACCAAAAACTGCAGAAAACTTTGCATTATATAAATTGTCCTCTTTTAGTAAAAGAGATTTTTCTTTTTTGAATAAAGAATATGACATTTTTACAGCTAATTTTAGCACCAGATCTTGACTTCATGGATCAGACTCTCCATTCTTATCAGTGTTATACTGCAGTGTAGTTTTTCTGGATTTATATTGATATAAATGAAGAATGAGTTAGACTATTCATTCCTTGAATACCTTAATCTCATTGTGATTTCAGGAGGGATCTTGGGTTCATAAAGACTAGGGTTAAGGTTACGGTAGGGCCAGCGCTGAATATATATATATTGCATTGATATTGCAGGAAATGGAAACTAATGTCAGACACATTGTTTTTTATACCGTGGGCGCATCTCCACATGCTATTAATGTACTGTAAGCTTACTGTGCAGTAAACTACTGCACAGTAAATTTTCCCCAGTGAGGAATATTTGTTCTGGAGGAAGTAAGCAATGTAGCTTGTTCCCATGCTCATACAGTATCACTCCATTTAAACATGTATCTTACAGAACACTCTGAAAATAAGCAGAACTATTTGGACATGAATGTGCTGAGTGCGTACAGTGCTTTTGTGCTCTGCAATACAGAGGTGTGGAGCATTTCCCCACTCTTAGCCACAACACCTTGCTAGTGTACTTCTGACTAGTTTTAGAAATACGCTCAATTAAGTGGAAAGTATGCACTTAAGGACTGTCAGCATCAGCAGCACAGTTTGACCATGGATTTTTAGCATAAAATTGAATTAAATTCAAGCTGTGCTTGAATTTAACATTCCTCATTTAATATTTCAATAGCTGAACTATCTTGCATTTTTCTAAGATTCTATATGGAAATATTACATCAGTATTTAGAACGTTTTGAGTATGAAAAGGAGTTGGAATGCCAATACACTAATAAACTTAATTATTGTTTATTTTTATTTTATTTAGTCCTATATGTTTCCTACTGGGAAGTATAAAAACTTTATTGAGTAACAGAGACGAAAATCTCTTTAAGAAAGACAGTCAAATAAATTAGATATGTGCCATTCAAAAACGATCTCCTCCTTGGGTTGAAGAATAGTAATAAAGTATAAAGCAAGTACTAAAGTACTGTATATATAAAACGAAGGTAGACGGGAACCCCCAAATAGGAAATAATAAATAGCAACTCTGAATAGCCATAGAATATACAGACTGCTGTACAAGGTGTTTGTGGATTACAGCCCCTGTAGACATTCAGGTAAAGGCATGACAGGATCCGATGCACGATCCACAGTCACCACTCTTGCCATTTCACACATGCATAGCAGAAGGGATAATACTGTCAGATTCAGTATCAGATCCAATCATACCTCATTGCTGGTGCAGGGGGAGCCTGGGATTGTGACTGCAAGCTCCCCCTGCATGAGCAAGTAGCAAGCTCTCAGAGCTGTGAGCCCCACAGCAGATGATGCCTGCAGCAGGAGCAGTGTTTCACTTACTGCCTGGCTGTAAACCTTGTCAGCTGTGGAGCACTGAGCAGGTGGTACACGTTGTCAGCTGATAGGGCTTCCAGCCACAGGTCACCTTGGCTACACCTTCAGTTAATGGCATGATAAGAATGAGCCACAAAGATTTTACACATTTTTTGTGGAATAACTGTGTGGCTTATCCCTTGTTCTATCACACCATTCATTAGTTGACCATGTGGCTGGATCGCAACTTAAGAGGTGATTCATTGGTTAATCGCACCTTAAGTTTAATGTGTAGCTGGGGCTTTAAATTCCATACTAGTACATTTTGCAGTTGGTATACTTAATGCAAATGATCCCTTTTTTAAAATTAAAGTTATTCCTGGTAAGAGGTGAAGAATGCAGTAGAGTTTTCTTATTTGATTTGGGGGTCATTCATCAAACTCATCATTCTGGTCAAATACAAATGAGATTACATTTGACTTTTTCCATTTTCTTGAACTTTAAATATTTGTGCTGTCTCTGTTTCGGCCAGGAACCTTACTTAACCTTAGCCGTATTAGTAAGACTGCAAGGTCATCTTGTCCAGGCTGTCATTTTTGCAAGTATTAATCATATAGGATGCTTGCAGGTGTTAAAAATAAAAAAATAAAGACTCTTTATTTTAACTTGATGCGTTTCCGTGCCGCGCTCCAGATATGCCCAGAAGAGGCAGCGTGTTACTTCAACCTCACTCTGTAGTGACTTTAAAGATAGGACGCTTTATTGGAGCTTTTTTGGAACTTTTAACTAATAGCTGATTGAATCACGGGGATGGGATGGATCTTATTAAAAGAGGCTAAATAACTTTATTAGAGTCATAACACTGCCTGTAGTCTACTGAGCATAGACTGCACCTCAGATAGATAGGCTGTTCAGAGGTGGCTTACCTTTCACTCACAAACCAAAAACTGAAGATGAGAAAAGGAATGGGTAATATTTACAATGGAAATAGAGGGCTGCTACTTTGTGCTACATACACCTGGAGGGAAAGAATCCTGGGGCGCCAACCCTAGATACCTCCAGCGAAAATCTGCCGTGAAGGGAGGAAACCGACAGATCCTCACAAGCCACTGGAGTCCAGCATGGCACACCTCCATGGTGCACTGGTTACACCAACTAGTTGCTCTACCTCAGCTCTCACTTCAGTCTCTCACACTAACCAGTTTTCTCACAATGCACTCTTTCCCTCCCTTTGAGCCCCTTCATGCCTCTGTCTCACCACACCACACAGAACTTATACACCGCCAGTCTGCATCATCAGTTCCACACACACAGACCCCAGGCCTCACAGCCACACTAATACCCACAGCCATACCTTTACCTGTCAGTCACCAGGGGTTTTATATAAATGTTGCACTCGGGCTACTAGGGTATTGCGCATGGCACATGGGTGTTTACACAGCACGTCATTACATCAGCTTCACAGGTGGTGTTGATTCAGTTACAGAGAGCAGGTCAGATAGAAGTCATTTACTGACCTACTTAGGACCAGGCACAGGGCTAGACATAGGACCGCATAGTCGTGAAGTAATCTCAGACCTGAATTTCTCCCTCAACAGTATGACCAGAGTTCTACATTGTGTTCTAGACGATGCTTCACTAGTGCCTTGTACAAATGCTTTTGTTTCCCTATCTTTCTAGGAAATAACTGTCTTGACACATCTGGGAATTTCATTTGCTTTTCTCACAGCTGCGTCATAGTTGTGGCTGATAGGCATTCTGTGGTCAAGTCGTATTTCCAGGTCTTTCTGTTAGTGCACCAACTGTCTGCCAGATGGCACTAAGGTAGGGGTGGGCATTTATTTAAGGTGGAGGGCCACTTAATGAGTTTTGGTGAGTTATAGAGGGTTGCATGGGTAGTTCTGCCCCCTGACAAATTCCCTGCCTCCTGGCCACCACCTTGAGACCAGAAATCCCTTTCCTAGCTCCTGACCTTTGCCACCAGAAGTCCCTCACCTTGCCTTGGAAGCACTTCTTTTGGGAGGGACATTGCCATCTTGAAACTGAAAAAGAAATGCAACAAATCATGTACTAAAAAAATCTAACGTAGTATAACTTAATTTTATTCACACACACACACACACACACACACACACACACACACACACACACTTGCATAATAGCTGAAATTAGACTCTTGCTCTTGTTTAATGTGTGTGGGAGGATAAGAGGATGGATGTGGGGGCTGTGTGGTTGGGGAGTGAGTGTGTGGGTGTGGGGTATGGCTATGTTGAGTGGGGTGAGGGATGGCGGGGCATGTGGTTAGGGTGGGAGGGTGTGGACATGGTAGGGGTGGTAGGGTGGGAGTATATGTAGGGGTTGTGGGAGTGTGTGGGTATGTTTAATAGTATGGTAGGGGGTGGCGTGTGTGGGAAGGTGTCATTGTGTATGTGTGGATATGAGGGTTGTGGGACGGGGGGGGGGGCTGTGGTGGAATTGAGCATGTTGGGGGTATGGTAGAAGATGGGGAACCAGCCCTGTCCATCTTGGCTGTAGCACACAGTTCCCAGCTTGCAAGGCCAGGACCCATATGATGTGACAAGGGGCCAGCCCAGCCCAGCCTGGCACAGTGTGGTTCCAGCTTCAATGCCAGGGACCACATGGCACAACACGGCACTGGCCCAGCCTGACCTGCATATGCTCTCATTGTCTCTTATGGCTGCCCCTGCAATGGTCCACACTACAATGCTCCACCTGGGGCTGAGTCCCACCCAGGCAGCCTGTGCCTGCACTTCCCCCAGCCCCAGCCAGCATGCAGCTTCTGGTGGGGCTGTTACCAATGTGGCTGCAGCTAGCCAAATGTTCCTCTGCTCCCCTCAGCTCTAGAAGGAGCAGGTGGGTCTCAGCTCCATGTGGAGTATTACAGAGGCAGCTACAGGCCAGATCCAGTCAGCTGGCAGGCTGAATCCAGCCTGGAGACTGTATTTTGCCCACCTCTGTGCTAAGGGATCATAAAAGCATAATTAACCCAGAGAGAATGCAGAATACATACACAGCTCAAATGGACCAGAGTCTCATTTTATTAATACAACAGCTGTTATCTAAGCAGTTTCTATATACAGAGAGAGAAAAACACTTAGCACAACGATCCCACCCAATTTCCAGATGTTGTAACTACTTACAGAAAAAGTGGCCAATCAGTTCCTGAAAGTGGAGAGGGCATCCATGGAAAGTCTTTATGCCTGGCACAATCCAGACAGATGTTGTTTTCATGATGATGGAGACACACTTAACTTTTTTGCTGTGCCCTTTTATGCTTTTCTTCAACTTCACTTCTCTGATGCCTTTTTGTTTTTGGGTACTGTTAATTGGTTTTCCTGCAGTCAACACACTGTCCATATTTTATCCTGTCAGCATATTCCTTTGTTTCCACAGACCCATCACAAGCAAACCTCTTATATGGTTTTTTTCTGATGTCTTAATTTGGGCATTGTCCATTGGTCCCCTCCAGGTGGAAAATGACATACAATCTCCTAATTTTTTTAATGAGACTGGAGTGAGAGACACTGTCAAAGGCCTTACTAAAGTCCTGAAAGACTACGTCCACCGTGACACCTGCCTCCAAGGATTTTGTGACCTGGTCATAAAAGGCCACCATGTTGGTCTGATAGGACCTGCCTCTAAAGAACCCATGTTGATTGCACCTAAGCATAAACTCCCCTGCTTTCCCCTTGTGGAAGTCCACCTCTAACTTTCTCAAAGAGCCTCCCCAGGACCTAGGTAAGACTAACAGACCTATAATTTCTTGGGTCATCCTTCCTCTCTTTTTTGAAAATGGGGACCACATTGGCCCTTTTCCAGTCCTCCGGCACCTTGCCAAAGCACCACGAGTGCTTGTAAAGCTGTGCTGGGGTCCTGCAATGGCCTCTACTAATTTCCTCAGCACTCTGAGGTGGAGATTGTCAGGACCTGCTGATTTGAACACATCCAGTCCCACCAGTTCTCTGACTAGGTCCTCTCTGACCCTGGACCTGGCTGTGCCTCCCCTGGGACCATTGG
>NW_017728948.1:57902073-57914228 GCF_001723895.1 Crocodylus porosus
TTACTAGTCCCAGTTCCATCTCTGCCTTAGCCTTCCTAACACCCCTTTACAATCCCGAGCAACGGAGGTATACTCCTCCCTGCTGAAGACCCCTCCCTTCCATTGAGTGTGCACCTCCTTCTTAGTTTGAGATGTTCCTGGATGCTTTTGGTGAGCCATGGGGGCTTTTGAGCACTCTTGCCCCCTTTGATCTGTGTTGGGATTGCCACCCTTTGGGCTTGGAGGATCATCTCCTTCAGGAATGACCACTCTTTTTAGACTCCCAACTCCCCACCTCTCCAGGACCCCAGTGCCTCCCCGACTAGTATCCTTAGCTCAGTGAACTCCAACCTCCTCAAGTCCAGGGCTGCTGCCTGGCTGAAGGCCTTTGCCAGCCTGGGCTGAATGGTGAATTCCAATAGGCAATGATTGCTATTGCCCAGGTGATCGCCTTTATTATTATGCTTCCAACTTTTTAAAAAGTAGCTTTACTTACTGCTCAATCTAGTTTCCATTTTCTTGTAGCCTCTCTGCTTGTTTCCAATATTCTTTTTAAGGGGGATGGTCATATAGTTGAGTACTGAGTCCTTCCGAACAAGCATATAACCCTTTCTTTGAATTACTGTTCTAGGCAGCTTTCTAGGACCTTTTAATTCCAATTCCAAGGCTCTTCTAATAACTTCCTGAACTCTTCAGCTCAGTGGTTTAACTGTCTCAGAACCTTTTCAGCCCTTCAGTCATTTGTTGAACTTCCTTATCAGTGGGGTCAGAATTTTGTTGAAAGTGTTTCATTTAAGAAGTTGGCTAGTATTGTAAAAGCTCAGGTGTTGTATTCCAGGTCGTCTTTTTTGTTTAATTGCAAAATAATTTGTGATCTCAGACTTCTCCTTTTTAATGGATTTCTGAGCTGCACTATAGCAATGAAAACTATACTTACTGTGTATGGATGGGAAGGTTTAGCAATACTGCTACAAGCTCCACACCGAAATAATTTATCAGAGTCCTCCTTCCACACACCTTGCTAAAAAAATAAAGGGTGGGTGGGATTCTTCTTCAGACTAAATATATGACTGCTATGATCAGAAGAGGGGGAAAGGGAATATTCTAGTGAAGTAGAAAATAAAGAACAAGGGTTCTTTATTTGAATATTTTTGTGCCCTAAGATTTAATTAACTAGTTACATTCATGTTGTTTTTTTAAATAATCTTCTGCCATCACATATAATTGTTTTATAGCTGTCTTCATTCATGCTGTTTCTTCAACTTTTGTACAACGGTTTCCAACATCTAGTAAAAACAGAAATTCAAATCAAGCTGCATAACTTTAAGTTTCTATGCATAAGATTATAAAGGTTTAATATTTTAAAATAACTTTAACTAATTCTATAATGCATATGTGTATATATATATCCTAATTAGAATGCTTCCTTTCTTCATTTTAAAGGTCAGCTTGATTATTCTTGATTTTATTATCTGTAGGTCAGGTACAAAAAAGAAAAGAACACTTTCAGTGAACAGCAGTTGCATTTTAATATCTACCCAAAAAGAGTGAGTTCTCTTGCAGAATTTTTAAGTCAGGAAGGGTCTCTAGCATTGTACTAAAATACTAGTTTCATGCGAGACAAAAGAGTAACCTTCAAACTTTTTCTGACTTTCTGGCTCTTATCAGCCATGCAAGTGTCAGAGTCATAATGTGAATAATCAGGAAGGCTTTGAATTGTCAATAAAGGAAGCTTCCTCTTTGAGGTTATATTTGCTGGAATGGAAAAGATAACACTATTATCAGTGTTTTTATACCGTAACCAATTTCTGATTGCATATATTGAAATGTAGTTTTAATACAGTTTAGGTATTAGTATAATGATAGATATACCATACTTCCAAGATAAATTCTGAATGTTTCTTTCAGTCCAGGTACTGTATGAACTTTGACTCTGATCATACACAAATATTTTAATGAACATTTTGTCATCGGTCTTTCATTGTTCAAACACATTTCTAACCTCTTTTACAAAACCAGCATTAAATATGTATTTATTTCAAAGAGGTTTATACTAAACTGTCAGGTTTCTACTACTAGTTCATCATTTAAAGATTTAGTAGTAAGATGTAAACATACTTATGGGATCAATGCAAGCCTCTGTAATTTTTTTTACAGCAACAAGAAAGCTGCTATTTATGATAAGTCTATTAAGAGTTAATGTTTTTGTAGATAAATGATGAATTTTGAATAGCTTAACTGCAGGGAGTACATTTAAACTGTCCTGTAAGGACTCAGTACATATTTTCATTCTTATGTACTTATAATTCATTTGTTGTGCTCAGCTAATGTAAATGGTATGTCTGAATGTCTTCAAAATATTGTTCAAAATTAAATGAAAACAAGCAAACCATAAACCCATATACACACACTTACACATATAACAGGCATGTTACCAGTTGTAATTAACCTAGGGTTTAATCACAGCTGACGTGATACTGAATTTCATATAACTTGTCCATATCTACACTGACTTCAGATTGATGCTTGGCAGTGCATTGGTTAACTGAAATGTTCAGATCATTTTCTACAATGATTAAGGGATTATTCACTGAATATTTAATGAGAACCCATTTAATAAGTGTTTACTAGCTTATACAGGATTTGAATTTTAGGGGATTACTCTGTGCTAAATGGTGTAAGTCAATGTACATAAGTTAGTTTTGAATATAGTGTGCATTGAGTTAGAAGAAATAGCTCAATCCCAAAAAACAAATCAAAACAACATAATCTCCTTTATTTTTCTGAAATTTTTATATTATTTTGATTTTTATATTGGTTGGGCTCCACTATCATAAATAAACTAGTGGTGTAACAATTTGCAACTATACTTAGCTTCTGTTGTGCATACAGAGATTGTGTATATTTGCTAGGAAAGATTTCCAAGGAATTTTCCTGAGTAGAAATCCTTGTGGGAGAGGGAGCAGTACAGATGTTTAGTCTGCAGACATCGCTGTTCCACTGCAGTCTATATCTTCCTGAGACTGGAGTGGTCCCAGCTGGGGGAAAGCAAGGAGAACAGTTCCTGCTCCACTCCTGGTCCCAAAGGGGTGCAGTGTCAAGGAAAGACTCCCCACACCTGCCTCAGACCTGGCTGTGGGGAACAGGGTGGGGAAAGAACCTCCTCCACTCTGCTCTCAGTCTCCAGGAAATGCCACATAGGGAACATGGGAGCAAAGCCCTTAGCCCATACCCCAAGTTGGCTGGTGTCCGGCTGGGGAAGAAGGCAAAGAACAACTGTAGCTATTCCTCTGCTCTCCCTCCTTGGACCAGTCCAAGAGGGGAAGGGAGTGGTGAAGCATAACTTGCAGCCCCTCCCCCAAGCTTAGCTCTTCACCAGGCAGTTCCCCAAGCTTGGGGGTTAGGGGTGGTGCCTCACTGTTCTACCTGGACCAATGTGGGAGGGGAGAGGAACTGTCCCTCCCTGCCCAGAGCAGCTGCTCCTCTGCTCTGCTCCCCGTCTCAGGGAGCAGAATGGAGGGAGCAGTGGGACAAACCCTCATCCACTTCTGCCTCCAAGGACTCGAGCATGAGCAAGGAAGTTGTAGTGCTATTCCCTGTACTTGGCTCATAGTGCAGGGAGTCAAGGGTCCAGAGCAGTCTAGTACTCCGAGGAGAGGAATAGGTAAGGACTTTGCTCTGGTACCCCAGGGAGAGCCTCCCTGAGCCTGGTTTCTCACCTTGCCTCCCCACCTCTCAGCTGAGCGGTGGAGAGGGCGGCAAAAGGAAGCCAGTGGGGGACAGTGCTGTTCCTTGTGTTTGGCTCCTACTTGCGCTGAGCAGAGGGAGGAAGAAGGCAACACGCCAGCTTGCTTCTCACACTTAAAACTGCAGTGGGCAGGGGACTATGCTGCTCCCTGCTCCACAGCTCTCCGCTCTGAGGGAGGTATGGAGCAAAGCTTCGCAAACTATGGGGACTCTGGTGTGAGAAGTGGAAGGGAGCACCTGAAGGCTTCTCATCCCCTCTGCCTCCAGTCTACAGGAGGGACAGGAGTAGCTGCCCCCCATGCCTTCTCAAGACCAAGGTGATCCTTATCTCAGGAAGCCACAGAAGCCTTTCCCCTGGTTGCACTCCTGGTCCCCAGCAGGTGTGAAGCTAGGAGGAAGTGTACAGATGTTCATTCATCTAGGAGAAATTCTCCCAGGACTGACTTAACTCTGGCTATTCCAAGTTTATTTTTTTTTCTGTAGCTGAATCTTTTGCTGTAGGAGAAAGAGGCTGAATGTCTGTACATTGCTGGTTTCTATCAGGAGAACAGCTGGAGCCAGAATTGTATATTCATCTACATGCCTCCTTTGCTTAGAAACTTCCTAAATTTTAATGCAATTGTCTACATTGTTGGTTGTGCCAGCAGCTTGTGTTCCTATGGACTGGATTGAAGCTGGCCTGAAACTTTGATAACAAACTTTACAAAGGCCTTCGACACTCTCTTCCCCCATTCTCATTAAAAAACTAAGAGACTGTGACGTTAATACCTACACAGTCAAATGGGTTACTAATTGGCTGGAGGGTTGCACCCAGAGAGTGGTGGTGGATGGGTCATATTCGACCTGGAGGGATGTGGGTAGTGGCATTCCCCAGAGCTTGGTCCTCAGGCCCGCACTGTTCAATATCTTCATCAGCGACTTGGACAAGGGGGTAAAAGCACCTTGTTCAAATTCACAGATGACACTGAGATATGGGGAGAAGTGGGCTTACTAGAAGGGAGGGATAGGTTGCAATCAGACCTGGACAGGTTACAGGGGTTGGCGGATGAGAATAGGATGGGATTCAACAGTGACAAGTGCAAAGTACTGCACCTGGGGAGGAAGAACCAGCAGCATACTTACAGGCTGGAGAACTCCCTTCTCATCAGCGCAGAGGCAGAAAAGGATCTTGGAGTCATTATTGATTCCAAAATGAACATGGGCCAACAGTGTGGTGACATGGTCAGGAAGGCCAACCACACCTTGTCATGCATCCACAGATGCATCTCAAACAGGTCCAAGGAGGTGATCCTCCCCCTCTATGCGACACTGGCCAGGCTGCAGTTGGAGTATGATGTCCAGTTCTGGGCGCTGCATTTCAAGAGGGATGTGGACAACGTGGAGAGGGTCCAGAGGAGGGCCACCCACATGATCAAGGGTCAGCAGGGCAGGCCCTATGATAAGAAGGTAAGCACCCTGAATCTGTTCAGCCTCCACAAGAGAAGGGTTGAGGCGGGATCTAGTGGCCGTTTACAAACTAGTCGGGGGCACCAGCAGGCACTGGAGAAGTCCCTGTTCCCCCGAGCGCTACCAGGAGTGACTAGAAATAACGATCACAAGCTGGCAGAGGGTAGATTCAGGCTAGATATTAGGAGGTGCTACTTCACAGTCAGGGCAGCTAGGATCTGGAGCCAACTTCCAAGAGAAGTGGTGCTGGCTCCTACCCTGAGGGTCTTTAAGAGGAGGCTGGATGAATACCTCACCGGGGTCTTTTGATCCCAGAACTCTTTCCTGCCATGGCAGGGGGTTGGACTTGATGATCTCCCTTTCCAACCCTACCAACTATGAAGCTATGAAATGGCTATATAACAGCTTGGAAAATGAAAGATGATTTTTTTTTATGGGGAGAAATTAGAAAAATAATGTGGTATTGATGTGTAATGGAAACATTTAGAATGCATCTTGAAGATATGAAACATTGTAATTCATGAATAACACTTTATAACTAATGGAAGAAATGTGAATCTGTTCTAAGAAAGAGAACCTCCATCCTGACAGTGGTGGTGTGAATGATTTTTTTAGATATACTTGATGGAACAATTGTGCACAAGAGCAGTTCTATTAAAAAAACAATACAAAAGCTAATCTTAAACTTTCAAGACCTGTGAAATCTTTTACCTGAGCTTCAGGGCATTGTAATGGACTGTTCTTTTGTTTAAAAATGTTATAAATAAGATAAACCAAAGATTTGGTATAATGCTGATTTAGCAAATGCTAAATGCATTTGCTAAAATTTTATAAGTAGAGACTGAGGAAGGATGTACACATTCAATATCAATAGATATTTGTCGTCTTTGTTTGGAATAAAGCTGAAGTTAGCAAATGTATCTGCCTTTGATGATGATAAATGAAATTTTTACCACCTCTGCTAAAGAGTCAAACAAGCCTGGATAACTTACCCCAAGAGTTTTAAAGAAGCCAGTCAATGAGCTTGTTAATTTTTAATGTTTGGGAAATCTGGAAAAATTCCAAAGGATTTGAAAGTGCCTCAGTGTAGATCCAGTATTTTAAATGGGTAAAAGGGGAAGGAGTCAGGATAACTATGGTTAGTCATTCTAATTAAAACAGTGAAGTTAACAAAAAAACAGTACCTAAAGTATAATAAATGCCAGTCAGCATGATTTTTGTGGAAATTAGTTCTCATCAATATAGTCACTTTTCTTTGTGTTTTGTTTGACTGGGTTATATCTGGTTGATGACAGTAATTATGCTGAAAGGTTATATTTAGACTTCATGAAGACATTTAACTTAATACAACATGATATTTAAAAAAAAAATTGGATTATAGGAAATGGACAGAGTACGTGGATTAAAAACAATTTCACTGACAAGCATAAAAAAGTTGTTAAGTTTGACGTCAATCATCAGAGCCATTTCTAGTAGAGACTCCTAGGAATCAGTTCTTTGGTTCTATACAATATTATATTTTTATCAATTAGTTGGACAATAAAGTATTTGCTAGTAAAGTTAGCATATGACAAAAATTTATGGGAGAGCAAATAACGAGGAGGGCAGGTTTGTGTTAAAGATTGCTCTTAATTTCTTGATAATTCAATACAGTGTGTTTTAATAGGAGTGAATGCAAGGTGTGAAGTATGTTTGACAATCAGGAGTCAGGTATACATATAGACTAGGAATCTATTGGAAAGCAGTGACTCGAAGGATTTGGGGTCAGAGTATTTACCAGCTCTGCGTGAAGACTCTGCAATACTATGTCAAAAGGACTAATGCAGTCCTTGTATATGTAGAGGGAAATATCAAGTAGAAAAAGGGAAAGATCTTGCCTCTGTACAGAGAATTTAGTAAGATTGCCACTGGAATATGATTTTAAATTTGTGCTTTAAGAGGAAGTGGAAAATACTAGAGACAATTCTAAGGAAAGAATGATTTACAATGCAAACTTTAAGCAACTCTACTTAGCTTTCAAAGAGAAGACTGAAAAGTGACTTGTCCATTGTGAACAGGTATTTATAGAAAAAATATCTGATAGTAACAGCCATTTCAACCATGCTGATAAAGGCACAACACCAGTCTAATGGCTGGAAGTTGAACTTTCCTTTGAGAGTAATTAAATATTGGAACAGCTTACCAGGATTGGTGGTATAGTTTAAGAAAAAGTAAAGTATTTGCTTTGATCAAATTGGAAAAGTTTCTGCAGCCTGCATGCATGTAGAAGGGGAGAAAGCTGGATGGACATGGTAGAAATTTCTCCCTATGAAATCTTTGAATCCGAGTCTCCTTGTTCTTTCTCTCCACTCCCTCCCCCCTCCCTTCTTCTATTGTACATAGGTTAGATATATTTTAGGTAGTTTAGGGCTTTTTTTCTGACTATCAGAGACTAGTCACTGCTTCAGATAAGATATTCAACTGGGTGAACAAGGACTCAGACATGATACCAGGCAGCTAAGAGATGCTTGACCGGTGAGATTTGTTCACATCATAGAGTCATTCTGATTTTCAAACTATGTTGGGAAAGAGCTTTACCTCAAGTTGGACTAGCAAGGAACTTTGAGAGATTTATATCTTCTTCTGTAAGACGATATATCAAATCATTTGGCCATACCTCACTTAAGCAATTTCCTGCCAGCATCAGGACTTCAGGTGTTCCCTCCCTCTGGTAGTCAGTTTTGTCTCTTGCAGCCTAAAATCCTTTAGTATAACTAAGGATATACTTATTTCATGATTATGCAGTTTTTTTAGAAAATGTATGAAAATCACCATCATCTGTGAAAAACTGGAAGCTTGTTGTTTCAGTGGGCTTCAGAGGGAAAAAAAGCTGCAAAGGCTTTGGAGAGAAGAAAGAGGCTTTGCAAACAAGCTGCCAGCAGCCTTAAAGAGGAAAGCGATTGTCCCTTCCTGGAGGGTTTCAAGTGGGCAACGGGGATGAACACTGGGGCTAGGGACAGACATTACACATAAACTAGTTTAAGTGATCAGAAACTGGTTTAAACCTGTAACAAAACAGATGTTCAGTGCACATAAACCAGTTTGAAAATGGGTGAAAATGGTTTGAGATAGACCTGGTTGAATGTAGTATCAGACTTAACTGATTTGAGTCAAACCAGTTTATGCAGTATCTGTCCCAGACCCCTTGCTGGTTTAAGATAAATCATGCTGTCAGGGCTGGGTGGGGTGCTGTGCTCCACAGCAGGGTTGACCCCATCCCTCTGCTCCCTTGCAGCTCTGGCAAAACTACGGGCTCCTCTCCCCCTTCCCCTCACCACTCCCTGCTAAGCAGGAAATCCTCGCTCCCCTCTACCTTGTGGAGAGGTGTCTGTGTATTACCTAGCAGAGCACATGCTGGCTACTGTCCATGCTGAATCAACAGGTAGCTGGTAATGTCCCTGCTTTGTCTTCTTACTGGGGGTGATAAACACTGAATTAGGGGTGATAAACACTGTTATCAGGTCCCTGCTGGGCTAATCATAGCATCCTGCCAGGGCCTGGCCATGCCTCCCCCAGCTCAGTACTGTGGAAGGGAAGGGAGTGCTGCTCTAGTGCCCCCTGGATTCTAGTCTGAGCCACTGCAGGCATGTGCTGGCATTTCTGGGATGTCTGTGCAGTTGCAAAATGATTCAGCCTCACCAGGATAAATAAATTCAGGCTCAGGCTTTTTTAATGTATGTCCCTAGCCTAGGGTGCGATTACTTGAATTTCAAAGAAAGTTAACACTCAGAAGTTAGTAGAAACCAGTGTGAATTATATGCTTCCTCATCTAAGGCTATCTGTCTCTCAGCAGGGGTTGAGTTTCCCATCCCCCTCACCCAGTTAGAGGCATGGGGGAGCCATGTTGAAGCTGTGAAAAATCAGCTTGGGGCTATAAAGATGCCATGAGAAAAAGTGGCTGGCCCTGTGAATTGAATACATACCTAAATATAACTTATGTTTTTTGGGCTAATGTACATAGCTAATATAAATTGCATAGCTGTAACTGAATGAATGGCCTGCAGTACAGAAAAGTTAAGGCAAATGATCAAATGTTTCTGTTTGGTCTTAAATTATTTGAAATTATGACTTCACAAGGAAAGAAATGACATCTTGGCTCCATTGAAGTCAAAGGCACGGTTCTCATTGACTTTATAGGATCTTGAACTGTACCCCAAGCACTTTATAAAATGAGAACAGGAGCCCAATCTATCTCAGGTTCTGCAGGAGATTGGAGCCTTTGGCTGACTTTGGAATGGGAGTTTTTTGCTTCTTTTCTCCAGATGAATCTGTGACTTCTTCCATACATTAGCTGATGAAAGAATAAATATATTTATGATAAACATACATATTTTAATTCGTACACTTTTAAATAAATGTTATTGAAAAACCTATTTTTGGTTGGAAATTTCACATATTCAATCTCTGAGATGTAAATAGCACCCTTCTATTTCACAAAGACTGTTTATGAATTGAAACAAAAAGGTCTACTGACAACATTTATTTATTTATGCATTTTTTGAATTATATGGCTTTGCAAAAGTATGAGGTAGATAACACACCTGGGGACAGCTTTGGGACCAAAGGGGAGGGGGGAAGGGTCAGCTTTATGTTCTTAAACTGCCTTTCTAGGAGAGATTGAAAAGACTGACAAGGCTTCTCTGAGACATGGAACAAATTGGAGTTTTGTTAGAAGTCATTTTGGGAACGCAAGAGCCAGCATACTAGGATTAGCTTTGTGATTGTCAACATGCGGCAGGTGCTTAGTAAATTAATGTGTTTAGAGGAATGCAGCAGATTGAGGTAGCGCTCTTCCTGTCAAACACTAGTTCAGGCTTAGTGAACACTTCACTTATGACCGACACAGATATAAAATCCTAAATTAAAGTTTCTTGCTCAGTTTAAATAAACTGCAGTTACTCTGCTGAGAGGTGATACAAGAAAATACTATAAAATCCCTGTGAAAGATTTTTAATTTAATTTTAATTGAATCTGGTATGTAATCTAGTAATAGGGTTATGGTGAAGTTATTAATGAAATGTGTGTTTTGAATTATTGATCTAAGCAGTCTATAAAATTGTCCATGGAAAAGACTAAACATAGTGGGCCTAGATCAAGGAAACCAGTGAAAGCTGGCTAAAGTAACTGTACTAATTGGTTATTGAGGAAATTATGGGTATTAAATACTTTCCTTTTTTCCCCTGGATGGGAGCTAGAAACAGAACCATACTTTACTAGACTTAAAAAAAAATCTTTCTAGTTGATTGATCGTTAATTAAATCAAAATATTTTAATGCCAACTATAAATGTGACTCCACTTCTTAGCCATTTGTTCCAAGTTAATATGTGCTGAACTAGGCTGAACTGAATCTCAGTAGTAGGATTGCTCCGCCTGAGGAGGAGTGTGTCCTTCCTATTGAACAAATAGCTGATAGAAAAGAGTCACTGCAAAAGGAGTAAAACTATATAAAGAGTTGTTTGTTAGGAAGAATAAGGGATTTGGAAATTCCACAGAAAATTCTGAGAAATAACCTCTAAGGAAGGGTGGGAAAGTGGAAAAAAAGACTGAAAGTCTGCTGAATGAGTACTTATCAGAAATGTGATCTAGGCTATAGCTGTATCAGTCTAAGCACAGAGGCAGACAACCTCTTTAGGTAGAGGCAATATCTTTTCTTAGACCAACTATATAATTGCAAAAAAGTTGTTTTTTGCAAGCTTTCAGACACGTGTCTTTTATTAGGCAAAAATAGGAAACTGAAAATGGTGAGAGAAATTAAAGATGGTCAGAACTCTTTCAAAAAACAGCCTTGGAGTGCTGTTCTGCAGGAATGCAAATTTAGAAGAGCAGCAGGAAAAAAAAGGCAGGCTGTTTCTGTGGAAGTATCAGATGTCCGATAAGCTTGTGGGGGGCATAAACTCAATGTTAAAATTTTAGTCCAGGTTGTTAAAATTGGCATTTTTCTTCCTCTTCACATTATGAAGTTTCCATGTATTTTTCATTATATTTATTTTATTCCATTTATTTATTATTTATTATTGGAAATGTATTTATTTTTGGAAATAAGTACTTATTGGAAGTTACCAAGTTCTGAACTGCTTGAGAGAGAGAGCTACAAAATGGTTTGACAAAACGTAGGAAAGATGGTGCCCAGAAGTTTTATCACTATGCAGTGTTGATTTCTATGAAAGAGAAAAGGAGTTGGAAATAATTAGTCAACAAGGAACTTGCTATGGGGAAGAGCTCTAGCAAAGAAGCATCCTATTACAAGACTGAAGAGAAAAACACTGCCTTGTTGAAAGAGGTGAAATATCAATTTCCTCTGATGTTAGGAAAGATGAAAGCATCATAAATAATACAGTTTTCAAAAGTAATTGGGGCTAAATTTTAACAAGCATTTGGGTCCTCAAGATATACAGGTGTCTGGGGCAGTTTTCATAAGTGGGTTTAGAAATCAATGGTAGTCAAGTTCTTCATAGGACTAGTAATTCACAAATGGGACTTACGTTCTGAAGTTACTTAGTCATTTTCAAAAATTTTATCCACCTATCAAATTTTTGGTCTTCTCTCCACTGCAGAGACTATTAATAAGGACCTGCTAGTCCTATAGGACACCTATGCAGATGCCTGATGCCTACTCCAACACATGCTAGTTAGCATGCATTAGAGCAGACTCAATTAATTGAGTCGGCTGGAGTATGCTAATTATCATGCTCTAGCAGTCTTGTTGTCTTTTGCATTTAGCGTCCCATGCTTCAAAATCGCAGTGGGGGTGCCTTAACTAAAGCTCATCAGCTGAGCTTTAGTTAAAGTGCCCTGATTGCCATTTTGTGGTGCGGGATGCTGAATGCACGAGACACTGCAGGCATCTTAATCAGAGCAGCTCCCAAGAGCCACTCTAATTTAAAGCACCCCTCCCCCACCCCAGAGCACATAGACACAAGTTCTCCATTTCTGGGAATCAAAA
>NW_017728948.1:57914448-57918064 GCF_001723895.1 Crocodylus porosus
TGGATGGATGGATGCTTTGTTTTAAAGAAGACCTTTGGGAGTGGGAGAAAAGAGAGACTATTCAACAATAGCCAGTAGCTTTCAGGTAAGGTCACTCACCTGGGATATAAGAGAATCTGGTGAAAAGGAAGACAATTTATTATAAACGTGCTAAATGCAAGTTAGTGGATAAAGTACAGGAAAAAGTAATGACAAGCTCAAATTGATGAGCTATGAAAAAAAGCTGCACACTGACTGGATAGTAGCTGGGCAAGATTGCATTTATCAAGGCCGAAATAGGGCTGTTGTTGCAGTAGAGGCTTGTTATAATAAGAGCCTAGTTGTGAACTTTAGCTATGTGAAATGGTATAAAAAATGTATTTTAGAGATTTGGGACAAAAAGAATCAACAAGATTTAGACATATCTTGAATGTGAGATTCCATAGATTTGCATAGATGATCACACCCTTGTTACAGCAGTCATTCATAGGAAGGATGATGTTGTTTACAGTGATCAAGAAAAAACAGGAAATGTGGAGGTGGGCACAGAACAGTATCTAGAGCTTTTGTTTTAGTCTTATTGAGCTCGAATTGGCTACACCCCAGGGAATTATGCACAGAAAAATTCAAAATTATGCACTGAGTCCCAGAGCCTGCTTATGGTGGCATGGAGTTGGCCCACTGGGGCATGCCTTGGAACCAAACCAGGCTGGATCTCTGCCAGCAGGTGGGGCTTGTGTTACTGCAGTTAGGAGCTGTGTGCCATCAGGCAGGAGGGATCAGTGCCTCTACGTGGGGCATCCAGCACTCCAGCAGGAAGCCACACATGAAGGCACAGAGTCACGTACCATCGGGCCAGGCTGGCTCCATTCTTGCACCTGAGGCTTCCTGCTGGAGTGCTGGAAACTCCACATGGAGGCACGGAGCTGGCCAGCTGACCCTAATGGCATGCAGCTTCCTCCTGCAGTATCATGAGCCCCATGTATTGGCATGGAACCAGCTCTGTCTCAGTCAAAGACATGCATCAGTGGGCCAGCTGGGCCAGCTCCATGCCACTGTATGCAGCCCCCAGGACTCAGCCAGAGCCGTGCGTGGCTGGGGGGCTCTGCCTGCTGTGGCCATGAGTGCCCCAAGGCTCCACAGGCTGCTGCTGCTGCAGCCACTGGCAGGAGGGGCATGTGGCGGTAGGGCTCACACCTACACACAAACCCCACACCCACCCATATACACCCCTACACCCACTGACAAATCCCACACCCACTCCACTGTCCTGCAGGCAGGAGCTCCCATTCCCACTCACCAGCTGTCCAGTGATGTACCACTGCACTTGGTGCCTCCACATAAGGCTCCCAGCTGGAGTGCCAGAAGTCCCGTGGAGGCGGGGGCACAGAGCCCACCCAAGTTAAATTATGCTGTTATGTGTGGTCATACATTTTATGCGCAAAATTGTGTGGGTGCATAATTCCCTGAGGTGTAACTGGCTATGCATCCATCAGATGACAGAGAAATGAGATATTTTAGTTTGCACAGAAAGATACTGGTTTAGATAAGAGCTGGATCTATGAATTGTCTGCTGTTACCTATGTTACTGGTAAGATGTGGCCATTGGTGTTTGGGCTGCTATAGCTTTTGTTAGATAAATCCTATGGGCTACAATTAAACAACGTTTTAAAATGGTTGAAGGATAAAGATGCAATTCTTTTAACTCTCTAATGGACTGATTGATACTACTATTCAGTCCCTGTACATATTTGCTTTTAGAACAAGTTGAGGCAGTATCTGTAAAATGGGGTTTTTCTAAATTATATGCATACTTGCTTAGTGGAGGGTACTTGCTTGAAATGTCACTTTGCCGAGTTGTTAAACATGCCTTAATTAATCTTATGGATCATTTCTTCCCTGGCAACTGCAGCCTCTACCAGAGGATAGCTATATCTTTTGATTCATCTGCCTGCTTACAAATCACCTGTGGAGAACGGAGAACTGATTGGTCTGGAATAGTGGAGCTGTTCTGTCAGAAATCCATTTTGCATTTTCAGCAGTATTGTGTTAATATTGGCTGTGTGGCCTTTGCCTTTAAACAAAAGACTTGTCCTCCTTGCTGCTTCATTCCTAGGTGTTTCTAACCTGTAACTACTTGATATAACTACAGTTCAGAAATTAGAAAAGAGTTACCTTATGAATTTTGAGCACTGTAATTGAGCTGTAACTAAATCTGACTTTTGGCATTTATGGAACATGTGTGAGCTGGTCCTCTCCTTTCTGTTATTGGACTGAAAATGTGCAACTGTTCCATAATGCATAGATGAATAAATGTTAAGTTTCTCTTAACCATGCATTTTAATTTGCTTGCTTGTAATTGCAGCTTTCCACTCAGATGACAGATCAGCTGAACATGTTACACCTGAGCAGAACTTTTAATTTTTTGGCTTTGAAAAAATTTCCAGTTTTTATTCTAAAATGCATTAAATCTTTCTACATACTATGGACTGTTCCCTTCTACTTTATTCATCTTATAGTCCCCTCTTAAGTGTAGTGGAACCAGCACTTTTTAAACACTTGTAGATAATCCAGAAGTAGTAGCTGGCTGAGCAAGTAAGTGGTAGTACTGAATGTCAATATGAATAACTTTCTAACTTCATATATGGTACTGATTTCCTTAGTGTATATTTAAAATATCTTGGAACTTGACTAGAAAATGTTTTCCTGATGGATGCAGTAGATCTGGTTTCTGTGCAGTATGATCTAGGCTACTTAGTATGGATGGCACTGTGTACAAGATCTGTTGTTTTGTATTTTAATGTAAAGTTTTAGAAACATTAATTGATGCTACATTATGCTTTTTCTTACCACAAGAAATATAATTTTTGAAATTTCATCACAAATTTGGTAGTTAACATGCCTAAAATGTTTAATAAGCAGCCCAGGCTACAAGGAAATGTCATTAGTGTTAGATTCTAATTATTAAGAATTATCTGAGAATGTGTTAAATTTAAATAAGTAACCACACCATTGCTGCCTTTATGAATAATTAATTAACAACAAATACGGTTAAGAAGCAAACTCCTATTTGTTCAGTGTGTCTGTTTCCAAGTTTTATGGTCTATAACATGGTGCCAGTATGATGTGTAGAGTCTCATTCTGTGTCACATCAGCAACATTTCTAATAACTAGTTTAATATCCTTTAGAAAAAAAAATAGCTCCTGGCAATACACAGCAAAGTTTTTAATAACTCAGGTGTACGATTCTGAAAAATGAGCCTGTCCTGGAAATAGTAATGTAAAGATAAAACGTTAAACTTGTGAACTAAATAACTTAGTTTTTCTCTTTGGCCTTTTTATCTATAGGAGGTATGCAACATGTTTTTTAAGGGTGGTTTTTTTTTTTTTAACTATCTTATGGATATTTGCTTTTGTTTTATTTGTTCCCCTACCCACTAGGACACTCAGGTTAGATAGTAGGCTAAGGCAGAAGTGTCCAACCTTCTGATCTCCCAGGCCAGATGAGTGGCTTGGGGTTGGTTCATGAGCTGGATCCTGTGTGCATGGTTCAACCAGCAAACTGGCATGAGCCTGAGTGCCCAGAACCAGCTATGTGCCAGCCTGACCCTGCACACCTGGATTAGTGACATACCAT
>NW_017728948.1:57918164-57920078 GCF_001723895.1 Crocodylus porosus
AATACATCAAGGGCTTCGTGAACTGTTCACTAGGGCACCCTTGGGGAAAACCAGGAGTAATGCTCACAAACTCCTGAAAGACAATTTTAGGCTTAACACTAGGAAGAACTTCTTCACAGTTAGGGTGTCCAGACTGTGGAATAAATTCCTTCCAGAAGTGGTACAATCACCTACCCTGGAAATGTTCAAGAGAAGATTGGATGGTCACTTTGCTGGGGTCGCCAGACCCCAGTTATCTTTCCTGCCTAGTGCAGGGGGACTGGACCCGATGACCTTACGAGGTCCCTTATAATCTATAAATCTGTGAATCATCTATTTTGGATTTTGTTTTGACCAGTAAGGAAGAAGTGGCTGAGGACATGAAAGTGATGGGAGACTTTGAGGAAAAAGTGGTCATGATATAATGGAATTCACAATATTTAAAAATGAGGAACACACGAACTAAGAAGTTGGTCGATGGGAGGACAGACAGGTTCAGGAGAACTAGGCTTTTTTTAAAAAATGGTATAGTATTAGAAGCTCAAGACAAATCTGTTCCATCATAATGGAAACACAAGAAGGATGGCAGGTGACTTAAGTGACCACACAAGGAACTTCCTGGATGCCTCAAATTTGAATGGAAAAACTTTCAGGCAAAGGAAAGCTTGGCAATTCACTAAGGAAACATACCAAGAAATAGCAAGAATTTCAGGACTGAAACCAGGGAAGCAAAGCTATAAAATAAGTTGCTTCTAGTAAAGAAAGTGAAGGGCAATAAGAAGGGATTATGTAAATACAGAGGTCAGGAAAGAAAGACCTGTAAGTGGCTATAAGTCCACTTGAAATTACTAGGGTGAGGAATTAACAGAGTATGCAAGATTCAAAGAAGGTGAAGGTGTTCAATGTCTATCTTGCCTCTGCCTTCAGCAAAAACAACAAAAATGTGCAATCGACTAATAAAAATGATATGGATAAAGAAGGGAGAAAGTCATGGTAGTGAAAGAGCATCAGAGAGCTTTTCATTCATTGACTCAGTTCAAGTCAATTATTTTGGGCGGAGGGCTGCTTACCCAGTTTTGGTAAGCTGTCGAGGGCCACATGGGTAGCCCCACCCTTGACAGATGCCTCGCCTCTTGGTCACCATCTTGGGACCAATGTCCCAATGTCTTGAGACCAATGTCTCAGTGCCAGTGGGGCCCAGAGCAGGGCGCAGGCTGGCAGGGGTCTGTGAAGCCAGGCTGGGCTGCACCAGTAGGGAGAGCGGCTGTACTCCTGCTGCCCTGCTTTGGGCCCCACTGGCACTGGCCCCAGGGCACTGTTGTGAGCCCTGTGTACCCGCTCACTCCTAGTGCTCCCCCCAGCCCCATGGTACAGGCTGCAGGGGGGAGCGTGCAGGCCCAACTCCTTGCTCCAAAGCAGGGAACAAGCTGGTGTGGAGCGTGGTGTTCCCTGCTGCAGCTGGTCGCAGCCTGCAGGGGGCCGTCCTGAGCAGGCACTGGCAGTGGCTGCAATATGGGGCACCAGCCATGGGACAGGCTTGCCGTGCTGGGCAGTGTTTGCCATCACTGCCTCTGGGCTGCCCAGCATGCAAGCCCCAGGTGGGCAGCAGCAGCAAACACTGCCTGACGTGGCAAGCGGAGGGGCCACAGCTGCTGCCACTGTGCGCAACCCCGAAGGGTGAGCCCAGAGCCAGCGTGGGACCCAGACTGGCAGTGGGGGCAGGTTACAAGCTGGTGCTGAGCACAGGGAAAAGAGGCCCCTCCCCCACAATATGGCTGGTGCCCCTCACTGCAGCTTCTCGCAACCCACAGGGGCTGCCTGTGCCTGCTCAGGACAACCCCACGCAGGCTACAAGCTACTGCAGCAGGGATTGCTGGCCATGGGGCAGGGGAAGGGCTGCTTTTCCTTGTGCTCAGCACCAGCTCCTTCCCTGCC
>NW_017728948.1:57921118-57922031 GCF_001723895.1 Crocodylus porosus
AAAATGGAACAGTGATCTGAAACACTGAAATGAATCACTGTTCTCTGAAATGGCAGAATACAAAACAAAACATAACAATTTCATACAGCCCTAATGTTTAGCCCAAAGAAGAGGTGATTAGTGATAGGAAGTTTCTCTGCCATAAACTAGTAGACTGTGCTAGAGAAGAGGGAGAACAACTTTTCTCCCTTGCTGCAGAGGACAGGACACAAAGCAGTGACTCTAACTTGCAGAAAAGTAGATTTAGATTAGGTATCAGGAAAAACTTCCTTGCTATAAGAACAGTAAGGCAGTAGAAGATACTACCCAGGGAAGTTAAGGAATCTCCTTCATTGGAGGTTTTTCTGGAGGTTGGAAAACCACTGGATGAGGCTGATTTAGGAATAGTATTCTTCCATTCCTACAAGCTGTGGACCAAATGACCATGGAGGGTCTCTTCCAAAGTTTGGACTCCTAGCTAAATTTGTCTCCTTTGGATACACCACAACTCCATTTGTATATCATGCACTTCACTGAGGATGTGGGCCTTAGTGAAGTGCATAACAGATGTATTCTAACTTGACAGCTGACAAGGCCTAAACTGTAAAAGAGAATAGGAGCATAAATAAGATACATCTTTTGTGAGTCAGTGTTTAAAAGTCAATATTCTATGAAGAGGAAGAAATGATTTCCTGGATGGTGTCTCTCTCCATGTGTCAGTTGGGGGTTGATTCCTATGGATCAACTAGAATGAATGAGGATTAGTCTCGGGCAGGGCAGCCCAGCTTTTAAGTGACTGGCAGCTGAATGCTGTGTGAGCCAGTAGACCCCTGGGTCTCACGCTATGCAGATGCCTTCCTCCTCACTCCTGCCACACTGTCGGAACTTTCCCCTCCCACTGCACCATGCACCTGTGCCCTCTTTCCCACTGCTG
>NW_017728948.1:57923472-57928720 GCF_001723895.1 Crocodylus porosus
TGGAACCAGCTTCCAAGAGAAGTGGTGCAGGCTCCTAACCTGGGGGTTTTTAAGAGGAGGTTAGATGCACATCTTGCTGGGGTCGTTTGACCCCAGTATTCTTTCCTGCCATGGCAGGGGGTCGGACTAGATGATCTGCTCAGGTCCCTTCCAACCTTAGAAACTATGAAACTATAAAGAAGAACAAATGAGCACTTCATCAGTCTACTAGATACAGAAGCTCATGGACTCGCATTGGAATTCTGACACACTACAACTGGCCAGGCATCTGACTCTCCAGGTACCTCTCCACTTTTACCTGCTACATCCTCCTCCCCCCACCCCTTCAGCCTGTCCCTCACCTCCTGACACCTCCATTTCCATTTTCACTGACTGGCTTTTTTGCATGCCAGCCTGTGGCTTCTTTACTATTCCTTCCATCCAGGAACAGCACACACATCAACTGCAGGTGCTTCCTCAGCCTGTTGAAGGGTTTTTCAACCCGAAAGCTGGCATCTTAGTTAGCTAAGCTAAGCTGACCCGGAGCCTCACAAATCTATTGCAACCAGCAAGCCTCAGGCCTGTCATAGGTGTGATGGGTCTGGGCTTTCCCCAGCCAGAACTGCATGTGCTTGGTGGCTGGAGGTTATGGCACCTCTTACCCATCTTTCACCAGGGAGATCCTTGGTCCTGGCATTTACAGGGACTGCCGTGCCACTGGCAGTCCCACTAGGGCTCCCGACCCTGGCGGGGTGCAGTTTTAATGGTCGTGCCCTGGACCTGTGGCCTTCTCCTTCCCCACAGCTCCTGGCCATACCTCCAAGTTCATCTGAGCACAGGAACTCAGCAAGAATGTGTTCTTCCTCTGCTGGCTGGTGATACAGTGAGTACCCCCTCCAGCTCTGAGAGCGGGGCACTACGTGATTGTGAAACCCTAGGGTAAAAAAAAAAAAGGAAGTGTGAATGGAGTGAGGAGGGTGGCTGTCACTCCGTCTGCACACTGATTTTGGGGAACCCCAGGAGTGGAGGTTTATCTTCAGAAACACCAGATGCTCCAGCAAACCAGGATACAGGAAGGTACGGTGGGGTATCACTACATCACCAGCAACGCTGAATATCCTCTCACTTGGAACACCAGTCGGTGGACAGGACAGGTGTTCCTGGGCAACTGTGATGCTCCCCTTCACTCTTGGGTCACAAATGCAGCCAGCATGTGGACTGAACTGGACCACGGGATCAAGCTGTTTCCTGATGTCCTCCTTCAGCTGCCTTGCCAGTGCCTGCACGTCTGGTGACAGCGGCTTGCCCAGACAGGAACACTGATAACCTGGAACTTCTCTATTTGGTTCTGAACTTCCCTCACTACAGGGATCACCTGGCTGAGGAGGGCATCACCAGCATTGAGAGTCTCAGTGGCCTCAAGGAAGGGCTTGAGGACCACCAAGATCTGGGAGATGGTACCTCCTCAGCTCTGTTCAGGGGGCTGCTGATCCCAATCTCCCCAAGAAATCCCAATCTCTTCTGTTGCTCCACTGGTCTTTTGAGAATCAGGTATGTGGAGTTCCACAAATCCTGGATCATTTCATGCTGCAGGGTGTTCCTGTTTCTCTCACTCCCCCCCCCCCCACTGTGGTGGAAGTAGTCTGCCACCTTCCTGCATTTCAAAATGAGCTTGCTGATGGGCCTGGGCCTGGCACTGTCACCGGCAGCCCTGTCCTCCTCCAAAACATCACGGACCGCCTTGACCATATTGGCCCCATTGTTGGTGACCATGAACCCAGAGGTGAGCTCGCCCTGCCCAATGAGCTACCCCTGCACCAAGCAGTTCATGGTCCACGTTGCCGTGTGGGACCCATCCATCACCTTGGCTTAAAGGAGAGCCTACTGATGACCTGCCTGGTGCACCAGTGCCCTGTGAGGGAGAGGTATGCATGATTTCCACCCAGGCTGCTCCAGATGTCTGAGTTGAAGTAAGTGTAAAGCCATCTGCGCAGCTTCTCCCTCAAATACTTCCTGCATGCTTGATGCAGGTAGAGCACCACTGTTCTGCCAAAAGTGGTGCTTGCAGGCACTTGCTGTGATGGGGCCATGAGCACCATGAGCTGCCTGAACCCTGGGCACTCAACTAAGGAGAAGGGCTGGTAATCCACATCAAGCATCTTCCCAATGCTCTGGGTGATCTCTTTCACCTTTGCAATGACCGCCCCCCCCCCCACACACACTTTCTGTCCACCTTTCCCCCATTGTGCCAGGGTGGCCTGCCTCTGCTTTGGAGGGATGGGGGCTTTGGAGCAAGACGGGGACTACTTTTTGGGCACACACCCACTGGTGCCAGGCTGAGGAGGAGCAAGGGCAAAGGGGTGGTGTCTAAGGAGATGCATCAGCCTCCCGGTGATGCTCATGTGTTTTGTTCCCTTGCCCCAGCTGGTTTTGGCTCGGCAGAGCAGGCATATAGCATATGTGGGATCAACTGCCAGCTCTAAATGATCCCGGACCACGCTACCCCCTCACTTTTGGTGTGTGGGTGCATGTGTGGATCCTGCCTTTTCCTCCTTCTCAGCAGGCAGAGACACAGCAACAGGAGGACCTGACTCAGCTGAGCTGCTTGCCTCCACAACCTCCTTTGAAATGGCTTCTGGGGAAGGAGACCTGCCTCTAGGGGAAACTTGCGGGGTGTTGGAGCACAAACTCACATGATTTCACCTCCCTTCCCAGAATTTCCCTTGCTATAGCACTCATATCCAGATACAGATCCAGCTCTTCCTCTAGCACTGGAATGCTCAGGATGGGAAGTGAAATGGGGGTGGAAGAGACTGTCATGCTGGTGCTGCTTCTTGTTGTCATATTGGTGGTGGTTGGGGGGCGGGGTTATGACTGGTGCTCTTGAAGGGGATGCAGACTCAGGCAGTGGCACTGCTCCGCTCTCCTTGCTGCTTAGAACTGGAAGGCTCATACCTGCTAGTTGTAGGAAAGAGGCTGCATCTCAGTTTGAGGGGGGTGGAACTTACAGCTCTCCCTCTACCCCCTCTTCTGCCCCTCCCTGAAGGCTTGCCAGCTGCTTTTCCAGCATGCTTCATAGTGGTTTCATTGTGTGTTTGGTGCACTGGAAAATCGGTATTCTTCTGTAATGTAATCTGTATTTATGTAATATACGTAGATAATTGTATGTATTTATGTAATAGATAAAATATATAAATGCATGTATGTGTTCCTGAATATGTTGCATATTATAATATATATTTTACACTGTGCTTCCCTGCACAGTGAATAGAATGCACACTGTGAGAGAAAGCACAGATTTGTTTTCTGGAGGAAAAAAATCAAAATAGACTAACAAAAACAAAAAGAGGATTTTGGGGGAAGAATAAATTGAAAGGAATGAATTAATATAATAATAAAAAGGTATTAGGAAAGCCAAAGGTATTGGATCCTACTTGCTAGTAACCAACTAGCAAGTAAGAAGTGATAGCTTTTCTCTGATGCTGCTGAGCTGCTGAAAGACACAGCTCAGTAACTAACCCCAAGGCACAGAGAAAGCTCAGTTCAAATGCTGCTTTTTTATGCTGCTTTTGCATCCCTCCTCCAGAGCACTGGGATTGGAAGGGACCTCAGGGAAGGATCACAATCATGGGCCCAGCTATACATGCCAATATCAGAGTGGTCCTTCCCCTCCCTTTCCCCCTCCTTACTTCCCCCCCCTTCTCCCCTCCTTACTTTCCATTTCCCTGCAAGCAAGCCCAGCTTCGAAACTCAAAATGTTTCAAAACTTTTGGAACACTTCGAGTGCTGTTATTTTGTTTTGAGGCTGTTTCAAAGCCTTTCATTTCATTTCATTTCATTTCAATTTCACTGTTTCAAGCTCAAAATGAGTCAAAACAGTGTCAAAATGAAACATCTGGCAAAATTTCACACAGCCCTACCTCCTGCACTCTCCCCACTGCTGCAATGTGTGCAACACCAATCTTGCCCTCAGCTCCTCAGCAAGCCACACTGCACTGTGGTGGGAGCAGGCAGTGAAATTTGCAAGGTGGAGGCAGAGCTCAGGGACTCTAACTGCTGTGGCAATCAGACTGGTGGCTGGGCTGGGGGCAACAACTTAACCCTTCACAGGCTGCCAGGGGAACAGTCTTGACCTAGGAGCAACTGTGTGGCATTGGGTTTATATTTTCTCTAAAACCACCACCATTCCCAACCTTGTAATTAACCCCCACAAACCTTCCCCCCCAATAAAATATAAATCCTTTTCTTTGATTTAGCTTTACTTATTTATTAAAGTGAAAATATGTACCAGTGACAAAGGGAGAAAAGACTTTATAGAACTAGTTCCCAACTATTTTCCTATTATACCTGGATCCTTTAAATTTTTAAAAAGCTATATTTTATTACTTTTTTAAATACTGTAGCCATGGGCCGGTTTTTAACTTAAACTAATGGAAATAAGATTTTTTTATCACACAAGATATTATAAATGGCAGTGCCAAGCAAACCAACTAAAGCTCACTGGATAGAGAAAAGTGACATAACTGAGCCATCCCAGAGGTACTGAGCAATGTAAGCATTAGCTTAAAGGCAGGGTAGAGATGAACCTTTGTAGACTAAATAAGATTATATATGGAAGCTTCCAGAAACACAAGTTTACCTCATTAGATACTGTGTCATCATCAGCTAGAGAATGAGATTTGTTAAGAAATGCATCTCTTTCATTTGACAGTCAATTCTAATAATTTCGCAACGCAAAATGTTATACAAAGTGTCTTTATCACTAGTTGCAGTGTTTTCCCTTTAAATGAGTTTTGATAGAGCTTTCTGCAATTCTAGAGAGTTCTTTCTTGGTACAATATCTCATGAAAAATATGGCATACCAGAAAACATTTATAATTTTCCAAAGTCATTTGTATAGGAATTGGCAACAGCCAGGCCCAGTCAGGTCCTCACAGAGGTGGTGATAGTTTCTTTAGGTTTCTAGAGACTGGCATGGCACTTGCTGTATTACAACTGTTACTGCCAGGTGTGTCAGCGTGGATGAATGCTTGGTGTGAGGCCAGAGGGGAAAAAATTACCAATGAATGAATGGCTGGGAAAAATAGAAACTGCTATTAGAAAGCATGAAGAAACTCCTGCTAATTAACTACGGACACAGTTAAAACAATGAAAAACTATGAAACCAGGCTATATACCCCAAGACTGTCCAGACAGTTAACAACAACAACAAGAACACTTAAGGGAGAGTTTGAAAAACTGCATGCTAGGTTGTTGGCATATGAAATTG
>NW_017728948.1:57929705-57932187 GCF_001723895.1 Crocodylus porosus
GCTGTGGGGGAAGCCCTGTCAGCTCCTTTACACACTCTTTAGCTGATGTTCATGCACTACAACTGCAGCTAGTAAGGAGAGGAAGGGTGGTGTGTGTCATGATGAGGTGTTATCAGTGTTGTCCTTGCAGCTGGCCCTGCCAGGTGTTATTGGTGTATTGTCAGTGCCGAAGTCTCAGGAACTTCAGTGTTGACAAAGTCACAGCCTGCAAATTCCAACCCTGGTCTCGCCTTAAAGAATGACCACAGGCTCAGTTTGGTGGCATATATTTGGCCAGGTTTATTGTCTGCAAGCACAGCCCCAACACATTTGGCCTAACAAGTACATCAGACCAGGATTTAATGTATTTGTACTTGTCGTGAGGTAGGCAGCACAATGCTACTCAGGCCTCCTAGGTCACTACACATTTCCCTTGATTTCCAATTCTCCTTTTTTTTTGTAGCAGTGATCAAAACAAATTATGTATTGCATTCTATCGGCACCATGAATATCTCAAAGTGTCCTGTACCATGGACTTGTTTCACATCCTGACCTAGGCGTTCCTGTTCCAGTCTTATTATGCAGAGGTACTGAATTATCCTACACATTGTAAAGCCATTTCCCCCTCCCACCTGGCAGGAGTGCCCATGTGGCCCACAGAAGCCAAGTTTTGCTTACATAAGTTCTTGCATCGGACTGTTTTGCTGGTTAGGCCTACTCTGGCCAGTGCTTTAGCAAAGCCTTTGTGTGAATGGTATATATTGATCAATGTTTTAGCAAGGCCTACGGTGTGACAGGTAAGGTATCTGAGACGGAATAAGCTAAAAATGGGTAGAATGAGAAGGACAAAGCTTAAGGAAAAGATCTAAAAAAAGATGAGAAAAGAACAAGGTCTGGAAAGTACTCAAATTTCGATATAGGAGAAAAATGAAAGGAACGACCATTGGCAAGGATTTGTGTGGGTGATACCTGCTAGAGACCTGCTGAAGAATGCCTTGCATTCAAAAACATTTCTAACTTTATCCTACCTATGCAGGGGGACCAATAAACAATATCACCCACAAAAAATCCTCGCCTCTTGTAACTCTTGAGCCATCACAGCAGCCACATCTTTTCAACACTACGGGAAACTGCCTTACTCCTTCTGTGCACCCCTTCTGACAGTCAGATTCGCATTACTCCTGTTACTACAAACCAAGTCCTCCAGAATTGGAGCATGCTGACAATTTCTTCTGCTCCTCCTTTTTTAGAAAAACAGAGGATCCCATTTGTTAGAACTTCAAAATGACATTTTTCATCAACAATAGAGCCACTTCATTGCCGAAGGTAAAGTTAGGGTTTTATTCAAAATATTTACAAATATGTGAATTAGCTCATTAAATAACTTTCATGAATGTCACTCATATGGCCCACAAAGAGTTAACATGGAGCCCTCAGGCCCCCACTCAGCTGCCACTGACCCTATCACTTTTGCTGCAGCAGCAGCCAGGGTTTGGGGGCTTTCCCTTCCTCGCTTTAGCTTTTGCTGTGTGACCCAACCCACAGGAACTGGGCAGGGCAGCAGTGGAGCCAATAGCCTAGGTACAGCTTGCAGTGCCAGGGGAGCTGGCAGCCCAAAGCACCTGTGGCATAGTGCCATGGGGAGCTGCAGGTGAGGTGGGTTGCCACCCTTTTTGGGCCAGGTTTGCAACAAGGTGCATGAGTACCCACACACTCACATGCATGGTACAACAGGTTAGTGGAGTGTCTGCCCACATGTTATAAAAGGGTGTGGGAGTGTACTTCCATGCACAGAGGTGTGTAGCCTGCGTGGCCTGTAACCCGCACTAATACAGCTGCCATGGTGTGTGGCCCATGTGTCACACAGCCCAGGTATTTAGTCGGAATGCCCTAGCATATGGCAAAGCCTTTTTAAGCCAATTGATTTTACTGGGCCTTGTATACAGGCATACTTATAGAATTTCAGATTTCTTTGACATCTAGCAAACATGGCCTACGTAATAATAACTTGCTGTTTAAACATCAATGTTTCCCAGAGCTAATAGCTGTGATATTAAGGAGGAGAAAAAAGGCAGTGGATCTGCCATTTACACAGGGGAAAACAAGAACGTCAAACTGTCGCTCACTCAGCCAGCAGTTACAAAATTGGTTGAATCCAGCTAATGACAGTATACATTTTAGCCATAAATAAAAGTTAAAATGCTGTTGAAAATTGAGAAAAGCATGCAACTGTTAATCACAGTCTTAAAAGTACTTAAACAGTTCTGGGCTGAAATTTCTTCCCTAATAGTTCATTAAATCAAAGAAATTAGTTTTTCGTGTTCATAACTTTTAATTTGGCCTCATGCTCCTCTCAGTTTTAAACTAGTACTTTGTGTTGTTCTGTAATGCAGAATGGATAACATCTTCAGAGTTTTTTTTCTAGGAAGTTTTATAAATTTTCTGTACCTCAGTCTGTTTTAAATTACTGAGAGACACTCAGAGCCATAGGAGTCTCTATGTC
>NW_017728948.1:57932287-57939307 GCF_001723895.1 Crocodylus porosus
TTTTTCTTTGTCCTCAATGCTTAGAAACCAACTTGAGAGATTTGAGAGCTCTGAGGACAAACTCTACTTCTTTGGCACACAGCAGTGCCTCCACTAATGGGAACAATATTTAATCAGTTCTCTTATAGCTTTGCAAATATTTAAGACAAAGGTAGAGAAGGAGTAGGTAAATATGGCTTAGTGACATTCTATATAGTTTCCTTATTAAATGAAGATTTAATTAAAAATATATACGTAAAGGGACACATTCGTGTCATGATTTCTTTCTAGACATCCAGAAACATTCTAAGGTCTACTATTTGCCATATTTTACTGTTTTGTACTTAAGAAGAAGAAATAATAGTGTGTCTTAGAATTGGTAAAAAAAAAAAAAAAAAAGGATATTTATTATGAAAGTCATTTTTCCGCCCTCAAAAATTAAAATTTGGTTAAAACTTTCCCAAAATGTGTCACCTACTCAATAGGATTTTAATAAAGTTGGCTGTATATGTCAATAATCTCTCTAGACCAATCTGAAACAAATTGTATTCTCAAAAGAGGTTGTGAGAGATTCTCCCAGAGGAGCTCTTATATGAGATCACCATCTTTGTCTGTTCTCTATAGGAAACCGCAGAATCCAGGCTAGGTCTAACTTCTTGAGTAAGTGGAGAGCCTTGACTCCTTACAACTCCCAGACCCCAATCCTTCAATTAGTGACCCTCCCTGGCTGTCTGTGGCCCTCCATTATGGAGCTACTTTCCAGGGAGGACTTTACCCTGCCAACAAGGAAAAGAGTATATACTTCAAGTTCCAATTGAAGTTATTCAATTTATTGAAGAGGAGCACAATAGCTCCTCTTCAATAAAGGCTTTTATTGGAGGTAGGGGCCACTGTGCAAGATGAACCTGGCCCCTTCCAAAAAGTTAAGCAGCCCCAGTCTGGTCCATGCAGTCTGAATACATCAAAGTTAACTCAGCTGTTCTCTTTCCATTCCGCACAGCCCCCAAGTATCTCCAGGCAAGCTGGGCTTCAGGCTTTTCATGCTTCCCTATTTGTTGTGGTGCTTATTTCTCTCTCTTGCTTCCTGGGTGTCACCTCCAATCCCACCTCCTTGAAATGTCAACAAAGCTATTTAATTCCAATAGCAGAAAAAAGCATACAGAACATGTGAAATAGCATGGGCTGGGACAAATGAAGACTTGGTTGCTGCCTAGAACATCTCTACTGCTCCATTTGCACCCCTGCTGCTCCAGCACAGCAGGAACCACAAGGAGCTGGGCCAAGGTAGTTTGTCCAAAGCAAGACAGTGTGTTTTGCAGCAAAGCATATGTGCAGGGATGTGCACTGAGGCACAAAGCAGCAGCACAAATTTATGCCACTGCTATTTGTGCTGCTGCAGGCACTTGCCCCTGCATATCTGGATGTGGTAACAGTCTCTTAACCCTTTTCCCCCTTTATACAAGTTAGGGAAACTGAGACGTGAATTTATGCAACATGAACTTATTTAAATCAGAGCTATTACAGTAAAACCATAGCCTGTCATAGAAATAATTTATGGATTAAGTTATGACATACCATAAGTATGGCTAGGAGAATCATACATCTAAAAAATTATTCTAGCATCCATTTTTATTAAATGGAATTAAGTTAATAAAATAATTAGTTCTTTCAGGGTTTGCTTATGCCTTATTTCTAGGTATTTTCCAGTAGTTAGTAAAAGTAAAGGAAGAGCCTCATTAAAATATATTCTGATTTCACAGGATTTGTATCTAAGCTACAGTATTATTAAAAGAATAATGGGCATGGGTTTTGCCTAACTGATTACTTCTAGTAACTAATTGCTTGGATAGCATTTAATGGTAACATAAATTGCAGGTTCTTTATCTGAAGCTGTTACACACCTTAAAACAGTAGGATAAACAGAAATTTGAGTAAAATTTTAGAGCACGTGTTCTAGCTTTTCAAGTGAGCCAGTCTGCAAAACCAATCAATATCTAGCTATATTTTTTTTCTGGGGGTTGGGAACCCAGCTAACAATTGCTGTTCAATGCCAGCCAGACCCTGTGGAAGCCAGCCAGCCTCGCAAACAGTTGGCTGCTAGATCTCCTCTGTGCTTAGTTTTGGAGCAATGTTGAGCACAACCTTAGAGGACATGATTCATGCTGAGTTAATAGAACTGGTTAGCCAGGATTCTCTTGAATAGGGCGTTTGCATGTGTGTACATATTATGAATACTAAATAATATTTCTTAGAGTACAAAATAAAACTGGTACTATACTTAGCCTCTTGGCAGGGTTTGTGAAAAACCATTACTAGATAGTGCAGATATATTTTACATGCATGTTTACAAACCGAGAGTCCCAAAACCTATTGCCATATAATGGGTAATAGACATCTTAATTTACTTTGTGTCTTGCTGTTTTGGTATTAAGAACTTTATAGCATCAAAACAGTTTCTAATTAAACTATTTTTAAGATCAATCTGTTAATGATATAAAATAAAATTTAGGTCAGTGTCTACTGCTATGGTATTTTTATAGTATTTTGTTACTATTAGGCTGTCTACAGTGCAGTATTTTGATAGAAAAAATCACATAGGATGGAGTTTTTCTCACCAACCTGAAGTCACTGCTTCTATAGATACTCAGCCTGGATTTTGTGTTTCTGATAATGTAATAAAAGAGTTTATATTGTTGCCGTATGTCAGCTAAGAAGGCCCAACATTCCTGAGTTTACTAATTTTCATTTTTGTTACTGCTTCTTTTAAAAAACAGTAGTGTTTCATGATGTAGGATGATCTATTATAGACACTGATTCTCTAAAAAGAACAATGAGCAATATCTTTCACAGTTTGCTGCACAGTCATCAGAGACTTACTTTTCATTGGAACATGCTGATTTGGATACTGTCTAAAGGAGAGAAGATGCCTACCAGCCCTATTACAAATCAGCTGCATAATTTAAGTTCCCCCAAATTTATTTTCCTAATCATTGTTCTTTCTGCTCAGTATGCTTCAGTTATCACATGCAAATTTAATAAGTTATACTCCTTGGTAAGCATCATTTTATTAGCTTTTTTAAATTGTAGACTTAAGATTTTTTAAAGGTATTTATCTCAGACATTTTTTGTAATTGTGCTAGGAAAATAGTAAATGCTAGTGTTCCTGTAAGTGAGAGCTTCTGAAAAATGAATCAGTGCAAGATGCTACTTGCACATACCGCATATTTTAATATGTAGTTATATATGAATTTCTAATACTCTCTTCAGCAGACATGAAACTAATTGACATGCAATTTCTGTTAGCACTTACTGAGGCTGGATTTATTTAATGTTTAATACCACATTAAACTTTTATGTTTTTAAGCATCATTTGCAGAGATGTCTCTTATAATTGAATACCTACAATAGAACAAAGAATCCTGAAAAATATTTGGTCATTTAGTAACTATTATCCTAACTTTTGTAAATGAATATGTAATGAGAGTATTCAAAGGATCATGAGCTATTTAGCAAATGAATTCAAGTCAAGAAATTTGTAATATTTTTCATTTTTGACGTAACTGGAATGCGCCTTTCCTATAGTATTTTTCTTATGTATTAAATTCTTTAAAATAAACAAACTTCCATGTTATGTTCTCAAACAAGTTTTAATCATTTTGGAAAATGTAATTGTTACTTTCATGTGCTGATAGTAATTCTCTAAGATGTCTTATGATCCGAAGTTATTTGGGGCAGTAGACTGCAGCTTCATGTGTTCTTTCTGCAGTAACCATAGAATCCTAGAAAATTAGGGTCAGAAGGAATCTCAGGAGGTCATCTAGTACAACCCTCTGCTTAAAGCAGGATCATCCCCAGCTAGATCATTCCAGCAAGGGCTTTGTCCAGCTGGGCATTAAAAAATTCCAAGGTTGGAATTTAATCAGGAATCTCAGACTCCCTGCTGCAAATGACTTATAGTGTATATGATATACACTACAGAAAATGGTATATTCTATGATGATCAGCTTTATTCATTAAAATAAATTAGGATGCTATAGTCAGATTTTAAGTCATGTCTAGCCTAACAACTGCATATACTTAGTCTCATTTTCTAGTCCTCTGCTGAGTTCTCAACCATTTAAAACTTTTGAAAAATGAGAATTCCTTCTTGTACATGGTGAATGCATCCAGTTGTCTATTAACAGAATAGGAATCTTTAGAGAGATCCTCTTTATGTACAAATATACACTCTATTAGAAAACTTGTCTCTAAAAACTGTTAGACCAATAGTAGAATTTTATTTCTCTGTTGGAACAAACTCAAATTGGAAGCTGGGTTTAATGAGTCTTGTCGGATTCCATTTTTTCTTCCGCTGGATGTTTCAGGGCTATTAAAGTGCTAAGGTTGTATATAATCCAATAGAATAATATACATTTTTTAAAGTTAATATGCATTTGTGTGTGAAAGTATAAATTAAAAGGATAGAAAAAAAGTTTCCTCAAATTAAAATTGTTTAAAATCATGCTAATGTTGCTGATTGATTGCTTCCTGAGTGTGACAAAGGGGCCTAGCCAGTCTAGCCCCAGGAGAGGTGTATAAGGAGGCAGTCCAAATGAACAGAGAGAAGCACACAGGACAGTTTGCTAGTCAGTTCATAGGTCATTTGCCACCCCTCTCTTTAAAGGGGAGCCTGAGAAGTAAGATTTATTTTGTTTTTATGTTATTATGACCAACTAACTACATAGTTTATTTTAGAAGCTAAAACTCAGTAGCTAGACCAAGACGTAAGACCCTTGTTTAACTATAGTGCACAGTGAGGGGGAGTTTGCTTGGAAACTCTCTCTGACATTTCTTTACTGTAAATTTGCTGAGAGGAAAGAGCTTGCAGGAAAAGGGAACCCATTCAGATCAAGGAACAGCAAACAGGCTAGTTACACAGGAGTTTGCTAGGGAAGGTCTGCTTGGAAAGAGAGGCATGAAGTGAGAGGCAGCAGATTAGAAGACCCAGAGGCATGGCTGGAGGATGTCACAATACCATAGCCACTGCCACTTCTAGCTCTTCCTCTGCTTCTACCTGTGAGATGCCTGCCCAGGCAGACCACACACCATTGAGGCTTCCACCCAGGTCCTGGTTTGGTGCTGTGCAGGCTATGGCTTGTAAATTCCATCCAGGGTCATCCAGGTGGGGAAGTGCCTGTAATGTGAGCAGTGCCTTCTGTTGGTGTCCCTCAGGGAGAAGGCAAGAGAGCTATAAGAGGAGGGTAGCAAGGTTCCAAAGCATCCTTGGCCATGAGAACATCATCAGTTCTATGCTGGAGGAAATCTCTAGAACTGTGAAGGAAGGACTGCCAGAGTGGTACTAGAAAAGGAAAAGGGCATGGACCCCCTGGAAGCTGGAAGATTGTATCTTCTGGCAGTAAGTTATCATCTCCACATGCAGGGGCTTTCCTCAAGAACAGAGTGCTAGCAACAGAGGAGGAGGAGGAGAGCATTCCACTGGTGGAAGAAGCCAGGCCAGGAATCCCCAAGGTGGGGAAGATCAAGACCACGCCATGCAGAGAAAGTAATGGGTGGTGGTGGTTGTCCATTCTGCAGGGGACAGAGGGATCCATCTGCTGGCCTGACCTGTTGTTCCAGAAGGTCTGCTGCTTACCTGGAGCCTGATATGTCATGAAAAGATTACCCCTCTTTTACCCCTCTAACTACTGCTTCATGCTGCTCATTCATGTGAGCACCAATGATACTGCCAGGGGTGACCCTGAGAAGATCAAGAGTGACTACAGAGTTCTGGGTACAAGTGTGAAGGGGATAGGGGCACATGTTGAGTTCTCAGTCTTTCCAGTGAAGGGGAAGGGCCCTAGCAGGAATGGATGCATCTTGCAGATCAATACATGGCTGCACAGGTGGTGTTTCCAGCAGGGATTCAGCTTCTCCAGCCTGGGGATGTTGTTCTAAGAAGAAAGATTGCATCTGGGACATTGTGGAGAGGATCCCTAAGCTCCTCCAGCCCACAGACCACTATCCTATGCTCTGTATACATTTGCACCCCTGCCCCAGCCTTGGTACAATCTGTGGGCAAGGCAAGAGCCCCCAGGGGGACACTTGCCTGCCTGTACATAAATGCCAGGAGCTTGGGGAATAAGCAGGAGAAGCTCGTCCTCCTGCTCAATGCACATAATTATGATGTCATAGGGATAACAGAAACCTGGTGCAACTCCACCCTGACTGGACCATAGGTATAGATGGCTATACCCTGTACAGGAGGGATCATGTAGATAAAAGGGGAGGGGGTGTAGCTCTCTATGTTAAGGAAAGCTACGCATCCCTGCAAGCTGATATTGGCAACCACGGTGGATGACTGGAAACCCTCTGGGTTAAAATCTGTGGGGAATATGGCACAGGGGACACAATGGTGTGAGTCTACTACAGGCCTCCCACCCAAAGTCCTGAGCTTGACCAGGAGTTCACCTGAGAACTGGCTGAGGCTGCATGCTTCAGCACCATGGTTGTCATGGGTGATTTCAATTACCCGGACCTCTTGTGGGAGGATCACTCAGCAAAATCTGAGTGGTTGCAAAGCTTCCTCTTGTGTGTGGATGACCTCTACCTGACTCAAGAAGTCTGTGGGCCAACGAGAAGCAAGCTGCTACTCGACCTGGTATTGGCTACTGGGGATGACCTACTTGACCTAGTGATTGATGGGAAGCTGGGTGACAGTGACCACGAGCTGATCAACTTCACCATCCGCCAAAAGCTGGCAAATCAGCCAGCAACACGGAAGTCCTTGACTTCAGGAAGGCTGACTTTGACAAAATCAGGAGGCTTGTCAGTGAGGCCCTAAGGGTCCATGACCCCAGGTAGAGGGGAGTTCAGGAAGAGTGGTTGCTCATCAAGGGAGCGATCCTCAATGCACAAGCTAAATCTATTCTATCTCAGAGGAAAGGCAGCAAGAGGGCACAGCAGCCCCCCTGGCTCTCCAAGGACCTAGCAGACCTCCTGAGGCTAAAAAGAAAGGCCTACAAAGCATGGAGAATGGGATTCACCTCCAAGGAGGATTATTCT
>NW_017728948.1:57941723-57958801 GCF_001723895.1 Crocodylus porosus
ACGGTCACAAACTCCTGCAAGACCATTTCAGGCTGGACATAAGGAAGAATTTCTTTACTGTCCAAGCCCCCAAGGTCTGGAACAGCCTGCCATCAGAGGTGGTTCAAGCACCTACATTGAACACCTTCAAAAGCAAATTGAATGCTTATCTTGCTGGGATCCTATGACCCCAGTTGGGCTTAGTGGATCAATGGCTCAATGTCTAGCTGGCAGTCGGTCTCATGTGCAGTGCCCCAGGGGTCAGTCCTCGCACCAGTTTTGTTCAATATTTTCATTAACTGTCTGGAAGATGGGATGGATTGCACCCTCAGCAAGTTCGCGAATGACACCAAGTTGGTGGGTGCAGTAGATACAATGTAAGATAGGGTTAGGATTTAGAGTGACCTAGATCAATTGAAGATTTGGGCCAAAAGGAATGTCATGATGTCCAACAAGGAGAAGTGTAAAGTCCTGCACTTAGGATGGAAGAATCCCATGCACTGCTACAGCCTGGTGACTGACTGGCTAAGCAGCAGAAAAGGACCTGAAGGTTACAGTGGACAATAAGCTGAATATGACCCAGCAGTGTGTCCTTGTTGCCAAGAGGGCTAACAGCATACAAGGCTACATTAGTAGGAGCGTTGCCAGCAGATTGAGGGACGTGATTATTTTGCTCTATTCTGTACAGGTGAGGCCATATCTGGAGTGCTGTGTCCAGTTTGCCCCCCGCCCCTGTAGAAAGGATGTGGACAAGTTTGAGAGAGTAAAGCAGACAGCAGTGAAAATGGTTTGGGGGCTGTGGCACATGACTTATGAGGAGAGGCTGAAGGAACTGAGTTTATTTGGTTTGAGAAGAGAAGGCTAAGAGGGGATTTGATAGCAGCCTTTTTAACTACCTGAAGGGTGGTTTCAAAGTGAATGGAGCTAAACTGTTCTTAGTGACAAGGAGCAATGGTTTCAAGTTGCAGCAAGGAAGATTTAGATTGGATATTAAGAAAAATTTTCTCCCTGGTAGTGTAGTGAACCACTGGAACAAATTGCCTAGAGATGAATCTCCCTCCTTGGAGGTTTTTAAAACCTGGCTTGACAAATCCTTGTCTGGAATGATCTTCGGGATGGTCTTGCTTTGGTCAGGGGGTTGGACTAGATGACCTCCTGAGGTGGGTACAGTTTGAAAGAGTAGAGCATAAAACAATAATAATTAGGTGCCTGGGAGGCAAGATTTATGAGGAAAGGCTGAAAGAGCTACAATTATTTAGTCTGGAGAAGAGATGTCTGAAAGGGGGATGACAGTGTTTATGCAGAAGGGTGATTTATAGAGAGGACAGAAATGGGCTTTTCCCTATGGCCATATGGGACAGGACTAGAAGCAACGGCCTCAAACTGCAGCAGAGAAATTTCTCGTTAAGACACGCCCCTCAATTTTGGAAGGCTAATTTCTGGTGGAAATATGTGGAGTGCAGGCAAATATAGTAAGTTACTGATTTGAATACAGCAGTTGGATTTTTAATATTTAATCAAATATTGCTGAACATCCTACCCAGATGCACATTTTCAATACAAATTGTAAATACATTTTATAATGCAGTATAACCATTTAAAGGCCAGTTTTATTTAAAGAGAAAAAAGTGAATTTTTTACAGGTATTAGTATTTCCTGAGCAAAATGAGGATGGACTTTCTAGATTTTGAAGTAGTCTTTGGTTGGAAAATATTATTTTATTGGCTTAAAGGGATTTGAATAATCTATAAGCTTTGCATGGATCCTTTCTGATGGATCCTTTCTTATGGATTCCCATAGTCATTTATCTTTTGTCTTAGGCTTTTGCATGAGTTTTCTTTCCTGTAGTACATAGGTTTGGGTCCCTGAGATGTTCAGTATGTAATTTTACTCTGAATCTGGCTCATGACAAAGCTCTGTTCTTGTGTTATATCAGTAACAACCAGATTTGGCAATTTGAATTATGCCTGCAACATTTTGGGGTTTATATTTTGATATTATGGTGAAATGTGCTAAATCATGTGAATTTAAATTTTACACTTATAAAAAATTATATATGACAACCAGTAGTTTTATAAAAAGATTTTACAAAGATTTAAACTTCTAAACTGGAGTGGGTAAATATTTGTGCCGGATGGTCCATTTAAAGGTGTTTGCTCTTGAGGGAGAGGAAAGGGATGTTGACCTGGCCTCAGCCTCCCCCTCCGTCCGCCCCACAGTTTTTTACATCATGCAGCAGATTCTAATTTCTCCTAGCCGGACAGAGGGGACAGGTGGGGTCTTCATGGAGAATGACCCAGGACCCCCATGGGAAGGCCTGCTCAGCTGGGTGGGAAGCAGCATCTGTGGGGAGAACGATGAGTGGATGGGGCTGGTGTCAGGGCCAGGGTCATGGGAGGCAGTAACAGCATGGCGCCAGGGCCTGGGGAAGAGCCACGATCCTTTCTCCACATGTCCCTGTGATGAGCACTGATCTACAGAGAACCACAGAGCAGGGAACCAGCATCTATCACAGGGATGAGGGGGGAGTGGATCATGACTGCCCCAGACCCACATCACCACCCTGCAATCACAGCCCTGGCCACTCATCCCATTCCCAGATGCAGACCCATGCCCACCTGCAGCCCCAGGCAAGCATACCCTGCTTCTGGGGGCCCTGGGCTGGTCTCCATGGTGACCCCATGTGTCCACTTCATCCAGTGTCCCCAGTGGTGAGTATGGGGCAGATTGGCTTGGGATGTCAAGCAGCGGGTCTGGGATGTAGCAATGGTGTCAGCAATGGAGCACGCACCTGCTCCCAAGTAGCAGTGTCAGGGGCTGCTAGGAAGCTGAGTCTGCTTCAGCCCCGTGGACTTTGGTTCCCAGTGTGTCCGAGAGCTGCATGTGAGGATGGTGTGGGTTCTTCCAGGTGGCATCTTGGTTGCATATGCCATGACCCAAGTTGTCCCCCACACCTGGGCCAGGCAGAGCTGAGGGACCTGCTGTGAGCTGGATGGGATCATCTGGAAGTCTGGATTTAGCCTGCATGCTGTATTTTGTCTATCCCTGTTTTAAAGATACTTCTAAAATCCTTTGGACAAATTCATCCCTTGAAGCTTGCTTCTTTCACTTCAGTGGTTAACTCACCTTGTGAATGGAAAGGAATTCACAAAGTTAACTTTGTTGATGTTAGTAAAAGAAACTCTCTCCAAGGAAAAATGTAAATGCGTGTATTTTCAAGGATGAATCAAATAATGTGGTAGTCCAGCATGCTTTTTGACTTCTCCTCAGCCTAGAAAATAGCATCACAGTTTTGTTACTTAAAACAAGTTTATGAATATAATAGGTTTTGTGTGCAAAGACTTTGAGATTAAGGAAAGTAAAATTTGTGTAAGAGTTTCCTCAAAAAAAGAGGGACAAAGATCTTATGGGAGGGCGGATCCGTAATGGACTTCATTATCCGCTTATTTTTAAGTGCTTAAGATATTTACAGATACTTATACATAAATTCCAAATATGTTCTACAGGTATTAACATTATTATTTGGCCAGTATATTTTTCCATTTTACAGCGGCATGAAAACCCTGTAAAAAAATTCATTTTCTATTAATCTGCTGCCAGTATAATTAGAGAAAGGTTCTGCCACTCTGTCTCATTGAATGGTATCTTATATCATAATTCTTTCCAAACTGGGGACCTACCAAAAATAAGATTGGCAGAATCTGTCCACAGAAAGTAATTGGTAAAATTCAGAGCTCAGTTTTCCCTGGTCATTGCACTACTGCATACTGGATAAAGCTTAATTTACATCTGATCTGAAGTTGTGGCAAAGTTTTTATTTGTTTTTCTTACCATTTGGAAATACAGATAGATTATCTGCTGTTCTTAAACAACTTTATAGTGCTTTCCCTATCTTCCTATATTAGTAGTTTGAGACTGTTTTTTTTCAGGTGAGACCTTGCTATTTTCATCTGTGTCTTTTAATCTCAACTTTGGTTTATTACTCTCTACATGGGACAACCCTTGAAGGCTACATGAAGCTTAAGCTGATGCAGAATCCATCAGTTAAGTTTTGTTTCAAAAGGAGCAGACAATGCCAGCAGTCCAGGATCTTCCCTAGAAGACAGTGGCCCTCCTTCAGTGTCCTATATATTACTGGTGCCCACAAGTGACACATTAAGCATGACAAAAATTATGAAGACAATAATGAAAAATACAAATGAATCCTGACAGATATCGACTGCAGCCATTCTATGCTGTGGCAGTCGGCGGCCACAAAGTCCCTTTCACTGGGCATGTAACCAAAAATTACTGTGCAGCATGAGCGTGTGTCTACATATGCTTCCATACTTCACAGTAACTCTGGCAACTTGGGGGTCATCATTGACAAAATGAACATGAGCCTGCAATGCGATGCTGCGGCTAGTAAAGCAAGCAAAATGCTGGCTTGCATCCACAGATGCTTCTCAAGCAAATCCCGGGACATCATTCTCCCCTTGTACTCGGCCTTGGTGAGGCCGCAGCTGGAGTACTGCGTCCAGTTTTGGGCCCCACAATTCAAAAAGGATGTGGAGAAGCTTGAGAGAGTCCAGAGAAGAGCCACGCATATGATCAGAGGTCAGGAAAGCAGACCTTACGATGACAGGCTGAGAGCCATGGGGCTCTTTAGCCTGGAAAAGTACAGGCTCGGGTGATCTGATGGCCACCTATAAGTTTATCGGGGTGACCACCAGTATCTGGGGGAACGTTTCTTCACCAGAGTACCACAAGGGATGACGAGGTTGAACAGTCATAAACTACTGCAAGACCATTTCAGGCTGGACATAAGGAAGAATTTCTTCACTGTCTGAGCCCCCAAGGTCTGGAATAGCCTGCCATCGGAGGTGGTTCAAGCACCTACATTGAACACCTTCAAGAACAAATTGTATGCTTACCTTGCTGGGATCCTATGATAGCTGACTTCCTGCCCATTGGGTGGGGGGCTGGACTTGATGATTTTCCGAGGTCCCTTCCAGCCCTAATGTTTATGAAATCTATGAAACTTATGCCGACTTACCCCCATTATGTGCCTGTGATGTTTTAATAGATATTATACCAGGCAAGGAGACTAAGAAATGGTTATCCTAAACTAAAAGCAAGTTTATTGAACCCTTACAGATACAGTTCTAATTAAAAATTGAAGTAGCAGTAGCAGATGAAAAAATTTAGGTTTCTAGCTAGTCAAAGCAGGTACTCACTACCCCAAAGTGTTGCAACTGCAACTTCACTCATTGTTCAGGCCATAAAGTCTTGTCTGGGGTTCTTGGCTCCCACACCTGATGTCAAGATAGGATCTTGGATCTATGATGGGATCTCCTCAGGCTGTCTTCAGGAGTGTTCCAAGGAGGGTTCCAATTCTTTTTCTTATATATCTTATCCTTATTGCATTACCATTAATATATTAGTATAAGCTCTTCTCTACAATGCATATTAATAAGCCTATTTCCGCTTGCTATATATGATTATATGTAACTGGAATTCTCCAGTAGCTGATACCTTTTTATTCTTAGGTAGGAGTTAGTTTTGCTATTGATAATTTCCCTTTTCTCTTGAGCCAGATTCTGTATGTTGGTTGGCCCACTTCCTGCTTTGACTTTGGTCATTTGACCAGGGTATTCCCAGACTTCTTTTCCTTCACCAAGTGTGGTTCACAGTCAGGGTGACCTGTCTGTCAAGTCTCTGCTACGTTGCAGCTAAGATTAAGAGTGCAGCTAATACTTACGTCAGTCTCTTGCTGAGCACCAGTACTGTTGAGCTGGGCCCAGAATCCTCTGAGTCCCAACAGGCCTGAGTAACTTAACCCTACTGACTTAACTCCCAAGTCAGTCCACACATAGTGTTACTATGCTGTAAAGCCAGTGTAAAAACCGCTTACTGCACCATAACTTACTGCACAGTAAAAGCACATGTAGACACACTCACAGAAGTTTAGTGTCAAGACCAACTGTTGCGTTTGTCCCAGGTCCTTTATGGATAAAAGACTCCAGCCACAAGTGTGGGAAAGAATGTCACTAGACTATGAGGCATGGAAAATACTGTGAGCATAAATAAAACAATACATGTATTGGCACTAGCAGACTCAGCAGAAAATAACTTGCAATTCACAAATGCAGTTTCAACATATTCACTTATCTCACCTATCATTCCACCCCCTTCCCTGTTCTGAAATTATAGTGTAATAATGCATAAGCTGCAGTTCTCTCAGGTGGCTAATGTTTCCTTTGTGGTAATGACAGTCATCTTCCTGACCACTTCCTTGAGAATATGCTGCGTGTAGCCTCTGAGGAGTGCCTGTTCCTCCTGTTATAGCTTGATGTATTTGCTGATTTCTAGCGTGTTCCTGAAGTGCAGTTTTAATGAGTCCAACTGCGACCTGAGATTCTAGCCTGTAAGCAGCATTTGTCAGCATATCATTCATTGTTCTGAAATGTATTCTGGTATGCTGGGAAAACATAAGCCATCTTCTCCTATACCGACTCTGCCTCTTCTTTCATGACCAGCAAGGCATTTTTTGAAAGACTGTACAAAACTTTCAGCCAGCTCATTTGCCGCCATGGCTGAGTGGCATGGTGCAAAAGTATTATGCCAGATGCCTTTTTTCTTTTTGGACAAGGCTCTTTGGGTGAATCTGATATCTTTTATTAGACCAACTTAAATAGTTGGAAAAACATTTTTTAAGCAAGGTTTTGGGTTCAAAAACCCCTTGTCAAGCTAAGGAAGTATCAGCAGTTGGTGTGTGTTCTTCCTGGATGGAATGAAAAGTAAAGAAGCCAGAGGCTGGGCTGGGCCGGGCTGCATACAAGATAGGCAGACAGTAAAGATGTAGATTGAGGAGTCAGTGGGTGAGAGACAGGCTCTGGGGGGAGGGAAGGGGGTGAATATTGGAGAAGTACCTGGGGAGTCAGATGTCAGGCAGGTTACAATGTGTCATAAATCCAATGTCTATATTTAGTCCATGTTTTTTAGTATCCAGGAGGTTGATGAAGTGGAGTTCATAGGCTCATCTCTGGGAAGTGTTTTGTAAGTTTCCTTTGAGGATCAGAACTGAGAGATTGGAGAGAGAGTGGTTTTCTTGTGAGAAATGTGCCCCCACAGGTAATAGGGTATTCCTGTCTCTGATAGATTTCCGGTGTGCATTCATTCTGGTGCGCAGTTGTTGTTTGGTCTCTCCTATGTATTTTCCATCAGGGCATTTGGTGCATTGGATGAGATATATTACATTTCTGGAGGTGCAACTGTAAGATCCAGGAATGCTGATGGCTCTATTGGGTGTAGTATTTGTGGGGGTGGTGGAGATGTGTTGGCAGGTTTTTCAGTTCTTGTCATGGCATAGTCTGGATCTATTTGGTGTCTTCTGGGCCTGAGGAAGTTTTCTTCTTGTGGTGAGGGTAGTGAGGTTCTTCTTGTGGTGAGGGTGGTGAGGTAGTGGTTGTTTGAAGGCTAGGATGGGTCTCTCTGGGAAGATCTCTTTAAGAATAGGATCTCTTTCTAGTATGGGTTGTAAATGTTTGAGGATTTTCCATACAGGTTCGAGGGAGGGGTGATATGTCATTACCAGCGCTGTGCAATTTGTGGGGGGGTTTCTTTTGTACTGCAGCAGTTCTTCACGTAGTATCCGGGTGGCTGTTTCAAACATGTGATCTGTCTGTCTGGAGGAGTGTCCTTGTTGGGTGAAAGGCTCTTTAAGATTGGTGAGGTGGCAATGCCGGGTGTTCTCTTCAGTGCAAATTCAGTGGTATCTGAGAGCTTGGCTGTATACTGCAGCTTTTTTGGTGTGTTTAGGGTGATTGCTGGTTCTGTGCAGATATGTATGTTGGTCTGTGGGTTTGTTGTATAACCTGCTCTGTATTTTATCATTCTGGATACTGATCATCCTGTCTAAAAAAGGAGATGTTGGTGCTGGAGTATTCTAGAGAAAGTCAGATGGAGGGAATGGTGGTTGTTGAATTTTTGATGGAACTTGATCAGAGATTGCAGGTTTTCAGTCTAAATGATGAAGATGTCCTCTATATATCTTAAGTATAGCAAGGGTTTGATGGTGCAGTTCTTGAGGAAATCTTCTTACAGGTGGCTCATAAGAAGGTTGGCATACTGTGGGGCCATTTTGGTCCCCATTTTTTGTTTGTGGACACTTGAAACTCAATTGTGAACTGAATTGTGGCCATTATCACTTACAACTTGTTCTGGCAATCCTGTCCTTGTAAACACTTTATAATTTTTTACCGTCTGTGCTGCTGTAATGGTTTTCTTGTAGAAAACTTCTGGCTATTTGGAGTGAACATCTAGCACGACTAAGTGTATCATCCCTAAAAATGGTCCTGCAGAATCAATAAGGAGCCACTGCCCTGAAGTAGATGGCCTTTCCTATGAGTATAATGGTACTGGTTCAGGAATTTTCTGTTGGTATCCGATATGTTCTTTGACAAGGTGTTCTGTTTGTTCATCCATGTTAGCATATAAATTTTCTGGTTAATGCCTTTATTTTTTCAAAACCTAGGTGCTGTACATGCAGTACTTAAAAAACAAATAAACACCTCTAAAATTTGTGTACACAGTTTGATAGATAATAATACAAATCCCCTACACAACACATCCTTGCTATATAGTAAGTTCATCTTTGCGTGCATAAAAAGGACACTAAATTAGCATCATCTGTATATTTCTAACCTTTTTGGGTAGCTTCCTACATTGGTGCCAGTGTGGAATCTTTCTTGTTTGTTACCATCTTACTGTAAGTTACTGGAGTATACTCCACCTGAAATAAAAAAATCAGTAGATTCTATTTCTACTACAGACAGCTCTTTCACAGTCTATAGTAGAGTCTATCTGCATTTCTATGTGCCTTTGTTCTGTTGTATTTAATGTCTTAAGCATAGCCAGCTTAAAAGAGAACCCACTGTTACATACAGTGTCGCTCTTGTCCCAGACATTCCTTTCTTAGGATGGAGAATTAAGACTGGTGATATATAACCAATGTAAACTCCCATATACATATTTGTTAATTTTTGTCACTCCCCACATCAGACTTAAAGCGTTGTCTATCTGCATAATTCTGGTCTGCTGCTGTAAGTGAGCATGGTGCAAACTCTATGGGTCATCCAGTACCATCATCTATAGCATGTGCCCCAGTGTCATGTGAGGATGCATCGCATGCTAGCTTGACAGTTAACAAAAACAAGCAGCCCTTCAGATGTCACTAACCTTTTTGTTTCTAGGAAAACTTTCTTTGTATGACTTCCCCACAAACTTGTCCCAGAGGGGACAAGTCCATTCTTAAAATTGCACTTTTCTTACAATTTCTACAACTGTCACAAAAAAGAGGAAATAGATTCACCTTCAAGTCATTTTTTTCTTTTGGAACCTGAACCGTTCTGCAGTAACCAAGGGCTTAGGTGCCACATGCTTTTGGACAATTTTCACTAATTCCTTAAAGGCGTTGCTTCTGTTCTGTTCTGGTGTGAGCAGGCTGCACAGCAAACTACAGTAAAAGCTGTGTTAACTAACCGGAATACTCTATTAACTGGAATTTCCAATATCCCCAAATACAGATCCTTCACTAAAGCAACTGGAACAATTGCTGAGTCTATCCGTCATGCATATCAAGTATTTCTGTTGTTTACATTAGTTAGTGCCACTGCTGATACAGGAGCTGCCAGGAGCCCTTCTACTTGATAACTGCATAGGTGGAGAAAGAAAAAAAAATGGGGGGGCAGGGCTTAGTGGCACAGGGTAGGCTGCTGCTGCGGGCTGGAGCTGGGGTAGCACCAGGTTCTTCCTGACAGGAATGGATACCTTCCTTGATAGGTATAACTCTCAGATAACTGGAATTTTTAGATAACCCTTACCACCCCTTACCCCACTCATGCTGGATAACAAAGCTTTTACTGTATGTGTTTTTCCTCCTAGAAAACTCAGTAATGCAGCTACATGTTTCCATGGATGGATCTTATTTACTTAAAAAATAAATAAATACATAAACTTGCTCCAGCCATTGTATGTATGTAGGCCAGTCCTCCAAGGTGCTGTCATAAGCCACAGTTCTTCTAATAGAAGCAGCCACTTTGGGTTTGCAACAGACTTCAAGTGCTCACAGTTAAAGTAAACTCTTCACATTGATTTAATGCATGCCCCATTTGTGAAATTCTGTCTTTTGCCACTTAGTTTGTCCAAGGCAGGGTGCAACTGCCCCCTCACCCATTTCCCACCCCCCAACCTTTGATTCCTGGTCCACCCAAACTGTAAAACAAATTGCCTAGCAGTGGTAGCAGCATTTCTGTTCAGGCAGCAATGAGGGAATCTCTTGACTTTGTGGCTTATTATAATCTACTTGAGTCATTCTAAACTCCATTTCACAGGTGTTAATGACCCTCTCTCCTTTATAATGGTATGAGCATTCTACTTCTCAAGCTATTCTTTTCTCTTCAATTCTGCTGTCTCTTACTTCTTCCTTGTAAGGTAGCTTCTTATTTCACAGGCCTGTAGACTGTTTTTAACTCTAGCTGACAAGATTAACTCTGGTGTGGAAGCATTAGCTCAGGTTAACATTAACTCAGGTGTGGAAATAACTTTCAGTAAAGTATTGGATGCGCCATCAAAATGTTCAAGAAGGCTTTATTTTGTTTTATGAATCTGAAATAGATTTAGATTTAATTATAATGACTACAGGGCTAAAGAAACAACTTTGTAATTATATTTGCTTAGGTTGTTCTGTTTTTAAAACAAAATCTACGACACAGCAAGTTATTGCACATGCTAATAAAGTTGTATTTGTTTTTTCTTTGATCTTAAATTGAATAATAAAGCCCTAGGTTCTTAGCATATTAGTAAAGCTTCTAGTTGCTTTTAACCTGAAGAAAATATACATTGTGTTATATGCAGTGATTCACCACACCATCTGCATCCCTCTTTTTTCAAAATCTTATATCTGATGGTAGTTCCAAGGCCTTCATAAATAAATGACTCTAGCCACAAGTGTGGGAAGGAGTGCTGCCAGGCTAGCAGGAACAGAATATATTGTGAACATAACATTAAACATGCATTGGCATTTGCAGATTCAAAAAAAACCCTCCTTCAGATTCACAAATACAGATCCGGCATATTCTTATATTTTGCAGCAACAGCTTTGGAGCGTGGGACAGTTTGTTAATCCAGACTGCCTCCATTTATGGTCCACTCCAAGCACTTTCCAGTCTCTAAAGCATTATGCTTGCTTTTCCAAATAATCATCTGAATTTTTTATCTTAGAAATTTGAACTGTATATGGGTAATGGATAAAGTCACTTCCTTCACAGAGCCTAGACTTTTTGACATAATTTGAAATTTGTTTTAGTCATGTTTGAAATTTGCCTTAATTGACTTTACAAAATATATATATATATGGCATATTAAAGAGACCTGATGGAAATTAAAAATACTGCACAATCAGAGAAATGCAGATATTAATAATATTCCAGTATTCTGTTCTGGTTAGATTTTTAATTTACTTATTTTCCCCAAACCTTTCAAGGCATTACATATTGAAATGCAGTTCTTAAATTGTGTAAGAGGCAGGGACTATTTAGGGCCATATGTTTTACTGGGCCAACTGCATAATTGAAATAAAGTTAAACAAGTTTTTGAATACCAGACATTCTCCATTGGGTCTGAGCAGTAAATGACAATATGGCATTATTTTATTTTATTAAAGGAGAAATTTCATTTCAAAATGTCTTCATGTGATACAAGATTACTCAGTTGAACTTGGCTTACATTGTGCCTTCCACCCATAAAAGATTTTCATCCCTGACACTAGCTCATTCAAGAATAAGTCTGCAGTGTGAGCAGTGCTTCTTGGTGGTGTCTCAGGGAATGGGCAAGGGAGCTACAGGAGGTGGTGAAACTCCAAAACACTGTCTGCCATGAGGAGTTCATTGAATCAGTGCTGGAGCAGACCTCCAAGACTGTGGAGGAAGATCTGGCAGAGGCAGTGCTGGAAAAGAGAAAGGACATGGACTCCTAGGAGGATGGAAGCTGGAAGTTTGTGACCTCTGGCACCAAGCAGAAATCTTTATCTCCACCTGCAGCAGTTCGTCTGAAGAACAGATATGCAGCTCTGGCAACAGAGAGGGAGGAGCATGTTCCATTGGTGGAGGAGGACAGGCCATGCCTTCTAAGGTTGGACAGATCAAGGCAACCACCATAAAGAAGAAGCAGTGGGTGGTGATGGTTGGAGGCTTCCTTCTACAGGAGATGGACGGAGCCATCTGCTGACCTGACATGTTGTCTCAGGAAGTCTGCTGCTTGCCCAGATCCAAGAACTCACAGAACAATTATTGAGACTCATCCGGCCCTCTGACTACTACCTGATGCTGCTCATCCATGTAGGCACCAGTGATGCTGCTAAGAAAGACCTTGAGCAAATCAAAAATGACTAGAGAGCCATGGGCGCAAGGGTAAAGGGGTCTGATGCTCAGGTCATGTTCTCTTTGATCCTTCTGGTTAATCGAAAGGGCCCAGGCAAGAACAGTTACCTCCTGGCTCTGGAGATGGTGTCACAAGCAGAGATTTGGCTTCTTTGACCACGCATGATATGTTGTTCTAAGAAGGATTGCTGGGAAAAGATGGAATGCACCTGACAAAGAGAGGGAAGAGCATCTTTTCAGACAGGCTCACTAACCTAGTGAGGAGGGCTTTAAATTACACAGAGGGATGGAGATCAAAGCCCTGAAGAAAGTAGAGAAGTGGGAGATGTAGAGGAAGAGCAAGCAGGAGGGGGCAACAAAGGAGGTGCTCTTATACTTCCTGAGAAATCAGGGCAATACACTAATTATCTCAGGTGCCTGTACACAAATGCACAGAGCTTTGGAAAAGAACAGGAAGAATTGGAAGTCCTTGTAGTCATGGAACTAAGATGTGACTGGAATAATGGAGAATTGATGGGATACCTTGCATGACTGGGGCACTGTCATGGATGAGTACAAACTGTTCAGGAAGGACAGGCGGGGAGAAAAGGAGGAGTTGCACTTTATGTAAAAGAATGTATGATTGTTGAGAGCTCCAGTATGAAACTGGTGGTAGGCCTGTTGAAAGTTTCTGGGTTAAGGTGAGAGGGGAGAGCAACAATATTGTAGTGGATGTCTGCTATAGACCACCAGACCAAGAGGAAGTGGTTGATGGGGCTCCCTTCATACAGCTAGCAGAAGTTCCTTCATCACAAGCTCTGGTTCTCATGGGGGACTTCAGTCACCCTGACATCTGCGGGGAGGGCAATACAGCAGTGCACTGACAATCCAGGAAGTTTTTGGAGAGTGTTGGGACAACTTCCTGGTGCAAATGCTGGGGCAGCCAAGTAGGGGCCATGCTCATCTTGATCTCACAAACAGGGAAGAATTTGTGCAAAATGTTGTAGTGGATGGCAAGTTGGACAGACCTGATCATTCAGGATCCTGATGAAAGGAAGGATGGAGAGCAGCAGAGTAAGGACCCAGGACTTCAGAAAAGCAGACTTTGACTCACTCAGGGAACTTATGCGCAGGATCCCCTGGGAAGCCAGTCTGAGGGGGAGAGGAGTCAAGGAGACCAGGCTGTACTTTAAAGATGTCTTACTGAGAGTGCAGAAACAAACCATCCCAATGTTCAGGAAGAATAGCAAGTATGGCAGAAGACCAGCTTGACTTAGCAGGGAACTCTTTAGTAAACTAAAACACAAAAAATGAAGCTTATAAGAAGTGGAAACTTGGATAAATAAATAGGGAGGAGTATAAGAGCATTGCTCGGGCATGTAGGGATGAAGTCAGGGAGGCTGGAGTGCAACTGGAGTTGCAGCTACAAGGGACATGAAGGATAACAAGAAGGGTTTCTGCAAGTATGTTGGTAGCAAGAGGAGGATCAGGGAAAGTGTGGGTCCCTTACTGAATGGGGGAGGCAACCTGGTGACAGAGGATGCAGAAAAGACTTCACAGGCAAGTTCAGTTCCCAGACTACTGCACCAAGCAGCAGTTTGGGAAGGAGGTGAGCAGCCAGCAGTAGTGAAAGAACAAGTTATGGACTAGTTAGGAAAGTTAGACATATACAAGTTCATGGCGCCAGGTGCAATGTACCTGAAGGTGGTGAGAAAGTTGGCTGATAAGATTTCAGAGCCACTGGCCATCATCTCTGAAAATGCATGGTGATCAGGAGAGGTACTGGATGATTGGAAAAGGGCAATCATAGTGCCCATATTTAAGAAAGGAGAAAAGGAGGATCCAGGGAGCTACAGACCAGTCAGCCTCATCTTAATCCCTGGAAAAGCCATGGAGCAGATCCTCAAGGAATCCATTTCTAAGCACTTGGAGAAGGTGATTAGGAACAGTCAGCATGGATTTACCAAGGATATGTCATGCCTAACCAACCTGATTGTCTTCTATGACACAGTGGCTGGTTCTATCGATGTGAGACCAATGAATATGATGTACCTTGATTAAACTAGGCTTTTCATACAATCTCCTACGACATTCTCGCAGGCAAGATAAGGAAGTATGGGCTGGATGAATGGACTGTAAGGTGAATAGAAAACTGGCTGGAACATAGGGCTCTGAGCATAGTAATCAATGGCTAAATGTCTAGTTGGTAGCCAGTATCACATGGAGAGCCCCAGGGGTTGGTCCTGGGGCCAGTTTTGTTCAATTTTTCATCAGTGACTTGGAAGATGGCATGGAATGCACCCTGAGGAAGTTTGCAGATGACACCAAGCTGGGGGGAGTAGTGGATATGCTGGAGGGCAGGGCTAGGATTCAGAGTGACTTGGACAAATTGGATAATTGGGCCAAAAGAAATCTCATGAGGTTCAACAAGGACAAGTTCAAATTCCTGCACTTAGGACGGAATAATCCCATGCACCAGTACAGGCTGAGTGGCTGGGCAGCAGCTCTGCAGAAAGGGACCTGGGTGTTACAATGGACAATAAGCTGAATATGAGTTAATAGTGTGCCCTTGTTGCCAAGAAGACTAACAGCATACTGGGCTGCACTGGTAGGTGTGTTGCCAGCCGGGCAGGGGAATTGATTATTTCCCTTTCTTCAGCACTGGTGAAGCCACACCTAGGGTACTGTGTTCAGTTTTGGGTCCCCCACCACAGAAAGAATTTGGACATATTGGAGAGAGTCCAGTGCAGGGCAGCAAAGATGGTGAGGGGCTTGGGGCACATGACTTCTGAAGAGAGGCTAAGGGAACTGGGCTTATTTAGTCTAGAGAAGAGGGGACAGAGAGGGAATTTAATATCAGCCTTCAACTACCTGAAGGGGGTTCAAAAGAGACTGATCTAAGTGGTGGCAGACGATTGATAGAACAAGGAGCAACAATCTCCAGTTGGAGCAAGTGAAGTTTTGGTTAGCTATCAGGAAAAAAATTCTCAGTAGCAGGTTAGTAAAACACGGGAACAGGTTATTCAGAGAGGTGGTGGAATCTCCATCCATCCTTGGAGGTTTTTAAGACCCATCTATTCAGAGCTTTGGCTGGGATGATCTTGTTGGCTATGGTCCTGTTTTGAGCAGGGTTTGATCTAGATGACCTCCTGAGGTCCCTTCTAAACCTAATTTTCTATGATTCTATGAAATCTCATGCTGTTATAGTCACGTAACAGTGCAAACAACTATTATGGCATCTGAAATACGTGATCATGTTTAAATTTTCATGTGGGCTATTCCTGAAACTAATTGAACTGCCTTCAGGACTAAAATATAATCACAGAGGCCTTGTTTCCAATTACTGTGTTTCTGTTTTATTTCCATGTTTTAACAGAAAGAAAGGAAAGTGCACAATCTACATTTAATGTGTGTTGCTGAACCGTGACAACTATTACTCTAGAGGGCATAAACTTATTCAGTATTTAGAGAAATTAAAATATAAATATATTCTATTGTGGCTATTTTTGTTTATCCTAGCAAGGGAATGCATATGCTTGCCATCTCTAGTCCAACAATACTTAATATTTAATACTTTTTACAGTAGCAGATGTATACAGAAACTTTAACATTATTTTACAGAAATTTACATGCACGGAATACTAACGTCAATCAATAAGGGATTTGCTAACAGGAACCCTTGACTCCCATTGCTCTGGTGAAACTGGGTGCACGAATAGTAAAATGTTGAAACAGGAAAGGGACCTGCCCCGAAAACATTCAGCAGCTTTCATAATTGCTTTCTACAATCATGTTTCTTGATGTCTGCCACATTAAGCTATGATGTGAACAAGAATACAATCGATAATTTATTTTCTAACTTATTAAAAACACCTGTCTAAAACCGTAGGCCTTTAAAGGTCTTCTTAAACTATGTAAATAGTCAGTGTTTTCATTGTCAAAAAAATTACTTCTTAATCCACTTCATATTTGGATATACCTAAATGTGGAACCACTTCAAAAAGATAACATTTCAAAAGGGCAGTAGCTATCATGTTCCAATTGTTATGTATAGAGAAGATGGGACAGAAACTTAGGAGCAGTACAGGCCAGGTTTGAGATAAGAATAGAGGTGAAGCATTTATGCTACATCAGTGTCAATCCCAGCTTCTCCACACCTAATAATTACAACAGTTGGTGCCCTTCTGAAAAAAGCTCCAAAGGTCCATACCCTTAATCAACCATTAGTATCTACAAGAAAAGTTCTTGGAGATCAACTTTCCCTTCTTTTTTTGCAGATGGGAAGCAAAAATGTGGAACTGAGGCCGCTTCATTTAGCTAATCAAGTTGTGAGCTTAAAACCTTTACCTTGAGAATTCTACCTACACTAAAATCATAAAAACAGTGATGAAGGAGCTGGTTAGGAATTATTCAACCTAACGTGTTTTCTCTTACAAATGTACTTCATCAAGGCCTGAACTTTTTTCTCATAGATATTCGGCTTCTTGTATGTTCCTGATACCATATCCAAAGTCTTTTAGTCATTAGTGTGCTTGGGTGCTTGCACATGCCACAGGGGTTTAATTCAGTTTAGTTCCCCCTAAATTGAAAGGGTGAGTTTTTAAAAACCCACCATTTCCACCGTTTCAAGTTAAGAAGAATGAAACTGAACTAAACCCCTGTGGCATATACATGAGGGTGGGGGCCTGATCCTTACCTGCC
>NW_017728948.1:57958901-57979201 GCF_001723895.1 Crocodylus porosus
GCTGCTGGCAGTCCAAGTGGTCTTTGAGTTGTGGGGGGGGCTACTGCTTCTCTTCACGGCGGTGGCACCCCCTAGGCAGCACCTGCATTCTGGCACCCTGCGTGGGCTGTCCTGGGGGGGTGCCGCCACTACGGAGGGAAGCACTGGCCCCCCCACAGCTGCAAAGGAGACCACTGGGTCCCTGCACAGCTCAGGCAGGCTCTGGGAGAGAAAATCATTCTGGCACCCTGCATGGGCTGTCCTGGGGGGGCGCCGCCACTACGGAGGGAAGCACTGCCCCCCCCACAGCTGCAAAGGAGACCACTGGGTCCCTGCACAGCTCAGGCAGGCTCTGGGAGAGAAAATAAAAAGATCAAGCTCCTTGCAGATTTTTTTTCTCCTTCAGTTAAGCCCGCTTGCCTGCACGGGTGTGCTGACAATGGGAGAAGGCAGCAGGGATGGTGTACAGGGTGCTGGAAGCCTGCCAAGCCCTGAGCTTGTTGGTTTCCAGCGCCTGTGCACAGTTGCACTTTGTTAGGTAGCAAACTAGGGCTGCTTTTATATGCCACAGGGGGTTACTTCAGTTTAATTCTCCCTAAATTGAAGCAGTAGTTTTTTTAAAAACACTGCTGCAAATTTAACTGAAGTAAACCCATGGCAAGTACACAAGGGTCGGATTCAATCCTTACCTGCCTCTTCGGCGGTGGGGGAGGGGAGGGTGAGCTGCCAATAGGATGAGGTGAAGGAGGGGGCAGTGCTTCCCTCCGCAATGCCTCCCAGGTGGCATCTGCCCACAAGCACCAAAAAAAAGATCAGATTCGCCGCTTTTGTTTTTCTTCAGTGGAACGTGCCTGCATGGGCTTCCTGCACAGGCTTTCTGCACAGCTGTTGAGCTGCATGGGGCCCAGTGCTTCCCTCCGCAGCTGTAAGGTAGCAAACTAAAACACCTCGGACATGTTTTATTTTGCTACGTCCCTAAATCATTTAACACACAATATGCTGCCGACGGTGTAAACAGCAGCGCCATTAATGCACAATACGTTGCTGACAGTGTAAACAACCGTGCCATTAAAGCAGTGCAAAAGGGGATTTAAGCTGCTTTAAAGGCCAGTTTTGTGGTATGTACAAAGGTCCTAAAACACCTCTAAGGTGTTTTATCTTGCTACATTACAAAATCATTTAAAGTGGAATACGCCACCGAGCGTGCAAACAGCAACACGGTTAAAGCGGAATATGCCACTGAATGTGCAAACAGCAATACCATTAAAGCAGAATACACTGCTGAGTGTGCAAACAGCAATGCTATTAAAGCAGCGCAAAAAGGAATTTAAGACTCTTTAAAGGCCAATTTTGTGGCATGTACAAAGGCCTCTTGTGCCCCATATCAAGGACATGAAAGGACAGCATGGGCCAACAGTTTGCCGTATAATTTTTTTTCACAGATGGACCTATAAACTTCCCTTCATCTATCTCCTAGATACAGAAACTTATGGACTCAATATAGACATTGGATTTATGACACACTACAACTGCCTGACATCTAACTCCCCAGGTACCTCTCCATTTTTACCTGCTACATCCCTCTTCCCCCTACCCCAGCCTGTCACTGACCCCCTGACGCCTCCATTTCCATTTTAACTGGCTGGCTCTCTTGCCTGAATTCATGCCAGCCTCTGGCTTCTTTACTATTCCTTCCATTGAGGAACAGCACACACGCATCAACTAGATGTGTCCTCAGCCTGATAAATGGTTTTAAACCCGAAAGCCCATGCCTCACCAGTAGCATCCGAGGCAGCTAAACTGAGCTCACTTGGAGCCTCACAACTCCACTACAACCAGCAAGCCTCAGGCCTGTCAAAGATCTTAGGGTTCTGGGCTTTCCCCAGCCAGGACTGTGCATGGTTGTGGTGGCTGGAGGTTATAAGGTACCTCCTACCCGCCTTTCACCAGGGAGATCCTTGGTCCTGGCATTTCCTGGGGCTGCTGCACCACTGGCAGTCCCACCAGGCTTCCCAACCCTGGCAGGGTGCAGTTTTTGTGGTCATGCCCAGGATCTAGGAACTCCTCCTTTCCCATACCCCCACCCCATACCTCCAAGTTTGTCCTGGCATGGGAGCTTAGCAGAGACACGTTCTTCCCCTGCTGGCTGATGATGCAGTGAGTGCACCTCCAGCTCAGACAGTGGGGCATTAACTGGTAAAAAAAAAACAAAACAGAAATAGGTGCGGACAGAGTGAAGAGGGTGGCACTCAGTCTGTCTGCAGGTGGGGCTTGGGGACCCCCAGCAGCAGGAGGTTCACCTTAAGAAGCACCAGCTGTTCCACCAAACCAACATTCAGGGAGTTGTGGTGGGGTGTCACAACATCCCCAGCAATGCTGAACACCCTCTCACTTGGAACATTGTTCAGCAGACATGACAGATGTTCCTGGGTAACCGTAGCCAGATCCTGTCACATCCGGCTGCGGGTTGCCCAGTAGGCCAAAGGGTCGCAGTCCAGTGCTCCACATCCTCAGCAAGATAGGTAGCCACCAAAGCCTCAGAACTACCTGCCCGAGACAGGGGTCTGGTGCATCTGGACCCCAAGATTGAAGCCATGCCCTTGGCCCGCATTGGCAGCAGCTGGCATGGAGGAGGCTCGGAGTGCTGGTACAGGGAAATGGGTCCCCCTCTTCTATGTCCCCTCGCCTCTGCCCTTCTGCCTCCCTGACTCTGTTTACTAGCACCTCCATCAAAGATCGAGGGTTTTGGCGCTGCCAGTGCACATGCTCCCCTCCCCTCAGGTCACACGTACCCGCCAGCATGTAGACAGTGCTAGACTGCAAAAGCTGTTTTTTGAGTCTCTCCTTCAGCTGCTTCACCAATACCTGCATCTCTGGTAAAAGTGGCTTGCCCCAGCCAGGAACATTGATCTCTTGAAACTTCTCCATTTGGTTCTCAAGTTTCCTCACTGCAGGGATCACCTGGCTAATGAGGGCATTGCCACTGCTGTGGGTCTCGGTGGCCTTGAGGAAGGGCTTGAGGACCACCAAGATCTGGGAGATGATATCCCATTCTACTTTAAGGGGGCTGCTGATCCCAATCCCCCTGAGCAAGACCATCTCATGGATGGCCTTCTGTTGCTCCACGAGCCTTTCCAGCATCAGGTATGTGGAGTTCCACCAAGTTTCCACCTCCTGCATGATTTTGTGCTGCAGAATGCACAGATCTGCCTGTTTCTCTCTCAGCTTCTTGCTCTCCTTCATAGATTTCATAGACATTAGGGCTGGAAGGGACCTCGGAAGATCATTGAGTCCAGCCCCAATACTGCAGTGGCAGTAGCACACTACCTTTCTGCATTTTGAAATCAGCTAGGTAGCAGGGACAGTGCCATCACTGGCAGCCCTGTCCCCCTCCAAGGCATCCCTGACTATGAGGTGCAGCTTGTGTGCCACACAGCAGATGCCAACAACGTTGGCATCACGGACATCCTTGACCATATTCACCTCATCGGTTACCATGAACCTGCGGGTGAGCTCGACCTGCCCAATGAGACACCCCTGCACAATTTGGTTCATGGCCCCCATGATCTCAGTTGCTGTGTGGGATTCTTTCACCACCTTGGCTGAAGGATGGCTTGACTGATCACACCAGTACCCTGTGAGGGAGAGGTAGTTGTGATCTCCACCCTGGCTGCTCAACTAAGGAAAAAAGCTGGCCATGCAGAGCAAGCATCTCCCCATGCTCTGGGTGTCCTCACTCGCCCTTGCAATGCCCACCCCTTCACGCCTTTCTGCCACCAGACCAGGGTGGCCTCCCTCGGCGTCATGGGGACGGGCTTTGGAGTAAGAGGGGGACTTCTGTTTGGGCCCACTCCCACTGGTGCTAGGCTGAGGAGGAACAAGGGCAATGGGATGCTGCCTCCTGAGATGTAGCAGCATAACTGTGGTGGTCAAGTGTTCCACCCCTTTGCCCTGGCTGATTTGCCTTTGGCAGTGTTGGCAGATAGCTCACGTGGGGACCATCTGCCACCTCAAAATGATACCACACTACACTACCCCCTCACTTCTGGGTTGAGGGTGGGGAATCCTGCCTTATTCCCCTCCTCAGCAGGCTGAGGCACAACAACAGGAGAAGCAAACTCAGCTAAGCCACTTGCCTCCACAACCTCAACCTCCTCCGAGGTGCTTTCCGAAGAAGTTGACCTGGCTCTAAGGGAACTTTGAGGGGTGTGGAGCGCAAACTATGGTTCGCCTTTGTTCCCCAGAATTTCTTTTGATAGGGTACTCAGACCCCCTGCTTCCATATCCAGCTCTGCCTCTGGCACTGGGAGGCTCACACTGGGAGATGAAACTGGGGTGGAATAGACTGTCATTCTGCTGCTGGTGGCTATTTCTGGTGTTAGGGGAGATGGTGCAGGTGCAGGGACAGGTACTGCTCCCATCTTGCAGCTCTAGCTCTCCCCCTGCCCCATCTAGACCCTCTTCCTCCTCAGCCAGAAGACTTGGCACCTGCTGTTCCAGCACGCTTCATATTAATCTTTCTTATGCTAGAAAATGTATCTGTGTGTGTGTGCGCATGCACAGCTGTAATATCTTTTCTTGTCTGTGTGTGTGTAACTAATAATATCTCTTCTTCTCTGATTACTGTATGTGTCTGATGACTTCTTCTCTGTTGTTTACTCTGTGTGTGTACTTAAAAATATTAATATTTCTTCTTCCTCTCTGTGTATATGTGTGAGTCTGTGTAATGTATGTGCTTTCCTGCACAGTGATGGATCACACTGCCAGGAAAAACACAGCTCTCTTTTAAAGTGTGTGTGTGTGGGGGGGAAACCAACAAGAACAAATTAAAGGTTTTGGGGGGCAAAATTGAAAGAAATGGATTGGATAAGTAGAGGGATTCTAGGGAAGGGTAATTAGTAAGCTGTATCCAATCCTTTCCAAGAACAGAAACTAGCAGGAGACTGACTAGCAAGACAAACCAGTCCAGTAGTACTTTTCAGATGCTGTTGCTTAGGCAGAAACAGCTCAAAAAAGGGACAGAAAGGCTGCAGAAACAGATATAGTTTCTACGTCCCTCCCCCAGAGTACTGTGACTGGAAAGGGACTCAGGGAAAGAACACAGTCACTGGCCAGCTACAGATGTCAGTTTTTCCTACCCTGCTCTCTCTCCTTCTTCTCATTTTCTGTTCCCCTGAAAGATTGCCTTCTGAATCTCCAAATCTTTCCAAATCTTTTCCAAATAGATGCAGAGGCTCCATGATTGGAAGGGAGGTTGTTGGGTTTTTTCTTCCCAATTCGATTCAGTGATTTGGCCTCTGAATTGAGCCAAGTCTTCTCTGCATTAAATCAAAGACCAAAAGTGTACACGCCCCTACTGTCCACTTCCCCTGCACAGGAACGGAAATTTTCTGTGCAGTAGGGCTCAACCTGATCCCAGACCTCTTGATTTCCAAATCAGCCTGGGCCTAGAAATGGGAAGGCAGATTTTCCATCCCAGAAGCCCAGTTGTGACGGGACCATCACTGGAGCTATCTGAACCTAGTCCTATTCTAAAGTTTTATCATAACTTAATAACACTGTGTGGCTGGTGGACCTGATGAGCCTACTCCATGCCACCACCCTAGAGAAAGTATACCAAGAGCAGAACCTCTTTGTGCAATGACCACGCTGAGCCCAAGATGGGGTCATGTTTATCTGAGGTAGGATTTTATGTTCCCTCAGGTATAATGAAACTGACTGTCTTTTGCTTAAGCCTTGATCCCCAAGTAGCTTTAGACCTGGCCACCCACATCTTAATCTGACACATTGCCCCTAACTTTTAAATGTCTCTTCCTTCTCTGTTATTTCCATTGATATATCCTCTCTCAGCCACCTTTTCACCTAGTTAAATCAGGCAACCTTTTAAAAAGAATATCCACTCTTTTCCTCAGATCACTCTAATAGCCATTCTCCATCTATTCTTGTTTGAATTCATTTTCAGATGGCCAGACTCATATATGATATTCCAGAAAAGGTATTTTCAGTGCCTTACTGTAAAGGTTGGATAACTTAGGTATCTTTCTAAGCAACCTGAGATCAACTAATGGCTAACAGCAAACATTTTTGTTGTTAATCCCTGGATACATGACCATGAACTTTAACACCAGTTTTTGAGGTCATCCAGTGCCTTTTTGATGTTCCAGTCCTTTTCTGGATTTATAATGCGTGTTAACTTGCTATCCTGTGTGTATGCCAGCATCATTCTTCAACTTTCTGTCCCAAGGTCATAAAACTTGAGGCATTCCTCTAGAAAACTTCTCCAACTCATTAAGGACCCTTTCAGTACAACGTACTGCTGTCTCCCATTGAGTTAGTTCTTTATTTATTTTATAATACTTGCCCTAATCCTCACTTTCTCCAAATTAATAATCTGTTATGGAGAATACTGTCAATTTCTGCACTGAAGCTCAAATGGACTAAATCGAACTTCTTTGCCTTGACTGGAAAATTAATTAACTGATCAGTTAATCAGTTAATGACATATGAATTTTGTACCTCAAGAAAAAGGTGGAAAATCTTATATTTGGCTAGTAAGATACTGATTCTCCACTGCTTTGCACTTGTACGTAATCTGTACAAGTAAATCTTTGCAAAATAGGTGTAACAGTCTAAGCTTACATCATGTTATATTGGAATAATAGTAGTTTGCAGTCATTTTTTGAGATGCAAATTACTATACCAAGGGTAAAAAACTGAGGAATTGGGCCCTAAATCTGCAGAATTGAGGCTGATCGTCAGTGTTAAGCAGCACTAGAATTGTTCAGTGGAATTTATAAAACTGAAAATGTATTTGTAGGTTTGACACCTAGATACTTGCATGGAATTTTACTACATGCCACTGACCATACACACTGAAAGATTGTAATTATTTGTGACTTTGTTAAAGTCTGAAACTACATAACATAATTTGAGCAAATGCGTTATACTACAGTTAGACATCTAACTGAGCAGTTCTGCACCCTAGTGGGTGATCACACAGGGTAGCAACTGCAGCCGGACTAACAATGGGCACGCCAAGCCAGCAGCACAGCAGCTGTTATTTTGTGCTCCCCACCAAGTCAGTACCTGGGTCTTATGTCCCAGTCATCCCCCACCATCTTTTGGTTATTCTACTGAACACAATTATTGGGCTGCCTGTGTAAGTGATGTTTCTTGGCACTCCCAATGGTGCAGCCTCTAAAAAAGTGGTCTCTGTCAAATAAAGGAAAGGAATCTTTTTTTTCAGAAATTATGATGGGAAAAATGTTGCCTGCAAAGAAAGGAAAACTGGCAACAGCAGTGCTATCTTCAGGAGAGGAACTGCATTTCTCACTTTTTCCAGTAATAAAAGTATGTAGTTCTATTTACTGAGCTCATGTCTGCATGATTATTCCCAGGACTTGCCTTGACTGTGCTACCCCATGAATAAGTAGATGACAAGGCCACATAATGTTATGAAGTTAAAAATAAATAAGTTAAATTTCTTTATATATTGTGCATGCAGATGTAGAGAGAGCCCAGTGTGTATGTGGCACAAGAGGATGCATATCAGTGGAATTCGAGGAGTGGAATTGCAGTTAATAACAGTGTCTTTTCAAAATTAACTAGTTCTTCAAGCATAGAATCTTATTTTTAAAAATATAATGCTGCTATAAACACTTAGGCTATGAAAAATCAGTCATCATAATCAGAGAATATCAGCAATAAAAATAAAAATATGACAACATACTTCAGATCTTATTCTGTGAAATGGTGTTAAGGTGATTTGAACTGCTACTATGTATATATCGAGGAGAAAAAAAACATGTATTTTTTCTGTAGTCCTCTGATAAGTGTTATTAAACAATGATGATAATGTTCTGTCTTCAAAACAGATTGTTTCCTTGATTCTCCACTGTTTCTTTTGTGTACATTTTATAATATTTTGAAAATTAGCCATTGTGGGATCTATATATTTTTATACTTAAAAAGTGCCACGACACTGGTTTTTAAATAGAAATTGGCCATTATTGACCTTATAAAATTAAGTTCACTGCTATATTTAAATGCATGGTTACCTACAAAGTCTCTTCTTTCTTCTGTGTCTGGATTTTGCCTATTAGATCTAAAAAAGTTCATTTATTTTTTTTTAATTGTAATTTAATTTGAATTATTAATTAGTAGCTCATATTGCATTAGTATACTTTAGCATATATTTTAAACATAATGAAGTCTTATTCTTTAACTCCATAGAAGAATTTTAATAAGAAGTAGGGTTATTTACCACTTATCATGCATACTTAGGCCTCATTCCTATGAATTTTAAATGCATGTATCACTTCATCCAAATGAAAATTCATAACAATTGTAATGAGATTGTATGTTTATGTCATAAAATCACAGAAATGTTTCTTCAGTAATTCAGTATAGAAGTGGGGCTGTAACTGGATGAAACAGAGTCCATAGCACACAGTACTTTATTTTTTAAATTGTAATATATTTGGGCGGCTTTTTTCTTGGCAAATAACAGATGTCAGAAAAGAAAGGCTTATAATTAGAGGAGAAAGACTACTCTGTCCTGTTCAAAAAATCTTTTGATCCTTGTTATCATTCAATAATAATAATAATAGATTGAAACAGTGTTTTGTGCCTCTTTCAGTCATCTTTATTCCCTTATCTATAGATTGGTTGGGCCCCTGTTTGAATTGGTAATTCCAGTTACAACTTCATAACTAGCAATGTGGAAAATATTAGTATCACAAACCTATCCATGGGGGGCCTCTCAGTGCCCTGAGATTCTCCCCACTACACTGTCACTTGTCCTAAGGGACAAACCAACATTGCCGTGGGATAGCTCCCTACCCCAAAAAGGCTCAGCGCCATTGCCATTATACCAGATCCTGCGGTTGCAGTGAGGGAATCTCTGCCAGTCCCAGGAAGCTACTATGTTGGGTTATGAAAAAATATTATAAGTATCCCTTTCCATGGAAAATGTAAGCCTGGAGTATCACTTGCCCAGTTGTTACTCTTTCCCTAAGCAATTAGTAAGGAGACAAGCAAACAAAATAATTTATTATTCAGGACAAAAAAATGCACCAGCCAAACTGATGATAGCTTTGGAGACAGAAAAGCGAAACAAGTGAATTTTCATAACCTCTCATCTGGATACAGATTAAACCTCCTGAGAGGTCTACCACTATCTCCAGAATTCAGCTTTCCTGCTAATTATGCCAGAGCTGACTGCTGGTTATTTATCCCCAGAGCCTGAGGTTCAGGGAGAGATTCTATCCTAGCTAATCTCTAAAAAAGCCTCCACAGCTAGTCTTCCCCAGCTTCCCTCTCTTCCCCTCCCCTGCCATCAGCCAGAACCTTCCACTATTTTCTGGTGTTCTTGGCTACCTGGCATTCCTCTGGTCTGGTGAGGCATTCCTCTTAGATGCCTTTGCTCTGTAGTAATGGTTTTCAACTTGTGGTCCATGGACCCCTGGGGATCTTCAGATGATATCTAAGGGGTCTGTGGAAGATAACTGATCAATAAAAAATGTATGAATACTCATAATTGTAATTCAAAGGGGTCCATACTTCCGTTCAGAATTTCCGAAGGGGTCCACACATCCATTCAAAATTTTTTAGGTAATCATAAAGGAAAAACGTTGAAACCTACTACCCTATAGGAGCTGATTTCGCCATTACAGGCAGACAGTGCCTCAGGGCCCAACCCCTTCTGCTTGTCTTGGAGTTAGAATTCTTCTCATCCTAGACTCACAAGAGCAAGATTGCTTTGGCAGTTCCACCTACTCCCTTTCCTTGACTAGACAGTATCCAAAACCATAAAGATTAGGTAGACAGGAATGTACATAAGAGATACAGTAATAACAGTAACATAAATGGATACAGCATAACATTGACTTTCCAGTGAGACAACATATGCCATTTTAGTACAGTAAACCATAAGAAAACCTTCATGACTTACTGCAGACCTCCAAAATGTAATCAGGTTTGTGGCAATTACAAAGGTTCTTTTCAAGGTGTTCCTAAGAGCAAATGATGGTTATTAAGAATCAATTTAGTTTTTGTATTTTAACTTCATCTTAAGCTGAAGAATGTTCATACCACCTTATTTTATTTTATATTCCATTTTATGCTAGTTATGCTCTTGGCTGGTTTGTCACGGACCTCTGGAATACAAATTGGCCTGTGTCAAATCCTATTGTAAACTAATAAAATAAATGCAGTCATTTTATCTCATTAAAAATGTTCTATTTATTTTATACTTTAGGAGGGGCAATATCACACAGATATATGAAGTTCTTAATCAGATCTGAGCTCCACTGCATATTTGAACATATATAATTGGTTTTCAAAAGCAGTAGATAACTGTCCACTGAGTAACAATAATTTTATTATATTTTAAGGACTATGCATTCTAACATACCACCACTAGCCAAAATTCAGGCAATTTTAAATGGAGGCACTTTTGTGTCCTCAACCGTCAGAGTATTTTCTCCAACTGTGAATAACTCTTGGTCCTGATATCCTTGGTGTTCTTGAAGAATTTTAAAAAGAACAAGAAAACAAAGTGAAATCTAAGATGGGGTGAAATTCTGACCTTTCTCAAGGTTTTGCCTTTGATTTCTACAGGACCAGGATTTCATCTTTGTTTTATAACAATATTTGACTTTTGATGTGCAAATAAGTATCTCACACAGTAGTGTGACAAGCTGGCTTCAGTCTCTGGGTGCATGTAAGTATTCAAATCTACCAATGGAAACAGCATTTTGGTTTCCACCATCAGATCCACTACTGCTAATGCATTCTACAAGCATTCAGTGTTTATGGCATGAGCTGCACACAGAGCCTGCATTGGTAACAAGCTATGGCCAGGGGTCTCCTATGCATACATCCTAGCTTACTCTGTGGACTCCCTGGGCTGCTGAAGATTTCCAAGAGTAGCTGAGTACACAGGGCAACCCTGACTGGCTGGCAGCTTCAGGGAACCATTCCAAACCCCCTTCCCCACCCCAGAAACTTCTGCTCACAGTAACCCCTCACTTCCCCCCCCTGCTCAGAGGCTTCCAGAGAAGAGACTTGGAAATCAGCTCTCTAGTACATTACAAATTAATCAATTTCTTCGCATGCTGTCATGGATCTTTACCCTTCTCACTGAGGTTGATGGATCCAGGAACTATGATCCTCTTGCTGCCCTGTGTGCATCTCACCAAAGATTTGAGAACATTTTGCATGCCCATCTGTAGTTGAACAGGGAGATACTTATGTTGGCATGCACCCTTCTGCTCAGGAGCCCAGTTTATCATGTAGAGCCACTTACCAGACCATACAACTGACAACTTCCATGATGTCCCCTGATAAAGATGGCACCATTTATTGCAAAATACTCAGGGAGCACTTCCATGCTGTCTGCCAATGCTTTGGAGTCTGAAAATGCAGGCAGTGACTGGTAGGAGTAAGCGGATGATCTTGTGCACCTGGAGTGATGAGTAGTGGTTGTGGAACTTTAGCAGAGGTTAGCAGAGTCTTTGTTCTGCCCATTATCACTGAGGACCTGGCCTGCTCTCTTCTCCCCTGGCTGAAGCAGTCCTACATGGGAACCTGCACCACAGGAAGGAGTACTTAAAACATTGCCTCAGCAGGGGCCAGATGCCTGTCAAGTGTTCTGGCCATTGCTAGGTGCACTGGAGGGCTCTGGGTATATCCCTTGACATGTCTTCTCTGTCTGCTTCCTCCACGTCTGTGAGACTAGGGGGTAGGGGTTGGGAGGAGGGGAATCTTCCACAAAGCCTGGGTAGAGAAAACATTTAATATGGAAGAAGCACAATGCACAGGGGCAAGTCAGGATGCACCTTTGTCTGGGCATCAGCACCCAAGGCATGCAAACTGGCAGGAGCTGGAGTTGGGGAAGCACTGGCACATTATCCCCTGGCACACTGGAGCATGAGGGAGCAGCCAGATGCACAAAAGAATAGGGCAGAAGAGCTTGGGGGCATGAAAGCCCTGGCTGGCTGGATGCCAGTTTTGGTCAACGTGCTTGTGCACTGAGGAACTTCTGCCCCAGTTCCCCAAATTCAGTGTTTGTGGAACTGTTGTTATCCTTGGAATATCACAAAGGGGACCATGGTGGAGGAATCCTTGGCCAGCTAGACACCAGTGTTGCACAGGGGAAATACCCAAATGCCAAGAAATATAATGCAGAAAAGTAATTTGCCTCCACTTGCCTGCTTTTTATTAGTAAAATAGAACTTTTCTTAATACGATTAGTTAAACATTAAACTTTTAAAAAATAGCCCCTCTTTCATTGTACAAAACTATAAAACGGGCAGAAGGCAGGGCCATCTCCCCTATGGGTCTCAGGCATGGGAAGGGGTAGATGTTAGGGCCTTGGGCCATAGACTCCAGCTTGCGTGATGTTCTTGCACGATAGTACAGTGATCTATGGTCATTCCCTTGAGCGTGGTGATCTTACGCCTTCCTAGGGCTGTCCTGGTACGACTTTGGGGGCCTACAGACCCACAGGGACTGCCAGTACTGTTGGGTGGATGCTTATACTGAGGAAGACTATGGTGTTGGGGGTGGGGATGCTTTCCCAGAAACATCAGGCACCATGGTCCCAATCATACCACTCTTTTCCAGCCCCTGGGAGAGGGCAGGGCCAGTTGCCCCTTCTCCCACCAGCTGCTGCCGCCAAGTATCTCCAGCTCCATGTTTCTTGTCTCTGTTCTTCCTCTCACTCCATGTACCATTTAAGGGCTTAGAGAGCCCAAATACCTTCCTTTCCCTTTCCCCCCACCTCTCCTGTAATGCAAAGTGCAAGACTTCTGTTTCCCATCTGAACCCTCAAGGGGGAAAGTGCTCTGGCTGGGAACCACCATGGTGACTGGGGCTGGGCAGATGCCTCTCATAGCACATAGACAGTGGGGCCTGTAGTGTCTCCCAGACAGCGAGCATCAGTGCTCCTTCAGACTCTATTAAGTGGCCAAAAGGCTACCCAGGACACTGTCCATGAACTCCCTCTTCTGCTGCTGGGACTTGGTCAGGTCTGCCAAGGTGCAGATAGCATCCTCAGGACACCATAGCTGCTTACAGGTGTGAAAAAAACCCGGTACTTTACTTTTAGCTTGGCACACCACTGCACTAAACACAGTGCATGCCTAGAGATGGCATGACATTAGTTTGACCCTGCTCACCCAACGTCTGTATAAATCATGTGCTTCAGGAGGGCTTTTTGGTGCCTTTATCTAATAGCTGATTCAATCGGCTATTAGAGAGAAGCACCAAACAGCTCTGCTAGAGTACAGTCTCTCTACAGAGACTTGGGCAAGCTCTGTCAAACTAATGGGATGCCTCTTCAGGTAATATGCTGTTTTGATTTATTTTATTCCATGTCTGTCAGCAGCCCATGTGGCCATTTCCACCGCCATACCTTGTGCCTTGGCAGACCTTGAGTAGGCATCCACTGCACTCAGTATCCATCCTCTGCATCTCCTTTCTCTCTGCATGCCAGTTTTGCAGCTCATGAAACCAAGAGTTGGCTATGCATACTTGGCACTCACATGCAGCTGCCAGCACCTCAAGCATCTTCTCCTTGTTGTGTTGTCATCCCTTTGATATCTCCCATCCTCCCCACTGCTATACAGTGGCTAGTCCTTGAGCCTCTGTCTCTGCCTTCCTGCTCTCTCCTCCTTTATACAAGTGTTGTTCCAGAAAAATAGAGAGGAAACACCACAGCTTTGTAAAATGTATCAAGCTTTTCTAATTACATGGGGTATAACTGCAGAGGTTTTGCCCGCTGCCACCTTCTCTCAGCCAGACACTCCCATAGCAACAGAAGCTGGAAATGGTAAGCTCCCTATCACCTCTGCCATCTTCAGAGGCCAGAAACTGTGCTGTGCTCCCCACACCCAGCATTTCTGAAAGCACTTTCCTAAGGGGATTGTCCTCTGACTAAACAGCAGGCTACACTGCCTTGCAGGAAGGCTGCCTAGGAAAGAGAAGGACTTTATAAGGACCTTATAGTATCATTGAAAAGTAGGGCTGGAAAGTATCTCCAAAGGCCATCTCAGTGCAGTCAGCATGGATTCATCAAGGGCAAATCATACCTGACCAACCTGAGTGGGTTCTATCATAGCTCTGTGTATGCAGGAAGACCAGTGGATGTCGTATACCTTGATAGTAGCAAGACTTTTGATATGGTCTCCCACAACAGGCAAGCTTAGGAGAGTGGACTGTAAGATGGACAAAAGAGTGGCTGGAACATTGGACTCAGACAGTGGTAATCAGTGGCTTAACCTCGAGTTGGCAGCCAGTATCAAGTGAGTTCCCCAGGGGTTGGTTCTGGGGCTGATTTTGTCCCATTGCTTCAACAACCAGGGAGATAGCATAGAGTGCACCCTCAGCAAGGTTGTAAATGACACCAAGCTCTGGAGAGTAGTAGATACATTGAATCAGAGTGATCTAGACAAATTGGAGGATTGGGCCAAAAGGAATTTCATGAGATTCAACAAGGACAATTGCAAATTCCTGCACTTAGGATGGAACAATCCCATGCACAAGTACAGGCTAGGGGCTGAGTGATTGGGCAGCGGCTCTCCAGAAAAGGACCTGTGGGCTACAGTGGACATTAAGCTGAATATGAGCCAATACTGTGCCCTTGTTTCCAAGAAGGCTCATGGCATACTGGGTTGCATTGGTAGGTGTGTTGTCAGCAGATCAAAGCAAGTGATTTTTTCCCCCTCTATTCAGCACTGGTGAGGCCACATCTAGAGCACTGTGTTCAGTTTTGGGCCCCCCACTACAGAAAGGATGTGGACAAATTGGAGAGAGTCTAGTGGAGGGCAACAAAAATGATGAGTGGGCTAGGGCACATGACTTCTGAAGCGAAGCTGAGGGAACTGGGCTTATTTAGTCTAGAGAAAAGAAGACTGAGAGGGGATTTAATAGCAGCCTTCAACTACCTGAAGGGGGGGGGTCCCAAAGAGGATGGAGCTAGACTGTTCTCAGTAGTGACAAATAACAGAACAGTACATCCAGTGTCCTGCTGTGCCAAGGATTGTTAAGAAATGTTGAGAGAAAAAATGCTCCAAGCAAAAAAAATTGAATTTCCAAAAAGCCAAGGGAAGTTTCAAAAGAAGACCTGTGATATGAAGAACAGATGGATATTAGCAAGAAAGGGAAGAAAAAGTGAAAGAGATTCAGCATCTTGGTGACATACACAATAAGCACCATTTTTTCAATACCACCAAAACTATCTGTGGTCCGAGGACTTGGGGACAAACCCCCTTGAGACCCAGGGAGGGGAGTGATCCGATCAAGGACAGAGATAACTTCAGAGTCCCTCCAACCCTTGACAAGGTGTGGAAAGCCATCAAACAGATGACAAGGCATTTGGAGCAGATGGAATCCCCACAGAAATCTTTAAGTGGGGGGAGAGGAGCTCACATCATAGTCCCATGTCCTTATCTTAAGGATCTGGAACGGTGAGAAAATCCCAGATGACTTCAGGAACTGCATGGTTGTGATAAATGTCAAGAAAGGAGACGTGTCCAACTATGAATATAACAGAGGGATTGCCTTGCTGTCCACCACAGGAAAGATCATTGCGAGAGCCTTCCTAAACCGTCTTCCACTTGCTGAAGAGCTCCTCCTGGACTCTCAGTGTGGGTTTAGGGCATCAAGAGGGAAAACTGACATGATCTTCACAGCTGCAGGAAAAATTCTGGAAACAAACCTTTCTACATTGTCTTCTTTGACCTCGCTAAATCTTTCAGCTCTGTTAACTAAAAAGCACTGTGGAGGATCCTTCTGAAGTCCAGATGCCACCTGAAAATCATCACCATTCTTCACCTGCTCCACAACAGTATGTGAGTGTTGGTTCTCAGTAACAGATCTATCTCAGATCCTCTTGGAGTTAAGCAAGGATGCATCATCATTCCAACACTCTTGTCGATATTCCTTACTATGATACTACATCTGACCACTAATAAGCTTCCAGTAGGAGTGGAGCTAAACTACCAAATGGATGGTAAACTGTTTAATCTCAGCTGGCTCCAAGCCAATCCCAAGACGACAACTCTGACCCCAATCATCAAGCTTCAGTATGCTGATGATAGTGTAGCCCATGCTTACGCAGAATCAGATCTTCAGGCAGTCATCAACACATTTACTGAGGCATACAAGAAAATGGGACTGACACTTAACATTCAAAAGATTAAGTCCTCCATCAGTAAGCTCTTAATGAGCAGTCTCCAGCTATGGTAATTCATATTCATGCTAAGACTCTGGAGAACATTGAGTATTTCTCATATCTTGCAAGCTCTCTCTCCCAGAAGGCTGATATTAACAAAGAAATCTAACATTGCCTCAGAAGTTCAAGTGCAGCATTTGGGCACCTGAGGAAATGAGTTTTCAAATATTGTGATAAACCAAGCTCATGATTTATCAAACAGTTGTGATCCCCACCTCACTATACAGAACTGGGACCAAGAGACACCTCATGTCATTGGAGAAGTAACATTAATGCTGCCTGAAGAGAAACCTTCTAATCCAGTGGGAAGACAGGTACACCAACATTATCATCATCTTGCAAGCAAATACCATGAACATCGGGGCAATGATCATCCAAAATCAGCTTTGCAAGGCTGGCCACATCATCTGGATATCTCACTCCAGATCCCTAAAGCAAGTTTTATTTCCCCAGCTCAGTCAAGGTGTATGCTCAAGAGCAGGGCAGAGAAAGCACTTCAAGGAGGTCCCCTCGGCCAATTTGAAAAAATGCAACATCAACTCATGGGAGACTATTGTCCAGGACTGCCCCAAATGGAGGGAGAGTCTGCTGCAAGGATTTCAGTACTTTGAAAACTTACAATGAAAACAGGAGATGGAAAAGCAGGGGCAGCAGAAACAGCATGTCATGGACTGAATCAAGAATCTGGAGCCACCTACCTCACATGGAAACAAGCTCCTGACTTGCGGCAGTCTGTCAATCCCAGATTGGCCTCATCAGCCATATCCAGATACACAGATAGGACAGTCATGGAAGACAGTCACCCTCTACTGTGGGGGATTACCAAAGAAGAAGAAAGCAGATGGACAATAGGACATGTGTCCTGCTTTGCAAGGATTGTTAAAAAATTCTCTGGAGATCCAAAGAAGAGCGCTATATGCCCTGCTTCAAAGGAGAGCAAAAATCTCCACAGCTTCTCAATCTGATATTGGGCTAGAACTCCTTCCTGACCCCAAGTCTTGAGATTGGCCTGACCCTGAGCAGAGGGGCAAGATCCTCTAGCTAGGAATCTCCAGGTTTTAGTCCCAGTAGGAGCATTAGCTAGCCAAAATTTTCAACTTTAGTTCCAGCCAATACCTAACATTTTTAAGAACATATTAAAAAAACATAAACCCAAAACAGCGATGCATGTTAGAGAGTTTGGGTTTGTTTGTTTTTTTTAATCCAAGCAGCAAAACCTACTTTGCTGTAACTTCCAAACAGGCAGGAATGGGCTCCTCTCACTGTTTTGTTTCCTGGATGTGCAATCTAGCTGGGATTTGTGTTTTCTTACTGAATAGGCAAACCTCTCCAACCCTATCACTGCAAGAACAATGCGGTACAGTTGCATCTTATGCGTATTTAACTTACGCGATTTCATCTATACATGCTCAGCTGCTGGGGCTGGCCGCCAGGTGCCAGCCAGGGCACGGCGTGTAGTGCGGCGTGCACGTGCCCGCACACGCCAACATGCTGCGGAGCTGACACTCAGTTGACTGCCCTGGCGAGACGAGGCGGCAGAGGACAAGAGGGGCGAGGAGTGTGTGTGGAAGGCGCAGCTGTTGCACTGCATGCATGGGCTGTGTGGCACCGCGCCTGCCTTGTCCAGGCCCTGCAGCGGCAGCAGCTGCTCGGCACCGAAGCTCGGTGATTTCAACTATACGCAATTTCAACTATACGCGCTGTCTTCGGAACGTAACCCCAGCATAAGATGCAACTGTACTGTACTTTCTTCCGGCATCACCATGACAAAAACAACCTAGTGGTAGGACCATCTTTACTACTGTGTGAGGGAGTCCCTTTCCCTCTTTGCTCCACTCCTACAGGAACTGGTCCCCCAAGATGTGTAAAAGTCCAAGATAGGGATTGCATACTTTGATCATGTGGGTGAAAAACTGGGGATTCCTCTTAACATGAGAATGATGCTAGAATGCTACTTGTGGCTGTGATTATGACAAGGTCACCCCCAAGGATGCCTCAGTAATCACAGCGAGGATTTCCTCAATAATCAAACAAGGTTTTTGCTCACCCATCCCACCCCAAGCACAGCTCTGCTTGTTGCTGCCGTCAACTCCCATGCTTGCTTCCTGTGCTTTCATATTTGAGGAGATGGAGATGTCCAATCCATATCCACTTTTCTGCTCCCAAGCCATGGTGAACTTCCAACCTAGCTACCTGCCTATATGTTCTGACATAACAGAGAGAAGTAGACATTGGGAGATGTATTGATATATGTTCTCCTAGGGATTGGGGCAGGGGAAGGGCAAAGTCTTTCTAGGATTGAGGCAGGGCTGCATGGGTTTTTGAAAGTGCAGTTCAATGATTGTTTTTCCTGTAAGCCTCAGATCTGCCTCTCAGGCCCAGATTTTGTAAAAGAATCTGGGGCTGGAGCTCTCAAGTGCTGCCTCAAGTGACCTCTCATCTACAACTTTGATGTCACATCCACCTCTGCTGTAGCACTAGACAGCTGTGCCTGTTTCTGTCTTCAGGGACACTTCCCTTTTCAATAGTGCCCATCTTCAGCAGTGCTCATTTTTAACAGTATCATTTCTGTTCCCTGAGAAATGAACTTGCCAGCCTTTCCCATAACTGTACCTTTTCACACATTCCCCACTTACCTTTCTGTCTGCCTTCTGTGCCCTGGGAAGGCTGCAGTACAGGGAACCTCAGTGCTTGTCCCTATGTAACCTTAGAATGCTTAAGAAATAAAGATTTTGCTACTTATTTGCAACCTGGGAGAGCAGAGGGTGCATGATTCTAGCTGTTCCTGCTGCTGGGAAGAGCTGCTTGATCCAGGTCTACCCAGGGACCACCCGTTAACAGGAAACACAGAACTGGTTTTGGCGGTTGGGGGTGGTGTTGGTGGAACTATGGATGGAGTTTGGAAGGACAAATGATTGTGTTTTTCAATGCATTAGAGATGGATGGGGGCTGTATTTCCAGCATTTGCAGGAAGGAGCATTGTTATGCTCTTCTTAGCCACAGAGGATAGCCTTAGGGTTAAACAGGTTGTTGTACCCAAATATGAGTTGCTTTCTCCCTTGATTACTTATGATGTGTGAAATGGCCTAGGGCCCTGGATAGGTGCCTTTGGTCCACCTCAGAGAAAAGATGAGGGGTGGGAGGGATGACCTTACAGTTATTCACAGAATTTACAACCACTGGTACCTTGAGCCCTGTGCATAGCCCACCCAGGGTGGAGGATTAACAGCAATCCCCACCCCCGCCCATAATTTTGTAGATACCCACAAGTGGCCCCTCCTGCCTAGGCATGGTCCCTTTCCTAAGAAGTGAGGTTGGAGGTTTCATCTGTATAGGCAACCCTTGCTTAACGCTGCTTCGCTTATTGCTATTTCGCTATAACGCTCATTTTAAATTAACACCTGGTTGAATTTAACGATCAGTGAGTTTCATTATAATGCTCGTGGTTGACATCTTGGGTCATTAAAAATGCTTGTGGTCACCATCAAAAACTTTGGGTCATCAGAAACTTTTGGTTTCGCTTAACACTCGTTTCACTTAATGCTCGGTTTTTTGGGAACCAATTAAGAGTGCTAAGTCGGGGTTGCCAGTACCTGGCTCCCCATCACTTCCATGTAGTGCCGCATAGAACCTTGCATTTACATGTGCAGGGCTTGCTCTGGGGGCATCACCCTTTGTGCTAGGACTGGGAGGAGGGGTGGGTAGCTCTGAGTCTTGAGGTTCTGGGTCTTTGGGTCTGTATCTGGGTCCTGGGACTGGGGTTCTGGCTCTTTCTCTCAAGGTTACAGAGGTTTGGATCCTGTTCAGGGGACACATCCCCCCACCCCCTGGCCAGTACCTTCCTGGTGTGCAACATGGGGCTGTGGAGAGGGGACAGATTTTCCCAAAGTTGACAATGGACAGGGGTTGCTCTACACTTGTCTAGAGCAGTGGAGTTCAGCCCCTTTCACAGTCTCTCACTGGAGGGGAATGGGAGTCCAAAGCAATGCATGCTGAAATTCATAGATTCATAGATTCATAGATGCTAGGGTCGGAAGGGACCTCAATGGATCATCGAGTCCGACCCCCTGCATAAGCAGGAAAG
>NW_017728948.1:57979212-57987941 GCF_001723895.1 Crocodylus porosus
CGTATTGTCTTTTACTTGGGTTGCCATCCTCAGCTCCATGGTAGCTTTGGCCTGTCTAACTGCCTCCCTACAAGCACGAGCAGAAGAGGTATATTCCTCTTTGGTGATCTCTCCCTGTTTCCACTTTTTATGTGCTCCCCTTTTGGCCCTTAGTCTGCCCTGGATTTCTCCAGGGCAGAGGGCATCACAGTATCTCCAATTGATAGGGTAAATGTACAATTCTTCTCTGGTAGAAGCTGTACTGGAGGTAATCTCTACCTCATGATTCATGGTAGAGATTTCCATCATGCATGCCATTTTTAGACTGAGGGAAGCACTGTGAACACATTAACACCTAACATTTCTACAGAGGAACTGCAGTTCTACCAGTGGAAATGTAACACTTGTACATACCTCTCATGGCAAATTTTGTTTGATGCATCATTGTTGCATGGTAGTTTCATACCATACTAAACAATTGCAAGAAAATTTGGGAAAAACACTAAACTATTGGTTAATTTCACATATGTCCATGTATAGTTAGAATATCTTATTTTTATGAGGGATTTTTTATTAATATGTAACGGTATATAAATACAAAGCAAAAAGAGACTGATGAAACTCTAGGAAAATGGTACTCAAATATGAACAATCAAAAAAGGATGGGAAACTTCAAAGGACAATATTCTAAGTTTCAATTTGATTTCATGGTGGTTGCATTAAGGCAGGGGTCAGCAGCTCTTGGCCCATGGGCCAGATGTGGTCCATGCAGAGATTTGATCTGGGCCTGTCAAGGTTAGATCTGGCCAGCAGCAGCTTTCAATAGCATGTAGAACCATTGGTGTAGACAATCAACAGCTGCATGCAGTGACAGGCAGTAACTGGCAAAGGAAGCAGCAATGGCTGAGTTGAAAGTGGTGGCCCATCTTGTAGCCACACTTTGGCCCACCATTGGTAAAAGGTTGCTGACATCTTACTTAGGGGATAAGAAACTGCACTTAGTACATCCAATAAAAGGGAAATTATGTTCATTGCATTGAAATACAGGTTAACATTGGGCAGTGAGACCCAACAGGAGAACAGCTGTGGATCACCATTAAAGGTGATTGCCCTCTCACCATCTTCATACAAATATAAGTGCTTTTCAGAGGAATACAGATGGTTTCCTCGTGGTTGGAATTCTATAGATATTCTAAAGTTCACTGTGATAGAAAGGCAAAAAAGTGGCAACATCTCCCAGGGTTCGCAAATTCTGTCCAAAATTTGGTCAATCTAGGTCCCACAGGCATGCTTTAACACTGAACTTTTAATAAAGCCATACTTCAGTACATCCTTAATCCCATCATCTCCCCATGCAACAAAGCAGTGGCTAAAAGCAGTGTTAGGCAGTATGTCAGAACTATTACTTCTGAGAAGAACTTGAAATCTCTTTCAGTGTGTAAAGTGCAGAAAAAAATCTGGCATAAATACAGATCAGATTTTAACTATGTGTGATTTACAAAATCTGCATGGTCATTCTAGTATATTGTATTTATTTGCATATTAACTCGCTTTAAGTATTTTTAGCTTTTCACACTAGCTTTATACTTAAATATCTTATTGCTTATGCACGATTTTGCAAAACAGGTTTTATTTTAATAGACACAAATAATAATCCTTCCATTTTCAGTGTTCTTAATGATTTTTTTTTTGTATTTTCTTTTTATTTTACAGAGTTACATACATGGGAGCAGTCAAGCTCAATTTGTTGCAGAATCACATATTATACTACTACTGAGTATCCTTCAGAATGGTAATGAATAGAAAAAGGAAAGGAAAAGCAGAGTCTTCTATTAAATGAAATTGTTCTTGACAGTGAATGCTACTGAAGCCTTAAACAGGTATTGCACATTTGGCTTGCTTACTATGCGATTAACCAGTGACTAAGTGTTGTTAAAATTGTTGGGGATTGAGGTTGCTGCTGGTCCCTAATATGCATCTCTCAACCTGCTAACTTTCACTGGCTGATGGTTAGTATTTTTCTATATCTTTACATCAATTGTCAAAAATGTATTTTATGTATTTATTTCCACTACCAACTATTTTTATAATTCTCATCTCAGCTGTCATCTCTGATAAAATCACTAGGGAGAGCATATAATTTTCAAAATGAAGAATTAGTTTATTTATTAAAATAAATGATCCTTCACATACTTTGATTTAGAAAATGAACACCTAATTATGTAAGTATGCCATTATTACACAAACGTGCCTGTACGAAACATTGTGTCTACTAGTTCAGTGGCAAAATTCCTTCAGTCCCAATCTGGGCCAATGACAAGACAATTTCACTATCTTCAGAGTGAATTGGATCAAGATCTTTGTGAACATTTCTTAATAATAACATGCAAAAGAAATACAAAGCCTCTGTGTCTTCTTTAACCCTAGCTCCCTCCAACTTTTATTTTGAAACTTTTATTATGAAAACAATAAAATATGATTTATGTAATTGATCATAGTTAACCTTCTTCTACACGGGGAAGAGAGAGAAATAAATCATATTTATCAGATTGTGGAGCAATTGCCAAAGCTTCATGTTTAGGAAGCATAATTACTTCCCTGTCACCTCCAACAAATTTTGGGAGCTTGGTCTCTGGATTAACACTGATGTTAGACCTGCCCCTACTCCCTTCAGAACTCCCTGAATCCTTTTAAAGGTGGGGTTTTTTTCAGGCTGGCAGCTCATCCCACGTACATTGAACCCCCAGAAAGGCTTCTCCACCTTTTGTCCCCTTCATGTAGTGAAATTGCATCAATTTTGCTGCTTATGAGGTCTTATTGTACCTCTGATCATAATTACATTGAAGTCAATGGAAACTTTCCCTGGGCTTCACGTGGTTTGCATCAGGCTGTAATATCATAATTAACCTTCCAACAAGTTGAGATGTTACCACTTAGAAGAGATGGCAGCATTTTGACATTACCATTTCCTAAACTTATACTGGCATTTAAAAAATAATAATAATAAAGAATGTGTCACTCGGGGTTTGATGATGACTAGATATACCTGAAATATGAAAATAGAAAATTGCATCAGGACAAATTGCATCTGTGTCTCTGCTTAGCTTTTCCCTCATTCATAACAAATCTGTGATCCAGAGTTGTACACTTCAGAAATTCTGCCTATGTGATGGAACAGGCTGGCAAAATCCTTCAAACCATGTTATTTTAGACCTTTAACTATGATTTTGCTGCTGGTGGTTTTTACTGGTAGCTTCTCTCACTTTATTGCTTTGTTTCCTTCTCTTCAGCTGATGAGTAACTCCAGGTTTGAAAGGCTAATCCTCTGGTCTCTTTAGTATAATATCTCTCAAACAAACTTTTTCTATTCCCACCACACCACACCAAAAGAAAAGTTCTGCAAGTAGAAAGGAAAAACTAATTATTATAGCTAGATAGCTCTTCATAAACATCGGAGCAGACTATATAATGCTGCCCCAAGTCTTCGTTATGCCAAAGAGTATTCATAAGACATCACAGTTGCCAAATTCTTCATTGTTGATAGTGCAGAAGGCAGGGCAGAGTGGCACGTTAGAGCTTAAATCATCCAGCAATGCATAAACTTCTACAGTTGGTACTGGGTTTATGACCCAGTCCTGATACCTTGTTCTGACCAATACAGGTAACTAACTATCTGTCTGTACACATTGCCTATAATGTGGTTGTGGCTCAGTAGCAGGGATCCTGGTTTTCTCTGCATCACTGGGGCCATGTCACACCCAACCCACTCACCTGCCATGATTTGATTTTCCTATAGGTGAACCTGGACTCACCTGGGGGTGATATAGTAGTTCTCTGTGGGCCATGTGTTATCGTGGTGGTCTATCTTCTGTGGGGTTTCTCCTCCCCTACAGCCCACCATTTTCTGCTTGGGTGTTGTTGCCACTCTCACTAAGATGTTGAGTGTGTTGCTACCTGCTCTTTCCTGCAGGGAGACTGTTGGGGCTTGACTCTGTGGATCCAACCACTGCCTTTGGTTTTGCAAAAAGGAAAAACTAAACAGATATGGTCAAATGGTTCAGACCTGGCAGCCAGGCAGGGCACTGATGCCTTGCTGCCCCAAGTTGTTCCCCTTTTTCAGAGTCATGGGTTGTTTTGGGCCTTGTGAACCCCTCTTGTCCCCACTCTTGGCCCCTTCTGCCTCTTGATGAGATGTTTTCTCTGAGTGGGCCCCTTCCTGATCTGGCACCGGGCCAGGTCTGCCTTTGCCTCAGAGCAGTCACTATCATGCCTGTGCGAGGCCAGTGCTCCCCTCAGCTACTTGCTGGCATGCTCCCTATTCTCATATGGTCCTCATGGACCTGTACTATCTGAGGGCCTGTTTGGGGAGACTTTTCCTCTGTTTCCCCCTAGCAGGCTTTCTGCAGCTACCTGTTTTGAGCCCCTCTGGGCTTAGGTCCTTCAGCATGGGCTCCTGGGTGAGCACTTGGCCCTTGCTGAAACACACATAGGGTCCTGCTTGGCTCCATCTGCCAGAAGGCCTTCCTACGGTGTCTCTTGGGTGTTCGTGGTAAAAAAAAGTACTCACAGCTTCTCCACAATCCCAACTGGGAGAGAGGCAGCTGGTTCCTCAGCTGCCACACAGAGGGCAGCCAGCTGCGGGGAACACACCAGCTCATACTCCCCAACAGTGGGAAGAGTGTCCTCTTACCCAGGGAGGACATGCCTCCTCCCCGGGCCCATTAGCAGGGGTAAAAACAGGCAGACCCACTTCCAGTAACCTGGCTGCTCTTCTCCCATGCTCCAGTCTCTGGTGCTCTTTTGGCCTGCTGCCCTGGGGCTCCAGGTGAACCAGAGGCATCCTTCTGGTTGGTGCAGAGCTGGCCAAGTTAAGTGCAGCCCTGCCCTCCATGCCATACCAGGCAGGTAACTTGGGTGTGCACCGTTACAGGGGCTTCATTCTGAATAAAATTTGAATGGTATAAGTTGTCTCCTAAAGTACATAAATATATATTAGCTAACAAAGGAAACAGGCAGGCAACTATTTCATCTTCCAGAGCTAGCTAGCAACCATTCTTCCAATGTGGTATTTATACCAGTATTCCATCCTGAGTGAGTGATCAATGGAACAGGATATATAGCTTGCTAGGCATCCTTGAACAATTGTGTTTCTTGTACATCATCAAACAATCTTGCTGTAACTGACCTTTTATTTTTGCAATTTTTTGTGTTTTAAATGTAATGCTCTCCTCAAATGGAAAGAGAACCCCATGATGAAGTATTCTCCTTTCTCATTTTTGCCATATCTAGTCTTTTACTATATAGTTCTTGGAAAACAAAGAAGCAGCCCACAATTTTTATATTCCTATTTTTCTATATTTTTCCCTGAACTGTGGTAGTAACAGTTTATATTTCCTGTAAAGCCCTAATGTATGATACTTTGATTTTAATATGCCCTGTTTTATGCATCAGCCAACTTGGTACATGTATTTACAATGTGATTTCTTGTTTGGCTACACATCCTGCATTCTGGACTTAATATCTTTCCTACCAGATAATTTAGCTTTAACATATCTTGTACAGCTGTTTTCCTAAAACACGAACTTGAAAAATTCTCTGTTTTTCTTTTTCTGTTCATTTCTGCCTCTTTATCTTGTCATCCCAAGGTCTCCACAGGAGTACAACCTTTAGTTTTGGAATTTTATCAAAAATCCAAATCAGTCCATCTTCGCTGTCTCATAGATTTTGCTATTATTGCACATTCATTTTTCCTGCCATCTTCAATAGCTCTTCAACAAGATCTTCAACAGCGTTCAGTCCTTTTCCTCCATCCTTCTTGGAAGATGCCTGTCCATATCTGAGTTTATGCTCATTACATTTTATTTTGCTAATTTATGTTTGTCATCCTGCCCACTGCCTTTGGATCAAGTCTTCATTCAGTTTACTAGATGAACCAATAGAATACTGCGTAACTTCAGTGCCAGAATACTACGTAACTGCAGACTAAAGACTAAGCTTTAGTCTTATCTCTGTTTCATTAATTGAGCTTTGTTTTTAAATGTTTTTAATAACCCTCTAAGTAATCTTTCTGTAATTTCTGTAACGTCTCCCTCATTTCTGTATAAAAACTTGCTAAATCCTTAGTGTTCAATAGTATGATATCTTTTATTGTCAGATTCTGTTCTTTTCAATATTCAGGCAGGATGTTTTTAATATCTTAAGATAAGAAGATATGCATCCCCTTTACCCCAAGACCATTCTTACTTCTTGGGAAGAAAATCTTATGGTTTTAATTATTGAGTAAATTATTTTAAACCATATTCTAGCCATGTAGTTTTGTTGTCAATATAAGAATAGATCTGAAATAGGATTCTCTCCTTAATAAATGTTATTTATGTAACTTAGCAATGCAAAAAAACAGAAATAAGAATATAACAAGGTGTTATTTGAGAAAATCCCACACTGTAGTCTTACCTCACATAGTATTTTACTTGTCCAACTGCCTACTTTTCTAAGCTACTCCGTATACATTTCACCAACGTATGTATTTTCATTATTTGAAACATAAATATAATCCATTCATGGGACTCAGTACTATATGTATTTACGTACCATATGTATTCAAATGCAAGACAACCCTGAATGTTAGACAACTCCTGAATAATTAGATTCTACACACAGAATTAAAAAAAAATATTAGAATAGACCAGGTATGAAATTTAATTATTAGAGCATCATCTTAAATTCATCCCCGCCACTACTGCTGGTGGTGGGAGGGAGAGGTGATGAGGCTTGCAGTAATGGGGCAGGTGGTGGGGGACAGACAATGGAAGAGGCAATAGGGGAAGGCATATGGTAAGGCAGACTGTGCGGGGGAGGTGGTAGGAGCAGGCAGCTCACCCCCCTGCTTCCTGTCACCTCCCTCTTGCCCTCATTGTGCCTTTCCTCAACCCACTCCACAGCCTCAAATTGTCCCAATTCTCTGTTCTGTTTCACCCTACTCCCATCTCCATGCTGCTTCTGCCACCCACAACCCCAGGTCCAGGTCCCCGTCCCACTTCCTCCCATCTCTCCCACCCACTGAATTCTCTTCCCACTACCTGCCCCACCACCCCTCCCTCTCCTTACCTTTGCTCTGCACCAGCAGGCTCCTATCTTGCTGTAGCACAAAGCATAGCTCCAGCACACCCCATAGCATTGGTGTGAAACTGGTACTGCTGTTCCAGCCCAGCCCTGTAGCAGCACCAGCAGGGAGCTGGGTCTGCTGCTCTGAGACCAGGCTGGGACAGCAGTTCCTGCTCTGTGCCACTGCTCCTACAGAGCTATACTGACGCTCTATGCCCCGGTCTGCAGCAGGGAAAGAGCCGACTGGCAGGAGTGCAACAGAGAGGGAAAGAGAGAGGAAGAAACAGTATGGGGGGGAGACCATGGGCTGCAGGGGAGGAGTGGCAGGGTGTGCAGAGGCAGTGGAGCAGGTAGATGGCAGCTGTGGCCCTGGCTTCAGCTCCAGCCCCAGTCCCAGGTTGAGGCCAAAGTCACATCAGCTTCCTGACCCCTTTTCATCTCTCCCCTCTCCCGTTCATACCGCCCCCCCCTCGCTGCCTCATGCTTCATTGTAAGGCAAGGGGCTTTTTACCACATGTTAAATGGAAGGGAAAACCACATCTTCTATAAGTACAGAAGCAGTGTACACCATTATCTGGGAGAATGGTTATTCAGCAGTGCTCCCCAAGGGATAACTAGGCCTAATGGCCACAAACTTCTGGAAGGCCAATCTAGACTGAACATAAGAAAAAACTTCTTTACAGTTTGAGTGTCCAGGATCTGAACAGACTCCACCAATAGGTGGTTTAAGCACCTACTCTGGACTCATTCAAAAGGCATTTGGATTCATGTCTTGCTGGGATCATTTGACCCCATCAGATTTCCTGCCTCTGGCAAGGGGTTGGACTTGATCTTGTGAGGTCCCTTCCAGCCCCTAACGTCCATGAAATCTGTGAAATGATTAAATATGGTAATCTGTCCAACACAGTAGGAAAATTATTTTGTTTTCCTTCTGACATCAGTCAGTATAGTTTTGCATACCATCAGATCATACTTTATCCCATATCTCTTCTGTATACTTTTGTTAACATGATTTGTCAGCATCTTGCTAATGATTCCAGTAAGAAGTTTCCATATCATTAGCAAGCAAATCACGGGTCTTAAATTTTTAATGCAAAGGGTTTGAGGTGGGGCAAGAGACGCATGCAAGCTCATCTGGATATGCCTTTAGAGATTTCAAAATCTCCACGGGTAACAATTTGCAACTTGCATATGCCACCGGTCTTTCCAGTCCTCCATCCTCCTGCATCAGTACCACACCAAGGTCCGCTTCTGATGCATCTGTCTGCAACACAAAGGGTTTCGTAAAATTGGGTGTGTACTACTTCCTCTTCGCACAGAGCCTTCTTCAGTAGTTGAAAGCTTCTAACCATTTTCCCCCTTTTTTGAGGGTCCTTTTAGTGCATCTGAGAGCGGTGCTGCCAGGTCCGAGAAATGTGGTATGCGGGCGCTTTTCATCTGCCCCCTTCTTGACCCAGAACAGGCGTGTGTAATATTCAGAGTTAATCTCTAACCTGTAGAGTATTGCTGCCTTAACAGCTTCATAGTCCCAGGCGTCCTCCCTGAGGAGTGTTCGGTAGGCCACTTGGACCTTCTCCATGACTAGGGTGCCTAACTGGCTAGCCCGGTACCCCTTGTCCAGGCCCGTCAGGATGGCATGTCTTTCA
>NW_017728948.1:57988041-57992371 GCF_001723895.1 Crocodylus porosus
AGTACCAGAGACTGAAAAATACAACAGGTACTTATGAGACTCACTCTGCTCCCTTATCACCTGCTCCTACAGCTGGTCCCACCACATCAGGCCCCCGGACCTCTAAGGACTCTAGCTGACCCTAAACTGGGTCCACCCTGGACTGCAGGCTACTGTGTCCTCCCTTCCACTCTTTGCCCAGCCTGTGGGTCCATTCGACCCTGGGTGATCCCCCTGGGTACATCTTCCCCATGTCTCCTGCTGGGGCAGCTCTATGATGCTGGGGCCCATCTTCTGCAGCCCTCCACACTGCCTATTCCCTTCATCCCCCACCGGGGACACCTCTTCAAGCCCTCCTGAGCCCACAACGGTCCCACCTGGTTGGGCGTCTTAACCACTGCTGGCCTCTCCACTTCTATTGCAGTAAACCCAGGCGTTCACCTCTTCCTGCTCTTCCCGGTCTTCTAATTCAAGTCCTCAGTCTGAGCAGGGTGCCTCTGCTTCCTCTCCTGTCCCATCAGCAGCATCTTCCCTGCAGCAGGCTTCCCAGTGTTCTTCCATGCTCCGGGAGACAGTCTTCCTTCCTCTTCCCCGCTGTGTGGACTCCATGAGCGATTTCCCGGTTGGCCATCCTCCGGGTCTCTCCCCCTCTTCTCCACCAGTGACTCTTTATCTGCTTTGTCCAGTTCCTGCTGCCCCCTGTATCAGCTGGCTGCAGCTGTATGAAGGCACAGCTAACGAGCCGCTCAGGTCCCACCGCCGTTTCCAGCTTCGCCACAGATCCTGCTACAGGTGAGGAATTTTCTGTTTCTTTCTTTTTCCTTTTCACTGCACCATTGAGTTCCTGAACCCCGGGGTTCCCCCCTGGCTCCTCGGGGTCTGTCCCTTGGCTTCTCCCTGTGACTGTGTCCTTTCCTGTATTCTTTTTAATGAGCACAGACCCTCATTTATGCCTTCTGGCTAGGTATACCTTTTACTAGAATTTCTGTATGTATCTTAGCTGAGGATGTACATTTCATAACCTCTTCAACCAAAAATTCTGAATTCCATTCCATCCTAGTGCTTTCCAGTTAGGTCTTTTTTTCAGAATTCTTTGTTCATCATCATCCATGATCTGCACTTCAGTTTGATTAATCACACCACTCTAGTCATGTAATCTTTTTTTTTCAGTATGCTTTGCCAAAGTATTATATGGTGCCTTCGTTTCCTAGAGTTCGTTCAAAAAATCAATCAAGCTTAGTTAATTTATCATTATATTTTTTACATTTTTCTTCTGATTCTGTCTGAAAAATTACCCTTGGTCACCTTCAAAAACTTTGTTTTGCTGATAGTGTTGTTGTTTCTCTGTTTTGTTTTTAAGTTGCCTAGTATGTACCATTCTGCTTCAAACCTTCTTCAGCTTTTGAAGTGTTATGAGATATTTTTGTTTCTCACAACTGCAATAATGTTGATCTTCTTTTTTCCCTTCTGCAATTCCATGTAATGATTTTCTTTTGTCTTAACCACCAGGACTTCCAGTTAAATCAGATCCCTGTGATGCCTTTTCCATGGCAAAGATTTCTTTTATTTTCTTCTGTAGATCCTGAGTTCTTTTATTGCTACCAAAATTGCACATCAATGCAGCTTTTGTAAACTTCTGATGCCATTAAAGAAATGATTCCCAATCAGGCTATAGCACCTTGAGTGCTTTGAGATCCTTTCAAGGATGTTGTGGTGTAAAAAGCAATGTTAGCACTCTTAGGGCATATCCACACTTGCAAGCATGTGCATTTGCAGCAGCTCAAATAGAAGTGGTACTAACTTGAGCCAGGGCTTTTTGCCTCAGCACACATGCTCAGACATACACTTTGTTGTGGAGCAAATTGTGCCACTTGGGGCAAAATAACCCTGCCTGGCTCCTCCCAAATCTACAGCCGGGGGAGCTAGAGCCCGGGGCCAGCACCTGTGCTGTCTTCATCAGTATGAAAAGCTGCCCTGGCAAGCAGCTCAGGGCTACTCACACTTAGGAGCTCCTGGGGCCCAGTCAGTTGGTATCTGGGGACACTACCCCTTGTGCCAGCTGGACTGCTGCAGCAGCATCCTAAATCCATTTTTAAAAATACCCCAAAATCCATGTTCTTCCATAATTAAAACAAAAGAGCACTACACACACACATACACGGTGGTGCACTCTGAGCCTGCTGCTACCAACTCGCAGGTCTTGAGGACAGCGCGATGAGCCCAGCTGGGTCCTGCTGGCCCTGGGGCCACTCATGCTGCCTGGCCTGGCCAGTCCCATGCAGACCGGTCCCAGGGCTGCCAGGACCCAGGTGGGCTTGGCATGCTGTGCCTGTGTGCCTCACCGAGTCCTGCCTCTGGTGGCAGCACTACCTTCCCCTCTGTGCCTGCAGGGAGGTGTCACATGGTGGGACCTGGCCCAGCCCAATGCGGCTCGCTAGTCCAGCTTTGCACTGGAGCAAGTCACATGGCTCTGGGAGGCACAGCTCCTGTGCATGTCTCCAAGAGCCCTTCAATCTGCTCCAGTGCAAGGCCAGACTAGTGAGTGACACCAGGCTGGTCCAGGTCCCACCGCATGCTGCCAGCTTCACTATAGCTGCTCTGCACCCCCAACCCAGCTGCACACGAGCTACTATTCCCCCTGCCCTGCACACCCGGAGCTATCCCCTCCACCACTCCCCACACCCCCTTGGCATTCCCTTCCACTCCTCACAGCCCTCAACAGCCCCCGACATCCCCCTGCCACTCCTCACACCCGTTCACTCCCACCCACACCCATAACCCATCCCATGTCCATAACTTATTTTTGACAATGCCAAGGCAGCAGGAGCATCATGGACTCTTTGGCCACAAACCAGAGTGTCTGTCCTGGAGGACTGACTCCCTGCTGGCTCCAGCTATGGTCTGGGACCATGCCTTTCCCCACTCTTCTGTGGAGCGTTTTTTTTTGGGTTTTTTTTACCCCTGGATATCCAGGGGTCTGATTTTGTCCCCACACTGCAAACTTACAGTGCAGGGAATGTTTTTTCATTCCCGCACAATGCCTCTTGACCCATCTCAAAGGGTTTGAGGTGGGGCAAGAGACACGTGCAGGCTCATCTGGACATGCCTTTAGAGATTGCAAAAAGGAATTAATGGCACTGAAAACATTATAACCTGTTGTGGTCTGTCTGAGTTCTTTGCAACAGAAAAAAAAATGCTCTATTCTTCAGTAGTCAAAAAATTGAGTGAAATCTAAAGCTTACTGGCATTTTTAGAGGGGTTTCTTGAAAAGTTTGAAAACCACTGCCTTTCGGTATCACTTCAAGGCATTTATGAATGATTTCTGTGAATTACCTAAGCTCCTGCTTTTCCATGCATTTGCAGGGCAGAAATCATATCCCCCTCGATAGATCAACCAGTTGATTCCAAAATGTTCTTGCTCATGCTGATCTCAGTGCTTTCATTCTTCTCTTTCTAAGTTCTTTAGTATGGTTAGCTGATTCAGTGGTAAATTTTGGAGAAAACAAATCATCATCTTCTCCTTCAAGCAAAAAAGGGGCAGGATTCTCTTTCCTTATGTCCTTAGTTCTCTTTTTTAGGGTATCAAATCAAAAGTATTAAACATTATATGAAAACATAAAAAAATGTCATAACTTCAGGAAAAATAGTCTTATCACTGAATGGCAATTAGCCTTATTGCTGAAAGGCCGTCACATCACAGAAGGGGGCTTCTTTCTAAAAAATTCCCTCATCATCCCAGTAATAATGAGGTCACTAAACAGTTACTATTACCATCTACACCAAAAATAGTCTCAATATTTAGAGAGGAAAAAAGTCTGCTTGGCAACAAAGATTATCTTGCTTTGAGTTTCAGGTATTAGTCACATTTAGGTCAAATCCTTGTTTCTTTACATAATCTTCTTAGCAAATCTTTTCCTATTGATGTACTCTGTTGTGGACAGTGTTTAAAACATGGCTTTCTTGTCCCAGTAAGTTATACCAGGGTGTTCAACCCAAAGCCATGGCCCACATGCCCCTCATTTGGCATGCCAGGGTTGAGCACCACTGAATTATATTAATGAATAGGAAGCAATCCTACTTATCCAGGTGTACAGACCTGAGGCTATGTGAGCAAATGTTAGAGAAATTAGAGGCTGGAAATGCAAAGAAGCCTTAACCCAGGATGCTGAAGCTGCCATCACAATCCAGCACAAAGGAATTTCATGAAGGAACTGTTCCATAGTAGAAGGGAAAATTAGAACACCCCCCCCAGACACTGAATTAATATTTTCCCCAAAAGAAAAAAAAATGTAATCATAAATATTCAAATTCTCCATGAGTTTGAGACATAACACTTCTTTTATAGGGGGGG
>NW_017728948.1:57992506-57997855 GCF_001723895.1 Crocodylus porosus
AAAAAAAAAACAAAGGAAGAACTTGTAAGAGAAGTTTAAAAATGATAAAATGTTCTACAAATATGTTGGCTAAAGATGATAGTTCTAGGAATCTGGGTCTGGAGCTCAGTGGAGAAGGTAAGCTAGAAATGGAACAGGGATAAAAATTGAAACTGCTTTCTGCTTTGCTTCATTCTTATTTAAACAACAACAAAAAAAGTAAAATATGTCCAGACAACTACCAGAATCAGTATATGAAAAGCAGGAAGAGGTCAAGTATCAAAATATTCGACAAATTCAGTGAATTTAAGACAGCAAGGCCTAACAACTAACTAAAGACATCCATCATCTGCTTGTCAGCTCCAGACCCTGGGGCAGCACTGGGTATCTTGAATCAGTTCCAGAGGAGTCTGGGGCCAGAGCTGGTTGTCAACTCCAACTAGGACAGCCCTGGTCCATTTCAAGACAGTCACAGCTCCAGTGCGATCTGGGGCAAGGTATTGGGGTGATGCTGGCCATATTTTTACGAGGCCCTAGATCAAGCCAGGGGACAAAGGGGGTGAGATAGTTCTGGGACCAGAGAGATACAAGAATTAGAAGACAGCTTCCATGAAGAGGGGTTGCACCCCAGGACCAAGGAGGCAGTTACCCTGGCATCAATTTGAAGGAGATAACTGGGGAGAACTTCCGAGAAGAACAAGCAACAGAACCAGCCTTCCGACAGGTGTTCAAAGAGTACATTGCCAAATTAGAGGGGGTGATAGAATGGCCATAGCTACTGGCAAGATATCCTCATTTTGAGGTAAGAGATGGTTAGATGGATTACTCGGGTGGGTATTCCCCAAGAGATACTCTCTAATCAGCACCCAAATTTTATGTCCCAAGTACTCAGAGATGTTTGTGAGACTTTTAAGATCTGTCACCTAAGACCATTGGTGTACCACCCACAGACCGATGGTGTAGTCAAAAGATTCAATTGGACATTGAAAGCTATGATCAAGAAGAGTGTGCAAGGAGACACTAAGATGTGGGGGCTATGTCTTCCCTCTTACGTTCACAGTCTGGGAGGTTCCCCAAGCATCCTTGGGATGTTCTCCCTTTGAACTGATTTACGGACATAAGCCACAGGGTCTATTTGACATTGTTTGTGAGATTTGGAAAGAGAGTGAGCCTGGGAAGGGAAACGGCTCTTGTCAGGTTAGAGAGTAGCAAGAATGGCTTGAAAAAGTGAGACAGATTGCCCAAGATAATTTAGAGAAGTCAAACCAGTCAGAAGTAGAGGTACGACGAGGGCACCTGAAGGAGAGAATTGCAGGAAGATAATTTGATTTTAGTCATGCTGGTGGATTGCACCAGTAAGTTAGTTTCCAAGTGGCAGGGTCCTTTCAGGATATAGAGGAGGGCAGGCCCTATGAACTATGAAGTGGACCAGCCTGGGCAGCGAAAGGCTAAACAGATTTATCATATGAATCTGTTAAAGAAATGGGAAGAGCGTGAAAATTACTTGACGGAACCCAGAGAGGTGGAAGAAGAATGGTCTCCAGCGTCCAGAGATTTCCAAGAAGTTTTGGTACCACCACAAAGGGACTTCTCTAGGGGCTCTGTGATTCCTCAATGATGCCCCAGGTTGCCATTTGTTCTAATTCCCACTGCACTGGTAGGTATATGGCCTGGGGCATATACTCCAGCATTCCCTCACCACTTGCCCTGGGCTAGTCTAATCCCATGGCAACAAAGATTATCTTGCTTTGAGTTTGAGGTATTATTCACATTTAAAACATTTACCAAAACTCAACGGGGCCATCCAACTCTTGTTAATTTTAAGAAGGTAAACACCATCTCCTTGTTCAATGCTTTTCCAATGCATGACATCAAAGAAATGTTAGGGGATAGGGCAGGCCAAATTCATCACGACACTAAATTTGACAAAAGACAACTGGCAGATTCCCATGGCATCTGAGGACAAAGAGAAGACTGCATTTGAAACCCCCTGGGGCCTATACCATTTCACGCACAGGCCCTTTGGTCTGCATGGGGCTACTGCCTCATTCCAAAGGTTAATGGACAATAATAGTTAGCCCATCAAGAATATGCAGTGGAACATAGCCCATCAAGAATATGTGGCCAAAAACTATACTTATGAGACGGGCTTTGGTCCTACAACCCTTTTGTTTCTCTATAGAGCACCAACCAGGATGGCTAACCATTGCTGCCAACTTCCTCTCAAGACTGAAAGATGTTTGACAGACAATGGTGATGGAAACGGATAAGGAGAACTGTGTTGGAGTACTGTGTCCAGTTTTGTGCGCCACACTTCAAAAGACACGGAGAACCCTCTGAAGAGGGTTCAGGGGAGGACCACTCTCATGATTATTAGTCTCCGTGAAACACCCTACGAGGAGAGGTTGAGGGATCTGGATCTCTTCAGCTTTTACAAAAGATGGCTGAGGGGTGACCTTGTAGTCACCTACAAATTTATCAGGGGAGGACAGCAGGGAATTGGGGATGTGCTATTTACCAAAGCACCCCAGGAAGTAACTAGGAATAATGGGTGCAAACTAGTGGAAGAGTAGATTTAAGTTAAACATTAGGAAGAAATTTTTTTACAGTAAGGGTGGTCAGAGTCTGGAATGGGCTTCCAAGACAGGTGGTGCTATCACCTAACTTGGAGGTCTTCAAGAGGAGGCTAGATAGTCACCTGGCTGGAGTCATCTGACCTCAGTCCTCTTTCCTGCCAGGGGCAGGGGGTCAGACAGGATGATCCATTGGGTCCCTTCCAACTCTATAATCTATGAATTTATGATTGTCAAAACCCCAGCTGTGGATGGGCTACCAGGTTTTGTGGATCAGAGGCTCCTAGCCAGGGAGGCAAGCCAAAGGGCTTCCCCCACTGGAGGATTTAAGCCATCAGGAGTCACTGAACCCCCATGCTCTGGCAAACCAGCCAGAGCTATTGGATGCAAAGTTTAAAATCCCCAATGAGGAAGCTGTCTCAGGTGCACTATTTAAAGCTCCCCAAGTGCCAGGAGTCAGAGACTAGATAGCAACTTCAGTTTCAGTTTATTAAGGATTCTGGCTAAATGCCATGCTCCCAAAAATGACGTAACGCACCATAATATAAATAAGTTCAAACAAAGTAACCGAACTATAAATAAATCTTATCCTAAAAATAGAGCCAATCAACATAAAAACATTATTAATATAAATCTAATAGTAAATCAAGACCTGAATCTATAATATCATTGTACATAGATCCACAATTGAGACAATAAAATAAAATATAATGTTAAAATGTATCATTCATATCAGTAATAAAGGATATTTAACTCTAATTGCCTTATCCATATAAGCAAAAATTGCAAGACAGTTTACTAAATTTGGATTTGTTTGCTGTAAAAGCCAAATTAATTTCTCTCTGTTTGAAAAATGTATCAAATTCTGCAAGAAGGGTAATAAACAGGTTCTCCGTATGTCATTATATAAAGAACATTCTAAAACATAGTGGATAGTATCTTCCAAAACTCCTAGATAGACTGGGCAACATCTTTGACCCCTATGACCCCAGCTGACTTCCTGCCCTTTGGGCGGGGGGCTGGACTCGATGATCTTCCGAGGTCCCTTCCACCCCAATGTCTAAGAAATTTTAGCCCTTGGAATGGAAAATCTATGTCCAGCTGTGGACATCTGTTCGGTCTTGAGTGTAGTTGGTAGCCTCTTCCTGTTGTCTGAGTCTGAGGACTCAGGGAGTTTTATAAAGCACAGATGCAGCCAGCTGCAGCACCACTCTTTAAAGCTTCCTTTTATGTCAGGACCTACAGGCATGGGCAGCTGGGGAGGTGGTAGCTCCCAGCTCCCCAACAGCTGCTTTCTCAGGTGCCCCAGGAACTTAAAAAAATGGGTATGCTGCTGAGGCTTACAGGTGCATACCCACTTTTTAAAGCTAAGTACAGACAGTCAAAAATCCTGAGGCTGAATCAATTCAGTCTTTGCAGGTTAGTTTAGGTTAGTCTAAACTGCACAGACTAATTTGAAAAAGATGTGAAACAGACATTTACCTTTTGATTCAGGAAATGCAGCCACATGTCTGCAGTGGCTCAGGTCAGAAGTCAGGAGGAGTTAGAGCACAGCTCTCTGGCTTTCTGTTTACTCCCTCTTCCTGCAGCCCCCAAGGTTTCTGGGATTTGCAGTCCAGAATTACAGCATCAGTACTCTGCAGGGTTGTTCATCACTTCCTCCTCCTGCTTCCAGGTGCCTCTGGGATTTGTAGTCCACAATTGTACCCAGAATTATGTTTGAGTGGAGGAAGGAGTGTTTCACCCCCCTCCCTGGCCCCAGCCCCCAGCTGGGGTTTGCCTGGTGGTGCAGTCCTCATCCCCCCCATTCCCCTCATAGACTGGGCTGGATCCCCACACTTGCCCTCGCCCCACCCCTTTGTCAGCCAGCTCTCAGTACTCCAGCTAAGGACCAGAGGGGCCAGGCCAGCCCTGTTCTCTGGGGCAGACAGCACAGCCTAACTCAGGAAAGGAAAGCGTGCTGGGATGCTGGGGGACTGTGATTTAACTTGCACCAGGAAATGGTCTGGGACAGAAGTTACATAAACCAGTTTGACTCAAATCAGTTAAGTCTGATACTACATTCAACGAGGTTTATCTTAAACCAGTTTCAGCCATTTTGAAACTGGTTTATGTGCACTGAGCTTCTGTTCTGTTGCAAGTTGAAACCAGTTTCTGATCACTTAAATCAGTTTGTGTGTAACTTCTGTCCCTAGACCAAAGGTCCAGGGCTCAGTAAGTCCAAGATCAGGGACATGCTCCCTGATGTTGGAATTATGGTGTCCCATCTGCCTTGGGGGATGAGGCAGGAGTACTGGGTCCCAGAACCAGCACTGCCCTTAGCCCAATCCAACTGATCACATTAGGGGCCTCGGCTGCCCTATGTCAGAACCCTATGCTCACTTAAGTGTTAGGATCTGTTATGAGTCAACGTGCCAGAAATTCAATTTAAACCATGATACAAACAAATCACAAAGATATTAAGCACTATATGTGGAATATCCTTGTGGCACATTTGCTATATTATCTTGCCATAAATTAGCTTTAACATGTGTCTTATAAGCAGAAACACAGATATTTTGAATAGGAATCTATAGTGTCAAAATCATTCTGAACTGTGGTGGGCTGAGTATTTTGCAATGGAACAATTGCTATATTATTTTTCTGTAGTCAAAAAATGAGTGAAACCTAAGAACTTGCATTTTCCTAGGGGTGCCTTGAGTCTAACAAAGGGTACCTTCAGCTTAAAAAAAAAGAAAGTGAATTGTTAAGGGGCATTAATTCCCTTCCTCAAAGATCATGATTACTTATTCATATT
>NW_017728948.1:57997955-58102680 GCF_001723895.1 Crocodylus porosus
AAAGAAAGTGAATTGTTAAGGGGCATTAATTCCCTTCCTCAAAGATCATGATTACTTATTCATATTCTGTATTTTTAGAAATAATTAAATAAGGCCACAATGAAATGCTGTGAGTTGTATTTTAACTAAAAGTACTCAATTGTATGGGAGATGTGAGCAGAGGTTGTTCCTTTGCTTATGTTTGCTCTTTTTTATTTATTTTTTTAATAAAGGGGTTTGTCCTTCAAAGCAGCCATGAAATTTAAAAGAAAATCTAGAAACCAAATTGCTAAAGTTTAGCTGTGGTTGGCAGGGAATGTACAACATGCCTTAAGACAAATGAACTTCCATTTACGTTTCATAGTTCACTAGTCTGACTTGGGAATCAAACTGTGATATCTTTTTCTTCCAGGTAAATTATTTAAAATAAAAAGCCTACTAATTATTTCAAAAGGTACCTGGCTGCAAGAATGAATAGTTTCAGCGAGACTATCAGTGCCTCTTGCAAAAAGAATTCTTAAGGTTTCATTTCATGGCTCAGTACTATCAAGCTGAGATTTGGGATGAAAAGAAAATTCACAAGCAGTATGAAGTCTTGTGTATAGACTTGATCCGTTATGCATGAAAGAATTAATGTTTCCTTATCTTCTTTATGTTGGTGGTAATTATTAGTTGCTCCATTGCCACTGGTACTCTAAACTAAATGACTCCCTGTCTCTCATCATGATTGTAAATATTTTGGACCTTTAAACTGTAAAGATACTGATGTGGAATTAGACAATAACAGAGTAGACTAATTTTCATTCATTAGGCATCCAGATTTCTCCAGGATCACTATGAGCTATTCAACATGTGTTTATTGATCTCTTTTTTTTTTGGTTGCCAAAACCACAAGTTAGATCTTGGTCTATCCTGAGTCTTGTGCTGCATAGAAAAAGTTCACTGGAGATGGGTTGGCAAGTGATCAGTGCCACTTAACTGATTTAAGTTAAACTGGTCTAATGAACTTCTATCACAGATCATAATGTTTGTTAATTATCTCTTCCACTCTGCTGTCTTTACACATCAAAACATGGCTTCAATGTGTTTGAAAATCCCACATAAACATACCGATTCATAGCGTTGCATCTTTTGGGGAGAAATAGTTGGTTTTGTACTTAAGTTACTAGACTGAAATTTAGCAAATCTGGGTTCTGTTTCATGTTCCTCTATATACTTTCAATATGGCTTTTAGAAAATCATTTCATATTTCTATATTCATTTTTCCATCTTAAAATGGGATTAATGCACTTCTTTCCCTATAACCTTTTGTCACACCTGTCTAAGTTATAAACATGATTGGGCAGGCACTGTAAATTACTGTAGATATATATTATATCTATCCTAAGGGGGATCCAGTTGCACCAACTCAGGAAATACTGCTACTACTTCTATAAATAAGAAACTAGTCATTCCTCCTCTTCCTCCCAAATTTAGATTTTCCATTGCTTCTTGCCATCTATTAGGTGTTGGTTTCATCTTTTCATATGCATATGTGAAATTTGAACAGACTGAATTTCATGCAGTTTACACAAATAATAGTTTCCATTTTATGTTGAACTATTTCAAAATTTTGACTTCCTTGCATGGAGAAAAAGCGATCAATAACCCATCATAGAAATTGAAATATGCCTGAAGTAAAATGAGTATGACACACCACAAAATAGAGTATCAAAATAAGTACAGATGCTCTTGAAATAGATTTGACCTGACTAAACTTGAAAGCATGAAAACAATAATATATTTGGAACCAGTAGAGCTTGACCCATTAGTACAAGGTCTCTGCTCTGAAGAGTTTGTAGTCCAAGGGCATAAATCTGCAAATGTATGTACATGAAGAGTGGGGCTGGCTTTATATACATTTTAGCTGTATTGGGTAACCTCCTGCCCATGCTCAATCCACTCAGACTGACTGCCTGTCTCCTGCTGAGCCCTAACACATGTTCAGTGCCACAGTAATGGATCAAAGAAAAAACTTTTCAGGAGAAAACTTGGATTAATTAGATGCAGTCTGTCTCAGCACAGCTCTGCTTGGTGTTGTATAGATGTACTCTATGTACTTCTGTCCTTACTACTAAGAGAATTTAAACAACTTAAAACTTTTTAGCATTTTTAAAAATTGTGTGTGTGCATGCATGCATGCATGTATAAGTATTAAATTTTGTTCAAACCTTTTCCAAAAAATACTGTTTGCTTCTTACATGACAGCAATTTCTGGGGAAAGGACAGTGTAAGTTAGCTACTGACACTACTGTGAATACAAGAAGAGCAAGAAAATTTAGACTTATGACATTCCATAATACTTCTCCATCAGGTGTTATCAAACTTATAACAGTTTCATTTTGTCCAGCAACAAAAAATATTCAGTAAGTCAAAACTTCAATGCTGTCAATGCAAAGGAGAAATGATTAAGAAACTTAAAGGACATATAGGAAAGGCAGGAATTGACAGTTTTTTTGACAACATGGGCCACTGATTACAACTCAGCCCCTACTGTGGTCAGCCAATCTCTGCACTTCCAGTGATCAACAGATGCTGTGGAGGGAACAGATGGAAAAGGGCAGGTGGTATACTCCTGTGGACACCTCCTCATGCTGCTTGCAGGTCAGCTCCAGGCTCTTCCAGGCCAGGTCTAGCCCTTGCTCCATAGGTTGCTGACCCCTGGCCAAGGGGATTAAGTCCATCCTAGGTGAAAATGGTGTGAAAATAATACACAAGTTCCAAAATATATGACTGACTTTTTTCTCATACAGGAGAAAAGGGGAAGAAGTTGTAGGGTGTGCTGTACCAAAGTACAACATGCTGAGAAATGTTTCAAAAATCGGTCAGCAGGAAGAAAATTAGCAGTCTCTAATATAGTTGCCTCTTTAAAAAGAACAAAACAAAAAAACAAAAACACTGCAGATTCTCTGACAAAACTGATGGAAGATGTTCTGAGGCTGGACTTAAACTCCATATGTTTGTACCTCCTGATATAGAACTATGATACTAGAAATGTCCAAAGTAGAAAGATCTGGCAATGTTTGTAGGATATATATACTCTTCTGCACAGGTTATATGTTTTGAGAGCAGGCTTTTCAGTGCAAAGTTCGTGTCTTCCTTTGGGCATTACTATAACAGTAGTAAAGGCTTGCATAATTTGTGACTGTCTTTACACTTGTGAGCAATAGAAACATCTTAAACTCATTCCTACAAAACCTTTACAAGCTTCTATGCCATCACAGATTCTCTAAGTATGGGCAGTCGTAGAAAAGTAGGTCATCTAGTCCAGTCCCTTGCCCAAGGCAGATCATCGTTATCCAAAGCATCAAATAAAAATCCATTGTCAAACCTAATAGCAAAATTACACAGTCAACCCTGACACAGCCAGAAGACACCACAACCTAACCTGCCACAGGTAAAACAGGGAGGGGCACAGTGGTCAAATCCTGCTGCTGCAAAGTTTCTTGAAATATGCTTAAAACATCGAAGGAAGAGAGCCACACCTCCTGCTACAGAAGACAGCAAAAGCCACAAACTTCAGAGAAATCTGATCGTGGGGTAAAATTCCTTCCTGACACCAACTATGATGATCAGTCTGACCCTGAGTGGACATTTCTAGCCAGGAGTCTCCTGCTTTAAGTCCCAGCAGGAACATTGGTTCACCCCATTCAAATTCCTCAGCCTTGACTGCAGTCAACACTGGGACATGGGAAACTAACATCATGTGACGTAATGTAGCAGGAGGTGGGGAAACAATTCTTTCCTGGCCCCTTTTGATAATCAGAAAAGCCTAGAAACATGGAAAATACCCATAGTAGACCATAGGCATAGCTAGTCCTAGATCATCCCTGATCAGTGCTTAACCATCATCTTCTAGAACATGTTCAATGATAGAGATTCCACAACTTCCCTAAGTAGTCTGTTACACTGCTTCACTATTCTAACAGTGAATAAGTCTTTTTCTAATATCCAATCTAAACCTACTTTGCTGCAACTTCAAGTCATTGGTCCATATTCTGTTATCTGGAGCAAGAGAAAAACAGGTATTTTCTTCTTCTTTATGGCAGCTTTTCATATATGTGAACACTGCTGTCATGTCCCTTAAGCACCTTCACGGTAAACTGAATATGCCTAGTTCCTTCAATCTGTCTTGGTATTGCTTTCCAAGACTTTTATCATTTTTGTCACCTGCCTCTGTACCCTCCTTAACTTTTCCACGTTCTTTTAAAATTTGGAGCCCAGAACTGCATGCAGAAGTCTAGTTGAGGCCTAAACAGTGCTGAGTAAAGAGGCACTGTCACTTCCAGTGTCTTGCCTCTAGTGCTTCTATTGATGCATCCCAAAATCACATTTGCCTTTTGTGCAGCTGCATCATAGTGCTAGTAACTGCAGCAAAATCCCATATGATTGAGGATGATCACTCCCATGGGCTAAGTAAAGGGCTGTAAATGAGTCCATTGATGGCTAAGAAGGCTAATCATAGAGCCACAGACTCTCTGGCAGACCCCACAGGTGGTAGTTAAAGGGAGGATCGGACCATGAATTTCTTGATCTTGTTTCCTTTCCTTCCATTTCTTTCATTTTTCTGCCTTTAGGGCATGATGGTTTTCCTGAAAGTAAGATGTACCTTCTCGCACAAGACTTCACTATGTAGCTCTGTCTCAGGCTAGTTTTTCCCAATTTATGTTGTCAGTGCCACAGTTCTTAATGTTTGCCTTGAGGGTGTCCTTGAGGCATTTCCTCTGGCCCTTGCATGTCCTTTGTCCTTGGCTGAGTTGGGAATATAGCCGTTGTTTTGGCAAACATACATCAGGCATACTTACATAGCGCCCTGTCCACCACAGCTTATGCTGAATAATCAGTGCTTTCATACTGATGGTGTTAGCATTAATGAGGACACTGGCATTTGTCCAGTAATCCCCGCATTTTGTGCCAATGATGTTTTAGAGGTAGCACTGCTGATGGCATTCCATGCTTTCCAGGTAGTCCCTGTAGGTCACCCGAACTTCACATCCATAGAGAAGAATTGGGATTACCACAGCCTCATATAGTAGGAACTTTGTTCATGTCTTGATGTCATGATCATTGAACATATGATGATTCAGTCTTCAAAGACCAAACTGGAACCTATAGTGGACCTCCTTGTCGATGTTGGCCTTCTTTGAGGCTGCTGAGGTATGCAGGATGTTCAACATTCTCCAGCTACTATCCATCAATCAGTATCTTTTCCGGGGGAGTTGATTGGCCTGGAGCAGGCTGATGAAACACCTTTGTGTTAAGGATCAGTCCCAGGCACTGCTATGTTTGAGGGAAGCAGCTAAAGGTTTTTTGTGTGTGTCCATCTCTGTATGTGCAAGGGCAACACAGTCATCGGCATACTGAAGTTCCACAATCAAGACTGAAAAGGTTTCCATCTATTCTCAGTGCTGATGCCGCACGACAGATGGTCACAGATGAGCATCTTGATGACCACAAGAAAATGGAAAACAAAATTGGTGCAATCACACAGCCTCACTTGACACTAGTTCAAATGGCAAAGGGCTCTGTAGCGGATGGTAACAAAGATAAAACACCAGAGGAGAATTCACCTAGGGTAGGAGATGAACAGAGCTGATGCAAGACCACGCTGAGCCATAGGAGCAGAGGGTGCAGAGCCACAGCAAGAGAAAGCACCGTGACGGAAGAGAAAAAACATCAAAGAAACAGCTGAGCCAGGAGGAGCTGGGATCGGCTCCTGTGCCAGTGTGGTCACGTTTTTTGGCCGCGTGCCAGCACTGATTTGCCAGCTGGCCCGCAGAATGGGAGATAAAAACTCCAATGAACAGGAAGCCCAAGGGACCGGAAGTGGGTTCCTCTGCAGGCACTCAGCATCCCAGGGCAGAACTGTGCCCCACAGAGAGCAAATGGTGGCAACCCCGAGAGGGAATTTTGAGAGAGGGTGCAAGCCCAGAAAGGCAACATTACTTACCAGACGTGGATCCGTGGATTCCAGACATCTTCCAGGCAGACTGGGCTGTCTTGGAACCTGTGGAGAGAAGGAGAGACAGCTGTCCATGCCACAGTGACAACAAGCCAAAAGAATTGAAACCAAAACTGGGAGACCAGGTAACCCAGGGACAAAAAGTAGCTAAGTCAGTCCCACTGAGGCAAGTGCCAAGTGAGGCAAACTGACATCCATACACAGTCTACCATGTCAAATGGCCAAGACATGTACCAAGACCATGACCAAACCCTGGAGACTGGGATACGACATCATTGTTTGGCACTAGGTGGGGTGTAGGGAAGGTGGAACCCCAAAACGGGAAGATGGACAGAAGGATCAAAGGAGGGGATCAGGCAGGACAGGGCATACAACTTCCTCCATACTAAACGTTTATTTCAGCAAAGTCATGGCAGGAAAGAATCACTGAGGACCCTTCAGAACCTGTCTCAATCATTGACCATCCTTCCCACAGACAACGGTGACATCCGATAGACCAGCACACATCAGGCGCTCTGTTTAACAGCACGGTCAATTACACAGAACCATTGCATAGGATGGAGACAGTTGTCTGGTCATGAAGGAGTCTCAGGATGGTGATAAATTTCCCAGGGCAGCCAGACTTTGAAAAGATCTTCCATATAGCCTCACGGTTAACAGCATCAAAGACTTTGGTCAAATCGATAAAGACCACGTACAGCTCCTGGTGTTGTTCTTGGCATTTTTTCTGGATCTGCCAGGCCACAGAAATCATGTCCATGGTGCTTCTCAATGGTGTGAAGCCACATTGAGACTCAGGAAAGATTACCTCAGCAAGAGGGAGCAGTCAGTTCAGTAGAATTCAAGAAAGAATCATTCCAGCAATGGAAAGGAGGGTAATACTTCCATAGCTTCCAGTCAGACTTAACTCCCTTTTTAAAAGTGGTGACAATATTGCACTTCAGTGGTGCACTTCAGTGGTGCAGTATTGACATCATAGTGTAGTCTCATGTTTAATATGATCTACCAAGACTCCTGAATTTTTTCCATAGTGCTGCCACCCAGGCATGTGTCATTCATTTTGCATTTGAATTTTTTATTATTCTTCTTGATCTAGCAAGGTGTAACACCTTATATTTTTCAGCATTGAAATTTATCATGTTAGCTCCAGCTCAATGTTCCAATTTGTCAGGATCCTTCTGAATTGCATTCATGTTCTCCAACATGTTTGTAGTCCTTCCTAGATTTGTGTTTTCTACAATTTGCTCTGCCTCCCATGAGGCCCTGCTGCCACCAGAGGTGTGGAGTCTACACGTTATGGAAAAGGGACATTTGGTGGAGGAGGGCGATACCCCTACTTCCACACCCCCCAAGAATCCACCCCCCACAAATCACACACACACACCCCACCTCCAACCACTCTCCACACAAACACTATAGAAGAGTAAGACTTTATTTTGAACTATTATGTATCACCTCCATATGCACACACAAATGCATGTAAATCAGGACACAAATAGGGTTTTTTAAAAATAAAATTAGAATATATTATAGTAGATGTTTGATTTGTAGTATATGATTTGTTTCTTTTTCCAGTTGTAAGATAGCAACACCACCCCCCGCAAAAGGAGTACTTCGGGGGCGGTGAAGGAGGGACTTTTGTTGGCAAGGGTTGGGGGTTCGGGGCAGGACTTTTGGTCCTAAGGTGGTGATAAGGAGGCAGGGCACCTGTCAAGGTTCTTTGGCCCTCAGCAGCTCACCAAAAGTCACTAAGCAGCCCTCCTGCCAAAATAATTGCCCATCCTTGTCCTAGAAGCTGCTCATACCACTATATTGATCTTTCACCATTCTTCTTGTACTTCCATCATTTTGGAACAGTTTCTTGTTGAGCTTCCAGTACTGTGCCCTTGATAAGCTTCCAGCCCTCCTGACCACTTTTATTCTTCATGCTGACTTCCCATAGCACCATATCTATTAATTCCTTGAGTTGATTGAAATCTGCCTTTCTGAAATCTGCATTTCTGCCCCATCTCAGTATCATGATTTTTTATCATATTGTGCTCACTTCCAAGCTTCCCATAACCTTCATAGCCCCCATCAATTCTTCCCTATTGGTCATGAAAAGATCAAGGATAGATGATCCTCTAGTTGTATCCTCAGTTTACTTGAACAAAAAGTTGTCCTCCACACAAGTTAAGACCTGGCTTAACATTTTATATTTGGTTGTATTCTCCTTCCAGTACATGTCCAGAAAATTGAAGTCTCCCTTCAGTACCATTGCATAGCTTTTGGTTAATTTTGTCATATCCTTCAAGAATCTCTTCTTCCTGACTCAGTGATGTATAATAAATCCCCACCATTATATAAAGTGCTGTGTTTTTCATCTTTTATCTTCACTCAGATACATTCTGGTCTTCTATCTTCTCCCTCCTGAACCAGTTTTAAAGGGGAGAGAGAACTGCTGCTGTTACACTGTAACTGTTAGGTCTGTGTTAAGCTTTGGTCCCTGATTCAATTCAATGGAGTTTTGGCCTGATTCAGTGGGCCCTTTAATCGCTCTGAATCGCATCAGAGCCCTCCAAAATGATTTGGTGAGATTCAGAAAGAGTCAGCAATTCGGATACAGACACAGCTTTAAATGTTTTTCTACATACCTCAAGGTAGCAGGTGTCTCGTGAATGCTATGATGGTGGAGCAGAAGGAGTGACCCACAGGAGCGGCTCCTTAGTGTGCTCAGCAGCAGACCCAGAAGTGAACCAGATCTGGGGAGCCACCTGGGTTCCCTCCAGGGCCGATTGCCAAGCTAGGAGATGGTTGAAGGGGCGCAGTGTGCTCAGCGACAGACCTGGAAGTGGACCAGAAATACTTCTGGTCCACTTCTGGGTTCACCCCTGAGCACATGGGGGGCATGCTCCTGTGGGACACTCCAGTCATCCCAGCATCACAGCATTTATGAGCCGCACCTGGTCCCTCAAGTTATGTAGAAAAAACATTTAAAGCTGTGTCTATGACCGAATCTCTGATTCTTCGAATCAGCATGAAATCTTCAGATTTGGATTTGGCCAAATTGAATGAGTTACAGTGACGCAAATCAACTAATCGAATCACCATCCCTGATTCAGGCCCAATCTGAATTTGAGTCAAATATGACTGTGACAGGTGTGTCTCTTTGGGGTCTGTCAACTAGTGGCCCCACACACCTGTTAGGGGCCAACAGGCTGCCTTTTCATCTGCCATGCCTTGTTGTTACTTGCTTAATTAGAGGATGTTAGTTAAGCAGGAGGATGCCCATTTTCTGCCCCGATGCCAAGGAGTGTTATCTGCAGCTCCTTTCCTCCTCTCACACTGCAGCCCAAGCCTCGCTGATATACCTGACGTTGTTTGCTCTCTGAGCCCTCTGGCGCTCAGGCTTTCTGTAGCCTTTTCTCACAACTGCTCCCCCTCTGGGGCTCATCAGTCATCACTCCCTCTGCTCTGGGGCTTCTCTCAGCCTCGGGGCTCAGGGGGCTGTAGTCATGCCTGGCCCCTTCCTTGATGCCAGGGTCCATGTACCCAAATGCTGCGCCCTCCCAGGTGTTGGGGTCAGTGCACCCCAAAATGCTGCACCCTCTCTGGTGCCGGGGTCAGTACACCCCAAATGCTGTGCCCTCTCTGGTGCTCAGGTCAGTGCACCCCAAAATGCTGCACCCTCTCTGGTACTGGGATCCCCTCGCTACCGTGGAGCCCCTATGAGGCCTCCTCCAACCCCTAATAGCATTACCCGGTCCTCCGATCTAAACAGCAAGCACAAAAACACAAGCCCCTGAGCTACAACATAAAATCTATGCCATCCGGCTAAACAACATTCAGTCCCTACCAGGGAATTCTCCACCCCATAACAGCAATCAGGAGCTGCTCGCGCAGTCAGGCTTCTCCTCACTGTTTGCTCTGGCAGAGCTCCTTCTCCCTTGACTACGAGCGGGGAACTCCCTGCCTGGCCTCAGCCTGGGGTTATATGGGAGCCAAGCCCTGCCCCTTCCGGTCTCCTACTGGTTACCATGGCAACCTGCAGCTGGATTCCTTACTGATCGCTCCACAAGTAGCAGGCACCTCAGTGCCCTGCTACAATGGCCCATTTTGCACACCCCTAATAACTGTTATGTCTGTGTGATCTTGTAATGATGCAGGTGAGCTAAACTGGCCTACCTGTAACCCTGGTTTCAGTTCCATTCTACCTGTATCACTACAGAATCATGAAAATATAAAAATAACTTCTTAACAGCTTGTATCAATATCTTTTGATAGCAATACAATTGTAACATCTCACTGTCATTGTTAGAGATAATTTTATTAGTAGATGTTTAGGATTTTGAATCCAAAATGATGACAAAGCCAGTAGGGAAATACAAATCACCCAAGCGAGGGACTAATATTAGAGGAGGGTGAGGAGGGGAACACAACTAGGTTACAGAAAATACAATATTACATTCAAAACTATGTCCAAAAATATTATAGAGCTTGTGAAACACAGAAACAGGCAGTAAATGTATTCATCAGGAAGAATCCAACACAAGATAACATTAATAAAATAATATCACAGCTTTTCCTAAGCTAAAGGCCTACTCATTCCTCAGTGCCTAAGCAAGGAAACCTATATGCCTTCCCTTTTCTTAGTATTCTCCTCTTCCTCTGTCTCTGGCAAAGTTTTTCATCTTGTTCCTTTAAGACCTAAGATAGGGGGAATAGAATTAAGTTAATGGGTTAACATGCTCTGTGGCAAAAAATTTACAGATTGTTTGACCTGCCTTTGTCTTGTTATATACATAAAAAACCCAACACATTTTTACTTGATGATTTTATTGATAGATGTTGTTTCACTTTTCTAGAGCTGGAACATTTAAGATTAGTAGCTATAGTTTTTGTTACTGTAATGCTTTGATTTTATAATAAAAATAAATCTTCATATTTAGATCAAGCCTTAAAAGATGCAGTAAATATTTTTATTATCAAAAGGATTTCTATTATGATTGTATTTACTTGAATCCAGGATGACTTTGAGTTTAAGATGGCTCCATACTAATTAGATTCTATACACGGAAGACTATAAATGTGTTACAGTTTTCCATGTAAAGAATCTAATTTTTGGAGCATCATCGTAAATTTTGTCCCTTCCACCGTTGCTGCAGGGAAAGCAGCAGCATAAGGGTAAGTGGTAGGGAAGGCAGTGGGAGGGGGGGCAGCAAGTAGGGAAGCAATGTCTCTTGCCCCCATGATGCCTGCCACCTTGTCATATCCTTCCCCTCTCCTTGTGCCTATCCCATCTCTGCCACTTTGTGCCTACCCCCTGTCTGACCCTCCCTGCTGCCTGCCCCCCCTCCACCACCTGCACCCATGCCAAGCTTACAAGTGCCTCCACATAGCCCCATGTCTCCCTGATGGGTCCCTAACCACCCTAGGTCTCACACCACCCTGAACTCTGAGCAAGGTCCCTCCTCACCCTGTACCTCAGTGAGTGGGTTCTGGCCACCTCTTCTGACAACACGTAACAAGGTGGCCTGTCCCCTTAAAATGGGGCAGCCAGCCCTGCTGAGTAGCTGAAGCTGTGAGAAGAGTGCTGATCACAAAGTGACCCACTGGGAGCTTTAAAGCCTCAGAAGGGTGAGGAGCAGGGAACAGGGAAGCAAACAGAAGGAACATTTGCAAGCCAGAAACAGACAGTAAGATGACCCACTGACCTGACTGCATGGGACAGACTGCTGTGAAAAGGCTAGAGCTACAGGGGATCACTCCTAGTGTCCAGGATAGGACAACAGGGTTTTGTTTGCTTAATGTGTTTGTTTGAAGACCCTCTGTATATTGGTGTAGACTGGTTAAGGAGCACCTCAGGGAACAAGAGCCCAGCAACAGGCAAGGCAAGCCACTTACATCACAGGTACTGATGTTTCACTTGATACTATATTCTGAGACAAAGCTTTGCTTTGCCCATATTGAATAGGGGTGCGTAAAGTTGTCATTGAATTAAGTTAATACAGCAAGTAAATTGTTTGTTTGCATAATAATAGATCAATTTAAGGGCATTATTATAGAAATTTGCAGTAACTATTAACCTAGTAGTCCCTTTCATTATTAATCTTAAACTCCAAAAAAGAGGAATGCTGATAAAGCTGTACAGAAGTGGAAATCTTTTCTCTAATTCTTAATTTGATCTGTCAAGGTAGAATGTAATATTACATAGTATGGTGCTGCATAAGTTGATATTAGATAAATTAATTGAAAAATATGAAGAAAATTTGATTGGATACAAAAAGAAAAACAATTCAGTCCTGTAACGTTAAAACCATCTCTTTCCTCTGGGATGTTTCCTGTCTTTCATAACAAGTTCCATTTAAGTATATTGGAGGAACCCTTTCAACACAAGAGATTAATTTTAAGACCCTTCTCTCAGAGCTAATGCAAAAATAATAAGTGAAAATAAAACTTTAGTATCTTGACTCACTTTGAATAGCACTTTCATCCACTGGTGCAGTGAGGCAGTATTAAACATGAATAAGGTTCTCAGATTAGGCCCCTCAGAGAAAGTGGAAAAATTATGACATGATTTTGAATTTATGTTGTAATGTAGCTCCTGTGCAATTGTACAAAAAGTAATAGCTAAGAAAATAAGGGGAAAAGAAATTACTGAGTAAAACAGACTTAACAGCACATCATTAAATCTGGTTAAAACTTCTCATACATTTCAATAGAAACTTCTCAAAAAATGGCAATATGGATAAACGTTTGCTAAATGCTCACAAATGAATCCATATTTTCTGCTGTTTGACTTCATATTGTACACCAAAATTTTGTATCAAATACACTGTAGGTTTCCGTTCATTTTTGCAGTAGAGTTGGAGTGTTGTTGTAGCCATTGTGGTCCAGAAATTGTGATAAATTTTTTTTGGGAGGTGATATCTTTTATTGGACCATTAGTATTAATGGTAGAGATGTTAGACAGCCATTACCTAGGAATAACTGCTATCGGTGTCTTACCACTACATGGCAGAGGAGTATGTAGTCACTTCCCAAATCTGAGAGACACATGACTACGTATTGTATAACTTATATTGCTGTAGAATTATAACTTATTTTTTTCTCTTGATAACTCTATAGTATATTCAAATATCATATTTACTCAAATCCAAATGAGGTGGGTTTTTTCCTCAAATCAGCATGGGGGGAGAGGGGAAACCAGGGAGCCTTGTCTTGTCACAATAGGTGAATGTTGCACTTTTTCAAGTTGACCTTGAGGATGTCCTTAAAGTGCTTTCTCTGCCCTCCTCTTGAGCATACACCTTGACTGAGCTGAAGGAATAAAATTTGCTTTGGGAGTCTTGGGTTGAGCATCCAGATGACATGACCGGCCTAGCAAAATTGATGTTGAATGATCATGTCACAATCTTCAAACACTCATTTCCTCAGGGATCAAAAACTTTACTTGCACATTGGAGGCAATGCTGGATTTCTTTGTTGATGTCACCTTTCTTGGAGAGATGTTTTCCAAGGTATAGGAAATTTTCAACATTCTCCAGTCTCACTATGAATCCGAATTATTGGAACTGGGGTCTGATCATTAAGAGCTTGTTGATGGAGAGACTTTAGTCTTCTGAATGTTAAGTGTCAGTCCCATTTTCTCGTATGCCTTGGTAAAGATGTTGACAATTGCCTGAAGATCTGTGTCAGAGTGAAGAGAGCCTACAGCATCATCAGCATACTGAAACACAATGATTCAGGTTGGTGTGGTCTTGGTTTTGGCTTGGAGTCAGCTGAGATCAAAAATTTCTCTGAGCTACACTCCTATTGGAAGCTTGTTAGTGGTCAGATGTAACATCCTGGTAAAGAATATCGAGAAGAGTGTTGGAGTGATAATGTAGCCTTGCTTAACTCCAGTTTTAACCTCAAAAGGATCTGCAATAGATCCATTACTGAGAACCACTGGTCAGATACCATTGTGGAGCAGGTGAAGAATGGTGATGAAATTCAATGGGCATCTGTACTTCAGTGGAATCCTCCACGGTGTTTCTCAGTTAAGTGTCTAAGGCTTTTGTGAGTTCAAAGAAGGGCATGTAGGAAGGTTTATGTTCTTTTCAGCCTTTTTACTGTATCTTCTGAGCAGTGAAGATCATGTCAGTTGTGCTACTTTATGCCCTGAAGATGTTGAATAATATAGGTCCAAAGACAGAGCCTCGAGGGACCCCACTGGTTGTAACCAGGGCACCAGGATGATTGACTTCCATCAACCACCACCCTCTGGGTCCGACCATGGAGCCAATTCCCCAGCCAGTGGATCGTGGTGGACCTGAGGCTGCCGTTGGCCAGTTTTGCCAAGAAGTGATCATGGGATGCCAGACCAAAGGCTTTTTTAACGTCAAGATATATGACATCAATCTCTTCTCCCTTGTCCAGGTGATAGGTCACCTGGTCATAAAAGGAAATAAGATTGGTCAAGCAAGACCTACCCATGACAAACCCATGCTGCCTGTCCCTTAGGATGTTGCTGTCAGCCAGTCCATTAAGAATGGCCTCATTGATAATGTTTTCTAAGACCTTCCCCAGGATACAGGTCAGGCTGATGGGCCTGTAGTTTGCCAGATCCACTTTCCTCCCTTTCTTGAATATAGGCACCACACTGGCCTTCTTCCAGTCTTCGGGCACTACACCAGAGCGCCAGGAGTTTTCAAAGATCTGTGCCAGAGGCTGGGTTATAATGCTAGCCAGCTTCTTGAGTACGCTGGTATGTAGACTGTCAGGGCCGGCTGATTTGAAGGTGTCTACCCTCTCAAGGTGTTCCTTCATGAGGTCAGCATTGATGGAGTGCAAGGAATCTCCCTCACCCAGGCCTCCCTGTCCTGTAATGGGCAGGGGTATCTGGTGAAAGACTGACACAAAGTACCCATTTAGCAAGTTGGATTTTTCCTGAGCATCAGTTGTCCTATCTGGTTTAACAGGGGTCCGATGTTGCCCTTGCTTTTCCTCCGGCTCCCCACATATTTAAAAAAGGACTTTTTATTATTTTTGATACAAATAACCAGTTAGAGTTCCGTTACGGTCTTGGCTTTCCTGGTTTGCTCCCTACAGGTCTGGAGCAGTGCAGAATATTCCTCCTTGGAGGTGGATCCCGTCCTCCATTCTTTGTCGGTCTTTCTTTTTAGATGCAGGACGTCCACTAGTTCCTTGGTGAGCCAAAGGGGCTGCTGAGCCCTTTTGCTGCCTTTTCTCCAAGATGGAATAGACTTAGCTTGTCCATCCAGAATCATTCCCTTAACGAGCAACCACTCTTTTTGACCTCCCCTCCCTTTTGGGTCATAGTCCTTTAGAGCCTCACTGACAAGCCTCCTCCTGAGCTTGTCAGTGTCAGCTTTCCTGAAGTCAAGGACTTCTGTATTGCTGACTGTCTTGCCAGCTTTACAGCGGATGGTGAAGGTGATCAGCTCATGGTTGCTGTTACCTAGCTTCCCTTTGATCATTAGGTCACTGATTAGGTCATCCTCAATTGCCAATACCAGGTCAAGCAGTGCTTTACTTCTCTTTGGCCCATAGACTTCTTGTGTCAGAGAGAGCTCATCCATGCATGTGAGGAAGCTTTGTGACTGTTCAGGTTTGGTTGAGCGCTCTTCCCATGAGATGTCTGCATAGTTGAAGTCTCCCATGGCAACCGTGCACCAGGAGCATGCAGCTTCAGCCAATTCCGTGGTGAACTCCTGGTCAAGTTCTTGACTCTGGGTAGGAGGTCTGTAACAGATCCCCACCATAGTGTCCCTGTGCTGTGTTCCCCATGGATTTTAAGCCAGAGGGTCTCCAGTCATCCATCCTGGGTGCCAATGTCAGCATAGAGAGCTATACCCCTACCCCTTTTAGCCATTCAGTCTCTCCTGTACAAGGTATAGCCATCTATACCTGTGGTCCAGTCATGGGTGGAGTCCCACCAGTTCTTCATTATACCAATGACATCATAATTATTTGTGTTAAGCAGGAAGACATGTTTCTCCTGTTTATTCCCCAAGGTCCTGGCATTTGTGTACAGGCATGCAAGTGTACCCTTGTTCATATTGTTCCAGGGCTGGGGCAGGGATTGGCTCTCTCAAGTGCCTTGGCCTGCTGGCTTTGCAAGGGTTGCTCGGCGGGCCAGCAGTGGCAGTAGTCCCCCCATCCCCCAGCGGGCTTAGTTTAAAGCCTGGTGGAACAAGTCAGCTAGTCTGGATGAGAAGAGCCTCCTTCCCAGTGGAGAGAGGTAGAGGCTGTCCCGTCCCAGTAGCTCACTTCCTCTCTCACCAAAGAGCGGACTGTGCTCATGGAAGCCGAAGCCTTCCTGATGACACTGGCACCACAGTCTTTGGTTCACTACCTCGATCCTGCTCTCCCTCCTCAGCCCATAGCCCAAAACTGGGAGGATTGAGGAAAACACCATCTGTGCCCTTAACCGCTTAAGCCCTGCTCCAAAATCCCTATAGCGCTTCATGACCCGGCTAGGACTGCTCCAAGCTATGTCATTTGTGTCCACATGGATAAGGTGCATAAAGTAGTGGTCAGTGGGCTGGAGGTGCTCAGGGATCCTCTCTGCGAGATCTCAGATATGGTCTCCCGGGAAGCAGCAGATTTTCTGGGCTAAGGGGTCTAGGCTGCGGATGGAGTCTCCCACAACAAAGACTTTGCGTTTTGTCTTAGGGAGAGCGGGGGCAGTAGCTACAGTTGAGCCTGTGTTGCCTGCAGGAGCTGGCACCTTGGCAGGCTCTGCTGGGGCTGCAAGAGGTTCATACCTGTTGGAAAGCTCCAGCGAGATGGGGACCTTGGTGCGGTGGGCCTTGGGACCCTTGACCACCTTGGTCCATCCCCTTGGCTGGGCAGAACGGGAGGTCCCAGAGTCCTCCCTTGTCATAGTTTCATAGTTTCTAGGGTCGGAAGGGACCTGAGCAGATAATCAAGTCCGACCCTCTGCCATGGCAGGAAAGAGTACTGGGGTCAAACAACCCCAGCAAGGTGTACATCTAGCCTCCTCTTAAAGACCCCCAGGGTAGGAGCCAGCACCACTTCTCTTGGAAGCTGGTTCCAGATCCTAGCCGCCCCGACTGTGAAGTAGCACCTCCTGATATCTAGCCTAAATCTACCCTCTGCCAGCATGTGACCGTTATTCCTGGTCACTCCTGGTAGTGCACAGGGGAACAGGGACTCCCCCAATGCCTGCTGGTCCCCTCTGACAAGTTTGTAACAGGCAACTAGATCCCTCATCAGCCTTCTCTTGTGGAGGATGCCTTCTCCTGGAAGGAGACCTTAGTCTACCCTCCGCCTCCTGGGGGAGAAGGGTCTGGTAGTAGGAGTTTGTCTCCCGCTCACCATCCCTGATGGCATGCAGTCTCTGGTCTGGACTGTGGCCTGGAGCTCCTCCAGCTGGTACACCAGAGACCCCAAAAGGGAACAGATTTCACAAGGGGAGGTGGCCATGCTCCCGGACCCCAGAGCCTGAAAAAGTGACAGGCAGCCCCCGGAGCCAAGACCTGGAGGCTCTATCTGCATGAAGCCGGGAACCATGGACTCCGTCTGGGTGGAGGCCTCTAAAGCACCAGAGGGGGCAGGCCGCAGACCCCAAGAGGACCCTCAAGTTACAGTGCATGTCCATTGGCATCGTGCCACTGGGAGGCTGGCTGCAGCTCTGACTGCCTTCCCTAGGGCACACAGTCAGGGCCTTGGACCCTCTTGCTTACCCTCCTATGCAAATTCCGCACTAACTCATGCACCTGGCAGACAAGCGCACCTGTTTGTGTGGCCTGTTTGCAAGCCTCCAGTTGCTTGGCTCCCTGGGTGGCTGGGCAAAGTAGAAGCTGGGGCGGGGCGGCGCAAGGTTAACCCCCTCCCGCCCCGGGCCCCACTTATGTCCAGCTGTGTTGGGGACCAGGGGGTGCTCTGCAGCTGTGGAGGGGGCTTCAGGGAGCAGGGACACAGCAGGCTTGTATCCGCGCATCTCTCGCCACTCCTGGAGCCTGTCTGATGTCTCCTGATGGCGAGCCTGAACCTTCTCTCTAACAATTTGTTGCTGTTATTCCTAGTAACCCTGGGTGGTGCCCCAGGGGAACAGAGCCTCCCTCAATTCCTGCTGGGCCCACCTGGTAAGTTTGTAAATGGCCACCGGATGCCCTCTCAGCCTTCTCTTGTGGAGGCTGAATAGATTCAGGCCCTTTAGCCTGTCTTCATAGGGCCTGCCCTGCTGCCCCTTGACCATGCAAGTGGCCCTCCACTGGACCCTCTCAGTGCTAGCCACATCCTTCTTGAAGTGTGGTGCTCAGAACTGAATGCAGTACTCTAACTGCGACCTGACCAATGTCACATAGAGGGGAAGGATCACCTCCCTGGACCTGCTTGTGATGCATCTGTAGATGCACAACAAGGTGTGGTTATCCTTAGTGACTACTTTCTTACATTGGCAGCTCATGTTCATCCTGGAGTCAACAATGACTCCAAGATCCCTTTCTGCCACTGTGTTGACAGGTGTGTTCCCCAGCCTATAGGCGTGTTGCTGGTTCCTTTTCCTTAGATGCAGTACCTTGCACTTGTCTGTGTTGAATTCCATCCTTTTCTCATCCGCCCACCTCTAACCTGTCTAGATCTAGCTGGATTCTGACCCTCCCCTCCAGCATGCCCACCTCGTCCCACAACTTGGTGTCATCATCAAATTTGGACAGCGTGCATTCCACACCCACATCCACATCACAGATAAAGATGTTGAACAGTACAGGCCCCAGGACCGAGCCCTGGGGGACTCCACTGCCCACATCCCTCCAGGTCGAAAATGACCCACCCATCACCACTCTCTGGGTGTGACCATCTAGCCAATTTTCCACCCATCTGACTGTGTAGGCATCAGTGCCACAGTCAGCAAGTTTTTTTTAAAAGAATGTGGTAGGAAACAGTGTCAGAGGCCTTTTTAAAGTCCAGGAAGACAACATCCACCCTGACTCTCACATCCAGGGACTTTGTGACCTGATTATAAAAAGAAACCAGATTAGTTAGGCAGGACCTGCCCTCAGTGAACCCATGTTGGTTGCCCCTGAGCATTACCTCCCCTGCTGGGCTCTTGGAGATGTGCTTCTTGATAATTTTCTCAAAGGTCTTCCCAAGAACCGAGGTAAGACTGACTGGTCTATAATTGCCGGGGTCCTCTTTTCTCCCCTTTTTGTAAATGGGGACCACATTGGTCCTTTTCCAATCCTCCAGTACCTGGCCACAGCCCTATGAGCTCTCACAGAGCTGTGCTAGGGGCCCCGCTATGACTCCTGCCAATTCCCTCAGCACCCTCAGGTGAAGAGCTTCTGGACCTACTGATTTAAACACGTCCATCCCTCCAAAAGTTCCCTAACTAGGTCATCCCTGACCTTAGGCATGGCGGTGCCTCCCCTGTGTCCATCCGCAGTTCTAGTGGGGGAGATGTCTCAGTCCCTGCTCAGGAATATGGAGGCAAAGAATTTGTTGAAGAAGTCAGCTTTTTCATTTGCCACAATCACCAGATTGCCAAGCCTATTCTGTAGAGGCTGCACGTCACCCTGTGCCTTTTTCTTACTTCCTATGCGTTTGAAAAAGGACTTTTTATTATCCTTAATTTTGGTCACTAGCCCTAGCTCTATCTCTGCCTTGACCTTCCTAACAGCCTCCCTCCAGTCCCGAGTAATGGTGGTGTCATCCTCCTTGGTGATAGCCCCTTGCTTCCACTGTTTGTATGCCTCCTTTTTGGCCCTCAGGCATCCCTGGATGCCTTTGTCGAGCCATGGGGGCTTCTTAGCACTTCTGCCCCCCTTGGTGCTCATCGGGACTGACTCCTTTGAGCTTGGAGATATTCTCCTTGAGGAACAACCAGCCGTCTTGGACTCCTTCTGGACTCCAAGACTGCCTTGTAACTACCACCTTCATGCTAGTTCATGACTAGGAGCTTCTAGGCCTCACAATTTCTGCTTCTGTTATCTCCAGCTGGTCACTGAAGGGCTTGAAAAATGTACTAATGTCATTTTCATGGAAGAACAGTTAAGATTGATAAAAAGGCTGTCTTTACTTCATAGTAAAATATCCAAGTTTTCCTTCTCAGGCCTCTAGTAATTTTGGGGGGCAATAACTGTATTTCATTTCAAAGTTCCATGAATATTTATGACATTAAATAGATGTAAATCGGAGTAAATATGCCAGTTTCCTTTATAGAGTATAACATTTGCTTTTTTGGATTGTAGTAAGATGAAATATTTCTTGTGCCATATGACTTACAGTCTCTTTGTCATTCTTTATTGTTGTTCTAAAACATTATTTGAATGTAATTACATTTCAAGGTATATACAGTGAACAAAATCAAAGTATTTTCTCTTGATAGGTTTGGAGATGTTTATCTTTTATACTGCAGTAGCCTGGTTGGCATCATATGCAATGAGCTTATTTAAGCACTCCCCTTACGTCTTTTATGCATGACCTTAAACTTATCTCTAAAGAATGACACCAAGCTTTTCTATGCATGTCACCTGAACACTTAAAAGAAATTTTTGTGGGGAAGAGTTCTACTACACAAATTACCTTCATATAGTCCCACTCATACATGTTGTGTCTGCCATGAAGACAAACATGTTGTGTCTGCCAGGAAGCAATATAATTCGTCTCACTGAATATTCAGTACTTGGTACAGTGGCTTCTAGTTGCAGTGTCTGGGCACTATCCTGTGAGATAAAAGAAACCCAGGTAAATCCTTAACTGTGGGCACTTTAACAGCAATTCCATAAAGAAAATGGCTAAGTGACTCTTAAAAACCTTAAATGGTGTTACCATTCAACAATATGCGACTTTATTAGTGACATTTTATAGATGCTTTCTAACGTTTCAAATATGTTTTTAAAAGTGCATCTAATATCAGATCAGTTGTAAAACAGGCTAACTGATTAGCTAATTCACTGTGAACCACTGACCTGATTTATGTTTGTAATTTATTTCCTTCAAGTATCTGAGTTCAGAGGCAGCATCTGGTTTTCAAGAAGATTCTGATTTTTCAGTTTTCCAGCTGTGTTAGCTGAAGTACAAAGGGGTCACGTGTCTTGCCCATTGTTATACAGTGAATCAACAGCTCTAAGAGGATTCTTCTGTTTTTTAACTACAGTAAGGTTGGTATTTGCACCATTGTTACTATATTGTAGGTTATTCCTTTTTAACATCTGCCAATGTCTTTCACTGCTATAAATATCATTAAATTATTGCAAGGAAGAAGGTCAAGTTCAACCAAGTCAATGTGAAATCATTATGTTAAGTGAGATATCTAGATTTACTTTAACACCAAAAATAAAGTTAAAGAAAAGCTTTGCTTTTAGAATCATAGTAGACTCTGCAACATTTTAATCAATTTTGTTCATCCTATATTTCTTAGAGGAGGATCACAGTTTGTAACCCATTCTTATTTTTGGCCAGCTTGCACTCCAGTCTTGCATACATCTAATATATCACTGCTGTTCTTGATGCCAGAGGCAGCAGAAATAAAATATCTAGAAATAGTAATAATGAATTAGTAATAATAAATTGTGTAATGTCTGTAACATGGGTTAATGTCAACTTAGAGTTGAACTTGATTTTCTCACACAAATTAAAAGTGGTTTTCTACATGTGTAACTCTGTGGGCTTCAGTGGAATTACACAAGTAAAGAGACAACCCTACTGCAACCACAAATTAATTTTGTTGATCAAAATCAGATATATTACTCAGAACTTCAGACAGACATTCATGGATAAAAATTTCAATTCTACAAGATCTTTTCCAGATCTGTTTAAATTGGCTTTTACATTTTTTAATGTAGTCTTGATTTTCCGTATACAAAATAATAAATAGTGTAGGTAATTATCCTTCATGGTTTAATATAATAGCATTAACATTTATAATTTTATAATATGATGTTGTTAGCTAAAAAAATCACTTTAAAAATCAATTATTACTTTTACAAAGTGTCAGTTCTTGTGACATAACAGGGCTTTTGTTTAAAAATACATATTAACATAAAACTTCAAAACTGGATCTAAATTATTATTACAAAAGAATAGCTGGAAAGAGAAAGTTCACCACCACCTATTTACAGAAATTATTTGCTAAACCTGGGTGGGATTTCTGTGTGGCCAAAACTTTTTAAACACTGAATAGCATTCATAGGATCATAAGAAAGGACCATGGGACCTTATGAGGTCATCTAGTCCAGCCTCCTACTCAAGGGGGCTGGACTAGATGACTCAGTCATCTCTGACTCAATTGTCCCTGACAAAACCATCCTGGCCAGGCCTCTGTATAACCTGCTGTTGATGGGGATATATAGGTACCCTGCAGGGGCACTGCCAGGCTGAGAGGGCCTATTTAGCACAAAGGCTGTTTGAGACTAGTGGGGTTCAGGGGAGATCTGTTGAGGAATTCCTCAGCCCAGGAGGGCCAAGGCTTTTTAACATCTTCATCAATGATCTAAATGTTGGGGTGAAAATCACACTGGCACAGTTCTCCAATGACACTAAGCTGTGAGTAATTGTGGCCACACAGGGTAGGCAGATGATAATCCAGGTGGATCTAGACAGATTAGTTAGATGGGCAGGCCAGAACCAGATGCTGTTCAACACTGAGAAGTGTAAAGTGCTCCATCTGGGGAGGAAAAATCCACAACAAACTTACAGGCTTGGTGGTGCTACACTAGCTAGCACCATTTCTGAAAGGGACCTGGGGGTCATAATTGAAGATAAAATGAATATGAACCACCAGTGTGATGCTACAGTTAGCAGAGCAAACAATATATTGGCAGGCATCAACCGATGCATCTCAAGCAAAATTAGGGAAGTTATTCTCCTTCCCTACTCTTATTGGTGAAGCCAAAACTGGAATACTGCATCCAGTTCTGGGTGACACAATTCAAGAAGGATATGGAGAAGCTTGAGAGAGTCCAGAGAAGAACCGCTCATATGATTAGAGGCCTGAAGAGCAAGCCATATGAGGAAAGGCTGACAAATATGGGAGCGTTTGGCCTGGAAAAGAAAAGACTTCAGGGGGATTTGGTGGCAGCTTACAAATATATCAGGGGTGAGCATCAGGGGCTACACAAACAACTATTTACTAAAGCACCCCAGTCAAAAACTAGAACCAGTGGTCATAAACTCCTAGAAGGTTTCATACTGGGTATAAGGAAAAACTTCTCCATAATTCAAAGATTTCATAGATTTCTAGGGTTGGAAGGAACCTCATAAGATCGAGTCTGACCCCCTTTCCATGGGCAGAAAAGAGTGCTGGTGTCAGATGACCCCAGCCAGGTGTTTGTCCAGTCTCCTCTTAAAAACTTCTAAGGTAGAGGAGGGTACCACCTCCCTTGGAAAACCATTCTAGATTCTGTTAACCCTTACCATAAAGAAGTTCTTACTAATGTCTAATCTGAATCTGCTGTCTGTCAGTTTGTGGCCACTGTTTCTAGTTACTTCAAGGAGCACCTTGGTAAATAAAGTACCTTCTATTCCTTGCTGCCCCTCCTCCCCTTGACAAATTTATAGATGGCCACCAGATCCCCTTTCAGCCTTCTCTTATGGAGGCTGAAGAGATCCAGGTCCCTCAATCTCTCCTCGTAGGTCCTTTGCTGCAGGCCCCTAACCATACAAGTGGCCCTCCTCTGGACCCTCTCAAGGTTCATCCCTCTTGAAGTGTGACACCCAAAACTAGGTGCAGTTCTCCAGCTGAGAGCTTACCAATGCAACATATAGGGGAAGTGTCACCAACTTGCACCTGTATGTGATGCACCTACTAATGTACAATAGAGTGCAGTTAGCTTTCTTGATCACTTTGTCACATTATCAACTGATATTCATCTTTGAATTAACTATGTTTCCAAAATCTGTATGGGTGTTGGTGATTTCTTTTCCCTAGGTGCAGCACTCTGCACTTACATTTGTTGAACTGCACCCTGTTTTATTCTGCCCACCCTTTCAGCCTATCCAAATCTGCCTGGATCCATTCTGTACCCTCCAGTGTGTCTAACTTGCCCCATAATTTGGTGTTATTCACAAATTTGGACAGTGTGGTCTCCACGCCCTCATCCAAATCACTGATGAAGATATGGAACAGCACTGGCCCGAGGACTGATCCCTGGGGGATGCTGCCCACATCTTTCCAGGTCGATACTGATCTGTCCAACACCACTCTCTGGGTGTGTCCCATTAGCCAATTTGCCTCTCACCTAACTGTGTAATCATCTAAGTTACAGCCACTTCATTTTTTTTTATAAGAATGGGATGTGACACCATATTAAAAACTTTTTTGAAATCCAAGTATAAGACATCCACCTTGACTCATAAAAAGAAACAAGGTTAGTCAGGCAAGATCTGCCTGCTATGATTTGGTGTTGGTTGCCCTTTAGCATTGCTTTTCCTGCTGGACTCCCACAAATATGATCCTTAATTTTTTCTAAGGTTTTCCCGAGGATAGAGGTGAGACTAACCCATCTATAGTTACCCGGGTCCTACCTCTTCCCCCTTTTGAAGATAAGGACCACACTGGTCCTTTTCCAGTCCTCTGGTACCTGTCCTGAGCTCCATGAGTGGTCAAACAGTCTTGCCAGTGGTTCTGCTATGACACTGGCTAATTCCCTCAGCACCGTTGGGTGAAAATCATCTGGGCCTGCTAACTTGAACACATCAAGCCCCTCCAAGTGCCCCTTCACTAGGTCAGTGCTAACCATTGGTGGGCCGGTGACACTCTTATGCCTATCTACAGTCCAGTTTGGAGATATGCCTATTAGGGCTGTGCAGAGCTTTAGCCCTGGATTCAATTTGGCTGAGATTCGGCCTGATTTGGTGGCCAAATCCTTGAATCCAAATCAAATCAGAGAACCCTTTAATCTCTCAGAATAGAATCGGAAACCTCCGAATCGATTCAGAGAGATTTGGAAAGATGCAGTGATGTGGACATAGCCACAGCTTTAAATGTTTTTTTCTACATATCTCTAGGTAGCAAGCAGCTCATGAACACTGCGATGCTGGGGTGCATGGAGTGTCCCACAGAAGCATGGGGGGCTCCCCGGTGTGCTCAGGAACAGATCTAGAAGTGGACCAGAAGCACCCTTACCTCAGCAACTGGTGCCTCCTGGGTCTGGGTGGGGGCACCCAGGGTCTCCCCGTGGCCGGTCACTGAGCTGGGGGAGCATGGGGGGGCCCTCAGCATGCTCCCTGGCAGACCCAGAAGTGGACCAGAAGCACTTCTGGTTCACTTCTGGGCTCATTGCCAAGCACGCGGAGAGCCACCCCCCACACTCCTGTGGACGCTCCATGCACCCCAGTATCTCAGCATTCACAAGCTGCACTGGTTCCACGAGGTATGTAGAAAAAATATTTCTGTCCATGTCCAAGCCACGGATTCTCCAAATCGGCATCAAAGCTTCAGATTCAGATTCGGTCAAATTGAATTGGGAACAGTGATTGGAATTAACATATCGAATCACTGTCCCTGATTGAGGCTGAATCCTAATCAAATAGGGCCCACTTTACACATCCCTAATGAGTATATCCATACTCAGGAATACTGATGCAAAGAAATCATTGAAGAGCTCAGCTTTGTCCCTCTTATCTGTCACTAATTGCCCTAGCCTCTCCTGTAGGGGTCCTATATTACCATGTGCCTTCTTTTTGCTCCCTATATACCCAAAAAGGTACTTTTTGTTGTCTTTAATATTTGTAGCCAACATGAATTCCATTGCTGCCTTGGCCTTTCGAATTGACTCCCTCCAATCATGAACCAAGCAGATATATTCCTTGTTAGTGGCCATCCCCTGCTTCCATAGTCTGTATGCCTCTTTTTTCATTCCTAGGCTTTACTGGATTTCCCTGTTCAGCCGTGATGGTTGCTTGACCCCTCTTCTGACTCTTAACGATAACCTCCAGAGTGTCTATCGCTCCACCCAACTTGGTGTCATGCAGAAATTTGCTGAGCATGCACTCGGTCCTATGTTCCAAATTATTTATGAGAATAATGTGGAACTCCGCTTGATACTTCCTCCTAAATAAACATTAAGCCATTGATTTAAAATCTGATATTAATCTGATTTAACTTTTGTCTATTTATTAAAATCCAGGAACTATCCAAATGTGATAATCACATTTTTCTTTGTTTCTCACTACAAGCCAGAGGTCATTAAGAAATACTGAGTTTAAATGAATTCAGCCAATCTTTTGGACTAACTGCTCACATATTGATTAGTTTAATATAGCCTGAGTAGGTGCATACCTGTGTGTAGTAATTTTAGGACTCCCTGGTTTTTCTGTTAATACAGTAGTCATTGTGTTAACCAAATAATAAAACTAAGCACATATGTTAAAGTTGCAAGAACAAGTATCTTTACAGTTCTTTTAAGAGTCTCAAATGCAGGATCTAACAGGATACCAGATATATCAATGCTGAAGAGTCAGTAGCTGTGAAAAAAAAGATTGTTATGATACCCTTTTGAATCATTGATAGAATAGGTCAGTTGCTAAACATTAGAATTCCCTAGTAATCTGCATTTTTAGAAGTGAATAATTAAAATATTATTACATCACAGGATAGCTCTGGGCATTATCCTGGAAGAGGTGATGATATCACTATGTCAGTCCTGTAATTTTTATATCCCAAATCTGCATTTACCTGTCAAAGTCACAGTTCATTATATGCTCAGCTTCATGATTAAATCTTGGATTTGTCCATTGTTGTCATACAACATATAATTGAAATGAACTACTATAAAAGGATTGTCATTGTGATCACTGATGCCATGAAGGTTGATTAGAAGAAGACCTCAGTAAGTTTAGGAAATACTGATGTTTTTCAAGGTTACCTGTGTATTACTAAGATTTGCAAGTAATTATACCAGTTTATGTAATTTCTGTCCCTAGCCAAAAGGATATGAAGACTACCAAACTGATTTCACATAGGTCATCAAATATCAGTCGACTTAAAACATTTTTTCAGTAACTTTTTATCTAGGCTGCTGTGAAGGAGTGAGAAAAAACCCTTCTAAGCTCACAGCAGGGAGAAACTTACTGACCCCACTGGAGCCAACTACGATGACTGACTGGCAGCCAGCACAGTTCATCAGCAGCTACTCAACCAAGATTGGCCCTACCTCAGGCAGTGCAAGTATCCACTGCCAGGGCCAGAAGGAGAAACAGACAGATGCCAAAGGAGTACAGGGAGCCTGGAGCGCCGAGGCACCGGTGCCGATATCTGGGTTGCAGAGAACCGACAGAACTAACGCTTGGCAGCCCTGAGGGGCTCCATTTATTTAAAGTGGCACTGCAAAGACCACAACAGCAGGAACATGAGGGAGCACTGGCAGGTAGATGTGCCGAAGGAAAACAGTGAACTGGGAAAGCCAGCGGCACTCCGAGCAGGTTTTGCTTTCTGGTTGTTTTTTCTTTTACCTTACTGGGTCTCAGAACCCAGGAAGCTGGGCTGCAGCCCTAGGAAAATGGGTAGGATTGAACCAATGCCAGCTTAGTCACATTGACAGGGGAGCCAACTTGAGGCTCACCAAGGAGCTGAGTTGATAAGGGCAGGTGGATGTACTGGCCACACCTGGGAAGATGGCAGGTGTCACTGAAGCTTTAATGACAGATGCCAAAGCATCCAAGGCTGGAAAAGCCCAATCTGGGATGAAGGGAGCCAGGAAGTCCTGTATATTTCCTTTTGGTTCCTTTTATTTCTTTCAAAGAGCTGATCACTTAAGAAAGACTTGCAGCCCTAACGACTGGATTATCTTGGGGCTAGTGGTCACAGTTTGCAGTAACAATAACCCTACTGGCCAAGACTTACCTGAGTTCTTTTTCACCATTTGTGTTGTCCTCCATTTCTCCTCCATGGATTGTGTCATGACCAACTGAACAGACAGCCATTTCAGTCACAATCTCCATAAACCAGGCCTGAGATGAGTGGGGGTCTGCAAGGGTGAAGAACAAAAGAAGAACACTCATTGAGAACCAAGGGGGCAACATATGCTGTAACCACAGCATGGCATTGGACAGGGTGTAGGGAAGGTTGAAGTCCCATAGAAGAAGCAGACCCAGCTCATGCAGCAGAAGCAGAAGCAGACCATCTCCCAACTAAGAAATTCAACATCAGGACATGGCAGATAAGAATTGGGTGATCTCCTCTAGGTGCTAGAACTGGATGAGCTTGCTTCCCCCACGGCCATCAGGCCCCACAACAGCTTGAAAGTAGGAAAATATAAATATAATTTCATCAAGACTCTGCCCTTCTTGGGCATTTTGGCTGAAATTAATAATGATGAAATTTTCTAATAGACCATGCCAATATAAACTAGCCCTTACCTACTACTAATAGTTTTAATACAGTTTGAAAATACTAGAGTTCTGTGTTCACTCTTGCCATTTGTGGATTCTGATTTTGTAGGCTGTAAGAATTAATTATAATAATTGTAATTATAATAATAATTGTAATTAATTGTAATATATAGTACTTTCCCCTCCTCGCTTGAATTTTGCAGTTACCCCGTTTATTGTTATCGTGGGATAAAACTACTCTTTTTCCAGTATCACCTTTTTTGAACCATTTTCCAGTACTCTGGATGAATAGTATGTGTTGTCAGTTGCTGTGAACAACTGAGCAGATTCTGTCACTGAGAATAGGAAAGAATTTAATAATTCACCAAATTAAAAGCATTCCAAATTAGAAATGAGGAGAAGAAATGATAAAACTGTATATTATGTGCAAGATTCATTGTATAGAGGTACATTTATCTGAAACCATGACAATGGGAATTTGGAATGCTTGCTAGCCATATCTATATTCTGGCAATATTAGACGAGTGAAACATTTCTATAACGCACAGTGAAGGAAATTCAAGAATAACTATAAAATGAAACTCAAAATGTCATCTCACTGCTTCAAACAGAAAACTTAGACGTAGACACTATACTGACAAAATTTTAATTATTTTATATGATAAGAAAATTACGTTGTAGAAAAGAGTTTTGACTGAATTGACATACTTCTTTATGATGCATCCAAATAAAAAACAAGATGACACAGAAAATAATGGAAATAGAAGCTACATATTCCATAATATGAAGATGATGGTAGAACTGAAGCCACAATTCAATATGGTTGATTTTTACCTTTAATGCCATGGAGTTAAAGTAAACGATGTGCCCCAAGCTAAATTGTGGCAATGTGAAGCTAGTGTCATTTGGAGGTAAAAGCCAACCAAATGAAGCTGAAATTCGGCAATGTTGACTGTACCTGAAAGGCAGCAGCCAAAGCAAAAATGTAACCATGTGAGTGAAGCTTAAAAGGCAATGATGTGACTCTGAGAAAATAAAGTGTAATAAGGCTGGCCGAAGATCCCTAGCAAAAGAACTCCTCTGTCATCTCATCACCCTAAAGGAATTCCCGTTTGCAAAAAAGTGAGCTCTCTTTGTATGAAACAAACTCTTCTTCCTAACTGTATAAAACTGGATTAAAACATAAGGCCAGGCAAGAAAACAGAAGCTCTGGTACAGAATGACTGTGTGCCAATAGACGTATGACATGTAGACAATGTAGATATTGTTGAAGTCACCATGTATGACTTCACTAGATAGAAAAGGAGGTGCATGGGTTGCCATAATGGGTAGTTCTTTTTTTCAAAATCAAAATGTTGATTCATAAGGTGAGTTTCCTTTTCTTGCTGTCTGGAACCTAGACAGAGCATCAGTGCTTTCTGGGGCTTTTGACCAATTACCCCCAAACCTTTATCAGTTTTTCTGCTGAAGCTAATCTTAAAGATAAAAGAATACCATTGCCATTGTTATATCCTTAGCTGTGGCTGGTTAAACAGATATCCTTTCGAAAACTGATGCTAGAGTTGCAAAAATACTATGAGTCTTTCCCCTTGTTTAATAATAATAATAAAAAACCCACCTTTTTCTTCTGGTCCCTTTTCTTCAGTCTTTCATGGCTTATTCTACAGTGTACTCTAAAAACTAAGGTATAAAATTATTTAAGTCTCTTTTCAATATCCTTTTCATTCTATTGTGCTCAGACTATAGCTTCAAAGGTATACATCTCTGAAAGCTATGGGTTCAGAAAAGTCCAAATAAGAATACTTTTGCTATCCCGTTTAATTAACACAGCTTTGTTTAACACTATATTCCAGGATCCTTTTTAAAAATATCAAAAACTGGAGCAGCCAAAATATTGAGGGGGTTGTTTGTCATATGAAGTTTTTTCCTTTTTTTTTTTCTTAAAATAACTTTCTTGTACATTCCATTTCATGTTCCATATTGTAGAAGTGACGACTGATAGCATTACCAGTTGCAATGAGCCTTTTCAGCATCATTTATAAGAAATCAAAAGCTTCAGTGTCTCTAGCACTGGGTCAAGTAGACTCAGAGGACTAAGTTATAAAATGAGAAGTTATGAGTAAGATATGAGTAGGAGAGTTTTATTTTGGTTTCTCTTTATATGTTTCTTTTTCTTTTGGGTCCTTTAAAAAACAGTTATAAGTGAGAAATAAAATCTGAGCCACTTATCTCACTCTTATTGCAGTCAGTATGAAATATAAGATTTCACACAATGCGAGTTCTTTGCTTGCTTGCTTTACACAAAGAGGTGAGGTAAGATAAGAATAGAGCATTTGTATCTGTGAATTTCTGGGCTTTTCCCAGCTTCAGTCATAGCTTGGACATGAGTTCAGCCTAATTTTGCTATTTAGATCCTTAGAATTAATAATGGTTACAAAACAAAAAGCTAGGCAGTGGTTCTAAGATTTCCTTTGAAACAGCACATTCTGCTTCCTTAGAAAGAGTTGATTAAGCTTAAAATTTGGAAAACTTTACATATTTGCTGTTTTTAAATACATTTCCTTTATCTGTATGATGAGATTATGTATTGGCCATGTATTTCCTTTACAGAAATCTAATTCTGCTTTGCTCATTGGTCCTAAAAGCAATTGGCCATTACATTTACACATATGAAATAAACACAGCCAAGTGATACGTTATATATTTTCCCCTTCACTAATAACACTGACGCTATTGACATTGCAATAACATGTGAAATTTATTAGTCCTCAGGGCTTGCTAAAATTTGCTTTATACCATGAATTGCTGGTTGCTTTTTTACACAATACTTAAGCAGTATTCTGTAATTCTGACTTCCATTCTTAACTCTTCATTGTTGTTTTTTTTGCTACTGGCCCCAAATGAGCAAAACCCATAACCAGCACTTACATTTAAGCACATTGTTAACATGTCCATTCAATTAAAGCAGTTAAGTTTGTGTGTATATCCCATTGTAGTCAAGTATGGTTGTCACAAACCCCACCATATTTTGGGGTGTTCATGGGATATCATGATTTTTTGTTTGTTTGTTTTACTGATGGTATATGTGGTCCCAGTGAAAAGCCAGCGTTATACTGTATTCATTTATGTCACTTTTATTTTTGAAAGAGATATTATGTTCTGCTGTCTGTATGCATCTTTATGATTTTGGACATGGTTTAGTCAAAGAAATTGAGGGTTGTATACATAAGGAAAAGGGAGTAGGCAAATTGTTAAGTATCTCTTGACTTTGTGTTACTAGGTCAAGAACAATTGCTACCCCCAAAACACAGGCAGAAGGGACTATTGTTTGGATGCGCACTCAAGATATTGTCTTCCTATAATGAAAAAATCAACCCCTCCATAGCAGAGACATCTCAGAGTAATGGGCTATTAGCTGGAGGAATTCTAGATGCCCCAGGAAAGAGAGACATTTCTGGAGGATTCTGAAACTCATGAGCAATAAAAACAGTGCTGATAGTGGGGAAAGAGGGTGGTAGCTTGGAGTTATTTAGGGGTTTCCTATGACATAGTCCTGCTTGTTGGGAAACTCCAGGTCACCAGTGGTCAGGGCTGGCAGGATGAACAGGAAAGCTGATTTCTGGAAAAATTGGAAAAGTGTCAGAGATGCTAAACTATAGGCAGATAAGAGGGTAATACTCTTTTCTTATTTTTTGTCTTGTCTTCAAACAATGTGGTAAGTTTTTCTTCTACAATTCCTTTCTCCTATAAAATCCTTTTGTTGTTTTGTCTTCTTGTTGATTGCCGCTGGTAAAGAGTGATCTCAGGGCAAGTTAGATACCATTCCCTAAAATTCTTTTACAATCCAAAGGGAAGATACATGAAGCTGGCAGAGATTCCCTTGCTACAGCTATGATGTCTCATATAAGGGTAGCGGAACTGAGGTTTGCAGGATAAGGAATTATCTATGGGCAACCTTGGCCTGTTCCTTTGGCCAAGCAACATAAAACTGGGGAGAAACCCAGGGCTCAGGGGATACCCTGTGGACAGATGTGTGACAACAGTAACAGGTATTTTTTGAGAGAGAGAGATGTGCGCGTGCACACACACATACACACACACACACATGCGCGCACACACATATATAAAGCTTAGTTCAATGTAGATAATTGATGAGGATGAGTCTGGTCATTAAAAGATTCCTTAAAGGTTTTTCAAGCTTCTGTAATGTAATGCTGAATTCAGATACCGTTTATAGAAGTGGCATGTTTGAAATATCTATTCTTCATTTACAACTCTGGATCTGAAGAAAATTTTTCTTTCTTTAATTTTGTGGTTCTTTTCTCTCAGATCAACCCCTGGAATTCTTCCAGTAACAAGATTGGGGTTTTTTCCAGACAAGAAAGATACTGATCTTACATTCTTTTTCACCCTCATTAGAGCTGTAAGTATGTCTGATTGTTGGGTTAGGCTTCCAGGTATATCTGAGCCTTGGATGCACATTATATTTGTAGGACTACAGTCATAGGATTATAGGAAAGTAGGGCTGGAAGGGACAGTTAGACCCCAACTCCATGTGGTGCCCAATGACTAGGGAAACAATGTTCCAATTGTTCGTGGATCCTGTTACTCATTAGCCAGAGCAAACAGGGAGCAAACACTAGCACGCATTGCTTACAACAGCTTTATTCAGAATGGAGACAGCTTCAGGCAAAGGTCCCTCAGACACAGCCCGTGAGCCTACCACAAACAATAGTTCCTGCCATATTTATACACCTTTGGTCCATGCTTGTTAACATTTACTCCACCTTTGCCCCTCCTTTGGTTCCACCCATATTTTCTCCCATTTCAAGCTCTGCCTCTCTTTACTGTTTACTTCATTAACATGGAATTCATTTCATTCATTTATATGACTTTTTGCTATGAGCTCATGTCTAAGACCTTGATTTCACTTCTTTGGTCAATGGGCAGTCTTTGACCAAAACCTGGAAGCTTCTGGAGGCTTCTTCACCAATCACCATTCACCTTTTCACATATGTTTATCTTGGATCTTATTACCAGTTACATGTTGTTTTTCACATTCCAGTCTGTTTTTCTGTCCCATATTGTACCATGTCCACATCCGCTAGACCCCTATATCGTGTCTTGTTCCTTACTGTAGCTGGTTCACATCACACAGACTTACTTGCTGCTTTTTCCAGAAAATGGTTGTCACAATTAAAATGGTTACTTAGCATAAGCAAATGGCTCGTTTAGTGTAAGCATTCATAAGATTTTACAACACTACTATATGGTTAGAATACTACTTGCCTAAGCATCTTGCAATGTTACTCTTAAAATATCATTTTGCCTTGTGGTCAGCAGCTTTTGCAGGGCCACAGATTAAAGCCTTGTTTCAGCTACAAATCCAGTGCTCCCCAAGGTCCAAATACAGTCACTCTAGCAGGGACCTCGTGAGGTCATCCAGTCAGACTCCTGCTTAAGGCAGGATCATCCCTGACTAAACCACCATAGCCAATTGTCTGTCCAACCTGGTCTTGAAAATTTTCCAGTAATGGAGATTTGACAGCTTCCAAATCTTAGTCACAAAGTTCTTCCTAATATCCCACCAAAATTTCCTCTACTGCAGCTTGAGGCCTTTGTTCCTAGTCCTGTGTCCTGTGACCATAGAGAGTAGTCCATCTCCATCCTTCTATAAACTGAAGGGCAGCACGACCCACAGGTGTGGTGCCGGGACTACGGCAGGCAGAAGTGGCCGCACCAGGCAGGAGAGACTCCAGGAGAGCCCTAAAGGGGTACAGCCGGGGCGGGCATCACCGCCAAGTTCCGAGGCAGTGGAGGAGGGACCAGGAAAGCAAGGGGCCAAGGACAGACCAGGAGGGAACTGTAAAGGATGTAAAATAGGCTGCTCAGCAAGGGGAGTAGCTGAGCAGGTAGCTTTTTCCTTTTGAAGTTTGAGTTATTGGGTAACCCTGGCTGAAGGAGCAGAGCTGGGGCAATGCCCTTATAAAGTAAGGTTAATGGTGTCTCGGTGAGACCAGAGTCTGTATGGGAAGTCCCGCTCGGTGCAGGTTGGGGAGTAGGCTAGGAGGTCCATGGGTCGAGCTTGCTGGTGAGCACCACGACAGGGGTAATGGCCATTTAGGGGCAGACCAGAGGGTATCATTCTACGGCTGGGGAACAAGGACCAACAAAGGAAGGATGCACTAAAGGTGGCGTGAGGTCGGGGTGCAGGGGGGGTGGAGCCCCATGAAGTGACTGTCGGGGGATCCTGGGCCATGGAGTGTACCGCAAACTGACACTTAACACTGAGGAACCCAAGTCGTGGCGGGTGAGAGAGAGGTCGGGGGCACGGGGAAAAGAGAACTGCTCCGACACCTAAGAAATCCCCACAGGTATGTGACATCTACCTACAGGACCAGAACTGCCTGAGAGCGGGTGATCAAAGCCCGGCGGTCACAGTCGCCCTTTAGGTTCTGAAGAAGGTTGTCAGATTCCCCCCTCCTCAGTCTCCTCTTCTGGAAACTATATAATCCTTGTTCCTTCAGCCTTTCCTCTCTGCTAGACTGTCTCCAATTTGTCCACATCTTTCATGAAGAGGTAGGTCCATGCTGGAGAGAGTATTCCAGATGAGGCCTCCCCAGCACCAAATAAAGAAGAATCACTTCCCTTGATTTGCAAGTGACACTCTTGTTAACACAACTTGGTATGTTATTGGCTTTTTTTGTCATCAAGAACACACTGTTGGCTTATATTCAGGTTATGGCCCACTGTAGACCCCGGGTTCTTTTCTACAAAAATGTAGTGTGAAATGCATGTTTCTTCACAGTCCCCTTCCTCGAGTTAGCTGAAAGGCACACTCTCCAGCTGGGCATAATAGGAACTTCTCTTTCACTCCCCTTGTTCCCACAGCAGAAGCAACAGCGCAGCAGCAGCAGCTGTTCACCAGGGTAGCTCTGCAACAACTGCCCACAGAAAGCAAAGCTGTAGCGCTTCTCTCCACTGGCTGTCAGGGAGCCCGCCACTCTTCCCCTCTCCTTGTAGTGGAGAGAGAGCGTAAAGTATTCTCGGATGCTGACAGTTTGAGAGACGTATAACTCATGTACTAGTCACATAACTGTCTTTACTTTGCATGTAGCACTACAAAATCCTGTGCTTTAGAGAAGTTCCTGTTTCAAACATTAACTTTTTTGTAAGAGATCTCCCATTCTGTGATAGATCCACCACCTGTGCAGCATTGCAAATAGCTTGAATGTACAGATGCTTACTTTTTGCCATGCTATAAAGGCGTATGTAGCACTACAAAAGTATTGTGTTTCCACAGCCCCAGATATGGTCACACATTTTGCAATCCCAATCAATCTACTGTAATATTTGTTTTGATGACATGGTTCCAGTAGCCATTTTCAAGAACCTAACATCAATGCAAGAAGGTATTTTGGCAAGAAACAGGGAAGCATCAGAAAACACAGACCCTGTAGTAATGTCCTCTCCAGAAATGATCTCTTGAATACATGGTACTTGTAGAAACAATTATAGAGCACTGAGGCATGGAAGATCTCACAGGGAGAGGGGAATTGTAAATGGTTAGGGGAGTGTTATGCAGTTATGTGGGAACAGATGTTAAAATACTCTTGCCTGTATTTTGGAATGAAAGTGTAATAGATGAAAGACAAAGTAAATTGTAGCATGATGATATACAGTTGTTATACCAGCAACCTTGCTAAAGATTTGTAACTTAAAAATGAAAGTAAATGTAAGACCTTTGCAGAAGAGGCCATATTATTAAAAATATCACTGGCTATCTAGCCTGCTAGTGAAGTTCTTATTTCTTCAAATACATATATTCAACATAACTCCCACAATGCACTCCATCTTTCAGTGTGGCATTCATGCATGCCTCCTGTTCAGAACAGATGTTAAGTACAGTAGTAACTGTTCCTTTTCACTGATATAGTTTCAAACAATTAAGTGAATGGTTTAGGATCATGCTAAATTAGTTAAATTGTTTTATCATTATGTGCTTGTTTGCATTTGTAAAGCTCATAATTAGACACTAAAAACGGGAAGTGACTGAAGACGTTGCCTTCACTAAAATTGTTCTCAGCCAAATAAAATATTAACCACTGTTTCAGCATAGCAGGAAAAGCTACTGTTTGTCTGAAAGCACTAAAGTAAATGATGCGTTCTAACTGCTTCAGTTTGCATCAGTTAATCAGTGTATTAATAGAATTGTCTACTTGCGTTCTGCATGTGTTTCCTGGAAGTGTTCATTAAGCATTATCACAATTATTTGGCTTTCATGATCTCACATAGCTTTGCTCAGAGGATTTTCCCCCTGTATTTTCATGACCGACCATCAAAACATCATGGGGGTCCACTTTTAACACATGTGAACTTGTATTTCTTTTTTAAAACTGCTTTGAATTATTTAATGCTGAATGTTGCTTACTTCAATAAAACCCGGAAGAATCCTAAATGAAGATTACATAAGGAAAATTATCACTACATTTAAACGTTTATCTCTCCACAGCTTTTAATACATTGGCAGACAATAAATTATAGTATAGAGCGTTCATGACATTTTTGTTTTATTTAAAGTGAAAATATTCATTTCTAGATGCACTTTCATGATTTTGAGGCATCCACGTTTTTCAGTTTCCTTGACAACAGCTATAAAGATGCTGCTATCACTATGGGAATGGTTCTCCTAAATGAAGCTGCTACTTCCAAAGGAGATGTTGGAAAAAGGAGAAGTAAGTTATTTTGTAAACTAGCAGAATCTTTGCATTTCATTTATTAAAGGTATTTTGAGAAATATAAATAGAATTAACACTCAGAGTAAATATCTTCAAAAGCCTAGCTTCAGATTTTGTGCTAGTATAACTGTGTGCACTTTTTGTGTTCTGATTTTACTTTTTTTTTCTTTCTAACCAAATGAGTTCTATCTGTTCAATCCCCATTTGTGAAATCCTAAAGAGGTGTTATACATATGCCATTTCCCATTTGGGACTATCTATACCTCCATGATTCCATCAGCAATAATGGGTTTGCATGACTAATTATTAATCATGGTCATTGGCACAGAGAAAGGAAGACAAGATGATGGCTGCCCTCTTCTCCCTCTGCTGCTGATTGGCCAGAGGGCTGCCCATCATGCAGCCACAGCCCTTGCTGCCAATTAGTGGAACTGCATGAACAGCAGCCCTCTTCCCCAATTAGTGGTGAAGAGTGGGGCCATCTGACGAGCAGCCCTCTCGGCCAGTCTGTGGCAAGGAGTGGGGGACCACTGCTGGGGCCCTTTGGGCAATCAGTGATGTGGGTGGCCTTGCCACAAAAAACCAGAGGAATGGCAGCAGGCACCACAACGGACCCATAAAATTGCCTGTCTGCCTCCTCAATTTCAGTAGGTCTTTATTGATAGGTTATTGATATGTCAGCCTGAAGCCCCTATCTGCCAATGATCTAGATGTAAAGCTCCAAGATCAACATATAGTGGCAGTCCAACCTGACCCTGAAATCACTGCTAAACTGCTTCTGAGTCCAACTAGCAGCTGGTCCCACTGTATTCTGTAGCATCTCCCTTTGACTTCAGTGGTAAAAGGTTAAATAGGGGTCAGCAACATTTTCAGCTGGAGTGCCGAAAACAGCCCACCTTGACCCATACCTTGACTTGGTTTGCCAGGAGTAGATGACAGGTGAGCTGCAAGGGGCCAATCCTCATTGCTGGCAGTAGATGCCTGTAGGCCAATGACAGGGGATGGGCCAGGGTTGTGCTACCCAGCCCCTTCCCTGCCGTGCAACCCAAGGTGTGTTTGTAGCTACTGCTGGCCATGGAGCCTGGGCTGCTTGCAGCAGGTGGCATACAGGCTACAAATAGCTGTACCGGGGTCTCCTCCCTGCCATCCACCTGGAGGTGTGTGGGTGCACCTGCCATGATCAGCAAGCTGTGGGGGGCTGGGGGGGCTTTGCAAATCTTGTTGCAGTGGCTTACAGCCCTCTGGCCACCTGCCATAGCCAGCCGGAGCTGTGGTTTGGCCCCTGCTGCCTGCCACAGAGCCTGGGCTGCTCACAGCAGGCAGTGAGGAGGCTGGAAACAGCTGCACTGAGGTCTGGCCTGGTTCATTGCTGGCAGCAGTTGAAATGTGCGACTCAAGGCAGGTGGCGGAAGAGGGACCAGGATTGCACTGCTCTGGCCCCTTCCCAGCTGTACGCCCCAAGGTGTGTGTGCTGCCATCACCAGCCATGGAGTCGAGCCAAGGCTCTATACTCCGGTGCAATGGTTGCAGCCTCTCAGCTGCCTGCCGCAGCTAGCTCAGGCTCTGAGCATCTTCTGCCTGCCACAGAGCCTGGGCTACTTGCAGCCTCCCCACCACCAGGGTCCATGACTGGCAGCAGCTGTCCAGAGCCTGGGCCAGCTGTGGCATGCTGAGCAAAATGGCCTCACGTGCCAGGGGTTGCCGACCCCTGGATTAGACCTATCCATTAATTATTTCTGTCCTTAGGCTTGATGTTTAAGTCCAAAGGAATCATTATATGTATTTCAACTGGAATTGGATTAGAATCTTTACTCCGGTAGGGGTGATGGTAGTCTGTGGCAGAACTGCTGTTACATAAATTATATAATACCCTAATAACTTTACAAGAATTTATAAATGCCATCTGCTGAACATAAATTGTTTTTATTAACTAGAACTATGAACCTGAATTGAGAATGTCTCTGTCACCTTCCTATCTTGTTTTAAATGGAAAAAGGTGTTTAAATTTCATTGACAGTTGCCTTAAGTTTGTTGCCTAGTGCCATGTTACAGCATACCTATGTGCCATGATTATGTTGTATTATGCTAAGTTAGTTCAAATCATGTTGGTTAATTTAGTTTAGGTAACTTGATTTATGAAAGGGAGAAAAGCAGGCAGGCAGGCAACTCTATTTTCTTTATTTGCTTTTAGTTCAAACAGACCCAAGTAGCTATGCCTGGAAGAAATCAACTAATGCCACAGTCAAATTAACGAGAAAACATAATCTGATCACCAAAATTATAAATTGTTTTTTCAAAGAACGAGTTTCATTTAAATCTCTTTAAAAGGAACTACCAAATAATTTGCTGCTCTTAAAACTTGTAGCATGCCCAGTTAGAGGAGGGAAGAGTTGATGACCTAAAAATATCTCAGTCAGTCAGGGGTAGGAATAGCAAAGCCCTGGGGCTAGGGTAAGTGGCTAGGCTTTTCCAACTTCTGGGCTGCACTGTGAACACATATAAGCCTTTACAAGAACGGGTTAAACCTTTCTCAGTCTAAATTTGTTCCCTTCCTGGAGTGACCTAAGTATAACACTGTAGGTACCCTAAATATCCTCGTATCTTTTGGTGTGTTTCCAGTTTAGGGTCTGATCTTGATAACTGCTGTTAAAAAAAAAATAGAAATAATCCTAAAAGTAGCAGCCAGAAGCCACAAATCCCACCTTTCTGGGGGAAATCCCTTCTTATTGGCCTATAGAACCAGGTTCCACACCCCACTCCCCCTTACTTGCTTTCCTCTGGCCCCACAGGTCTTGCACTTCCAGCTGCCTAGTCAATAGGCCAGCATCAAGAGGAAGGATAGAATATGCTCTCAGAGCTGCCTAGCACATGTCCTGGTGATCAGGGCAAATTCCTAGGAAGTGGGAGATGTGGGTTTAAGGCCTCTCAATCCAAAAGTGGCCTATTCAGGTACCAATTTCTTCGGCAAATACTCTAAGCACTAAACTACTGTATTGAGCAAAAGATAGCTGCACACTCCTCATTTTATTTAACTAATACTGTGTCAGTTAGGCATTTTAGTTCAAATTGGCACTTCTTTTCTGAATTATCTGGATCCTGATATGATGAAACACCTCCCTTACAGCTATATCCCTAACCTTGGAAAGGGAGGATAGGTTCAAGTACACCATTTTACTTACCTACAGCTGGCCAGTAGGAAAGCTAACTCCCTACTGAACAAATAGGCAATCTGGATACAAAGCCTAGGCATCTAAACCTGCAAATTTGAGTTGCCTGCCTAAGGTGTGATACTTAAATTTCAGGTGATATAATGTCTAAAATAATGTTTAGAAGTTGATTCAAATCTGGTCTTTGCTATAAAATTCTTCTTTACTGTTAAGAACCAAAGGAGGCAACAATTAAATTGCCTTCACTGCTATTTTACTATAGGTAGTTGAATGGTGAGAACATGACACCATTCAAAGGACATTATTCTAAGTGTAATTTCTTTTTCAGAGAGAGTGAACAAGACCTGAAATTACATTGACTGAAATGTATAATTTACAAAGATTATTAAATCCACTATCACCAGAAAGGTGTTTGCATCTGCAAACATTTTGTACAAGTTGCAAATTACTGTTCCTTTTTCCATTGATAATATGTTCATACTGACAAGCTATTTAATAACTGGAAATAAATATTATTCCCATGTGAGCTTTTGATATCCTGTTTGAAGGTACAGAGCATCAGGTGACAATACAGATAGCAAAACTTAGGTATTTAACTATGTCAAATTTCTTTGTGAATGATTGACATAAATAATATTTTTCTTAGGAGAGATTCTAGATGTTAATCTTTTTTATGTGTCTTTCTGCACAAGTAATTTTTTTTTCCCCAGTAATATGCCTTGTAGGACTGGGTCTGGTGGTTTTCTTCTTCAGCTTCCTGCTGTCAATATTCCGCTCCAAATACCATGGCTATCCATATAGGTAATCTTTTATTATATTAAATTCTAACTTTTGAATTTTCTGTTGATTTTCTCAGGATACAAGGTGAGTGGTCTGTCTCAAAAGTTTTGAGCTGGTAGGTTACCATGACTGCTGCTGCTGTAGACCCTGGCTCGCTTGCCTGGTTGGTTTGGTCAGCACCTTTTCTTTTGCCAGTCTTTCTCAGGTTATATAGACCTGCATGGCCCTCTCATCTTCTAGTGTTATTCCTGTATATTATAGATAATCTCAGGAATCTGTGAAAAGCTAAGAGGGAGACAGGAATTAGGAGGAAGACAAACTGTGGGGAGTAGAAGGGAGGAAGGACACAAAAGGGAAAGAACTTGGAGCAGAGTCTCATATGATTAATTTTGGAGTCTGTTCTGGTATAGTGATGCTCCGGCATGCCTTTAGGAGCAATGAAATTTAGCTGTTAAATGACATAGTGAGTTTGTGGTTGTTAGGCAAAGGACACCATTCCTAAAATAAGGTAGATCATTGCTAACCTTTCTTCTTCATGAATATTCAGTCATTTATTCTCCTTTAAAGTCTTTTTAAGGGTGTCTAAAAGAGTTTACGTGGGGAATAGTTTGTGCTCTCATTATTTTGTTCACCAGTTGAACCTAATGTCTAGCACATCATTAAATTATTTTCTTTATTGGCTCCATGGAAGGTGAAGCTGTTGAAGTGGAAGTTGCTGAGGTTTGCTATGGCCATTAATTTCTGTTGCTCAACCTTATACCAGCCCCCTGAAAAGTTCTGTCTGCTCTACAGATGAGCTTTACCTGTAGTCATTATAATGGATGAATCACCCTGTCAAAATACTCTGTAAGAAACTTCACATATCATATGAACTAAATCCACAAATACTTCAAATCTGAATATACTACCTCTGATGGGTAGAGTTTTTCCCCACCTTTTGGGACATGAAAATACCACTAGTGCTGCATTTGTATGAAAGCTTCAAAATGATAGAAGAGTGGGTGGATAATAGCATACATTCTAGAAATAAGTATCAAAACAACTTTTTAAATGTGAGCTCTTAACTGAAATGGGAACAAAGCTTGGTTGTCACTTTTTAAGGAGACTACAATTTGTATATATCAGTGCAACTGATTTTCAGTTTATTATGTTTTATTAGCTTTTTATTCTAATAATAAGAAAGGATATATATTAATCTGTATTGCATGCTTAAATGTTAATTATTCTTGGTAATTTTGTTGAAAAGCTATTTCAGCTGAAAAAGCTTAAAGTCTGATTAATGTGCACTTCAGCTATGTCAGCAAGGTTAGCTTCATTATATCACCTTTCTTCAAAATCATTAGCAAATCTGAGGGTGCCAAGAGTTCTGGCATCTGACAATGCATTGCAAAAGAACCTATAGGGTGCTAAAAGGTGAATTGGAGGACATGGGCATGTCTTACCCACAGTGCAGCACTGCTTTTGATAACACTTTTGTTGTGAGGATGGTTCTGCGTTGGTAAAGCCTGTCAACTGTGTATGTGCTTGAAGGAAATTTACAATACCAGCAACCAATACTAACAAAACTTTCTATTGACTATGTAGCCCTAGTCCTTATCTGGCTGCTAGGAAAGATACATCCATGGCACAAAAAAATATATATTTTGTTTGTTGACATTATTTCTACAGTGGAGCAAAGCTGTCATTTGGGGCCATCATCTCAAAAAAGGCAATTTCTCAGGTACTTGGAGACAATACTGTGTAGGGATTGTCAAATCACAGGCCATGTTTAAAAAGTACAAAACAAGAAGATGCTCTGTTTTCTCTGGTCCTGTATTGTCCTTTTAAGCCTCTTTTCAGCTGAGTTAAGTACGACATGCCATTCTTACTGCTGAAAAAAATGTTTCTCTTAAAAAATTAAGATTGATAATGATGATGATGACGACTAATGATTTCAATTATAGCTTTGTGTGTACTAGTTTGTATTTGTTTTGAAATGACTTCATTTTGAACCTCAAAGGATTAAGCTAACCATACAAAAAGTGCAGGAGTAATAAAATATTGCTGTCTCCCTAGAACTAGTATTGTAACCACCTTCCTCAAAATACATTTTTACCATAGACTTAGGCTCCCGGGTCCTCACACCAGATAACATTTACAAAAATTATGTTAGTTTCACTTTTGCTAGCAAATACCTCCAGGTTAGCTGCTCTAGTGTGGGCATTCACCCCCAAAATGGAGCAGAAGTCTTCTTCATATCTAAACCTTCCTCACATTGTATCATTGTAATTATCATCAAGCTTGATAGCTTAGCTTCATGTCAGAAACAGATCCAGTCCAATAAACACTAGTAAAAAAACAATAATTTGTAAACAAGATTTGTGGAAGTAGGGTAACATGTGCTGAATAATAATATCACTCCTATATGATCAGCAGTTGGTGTAACCCTTCCTTTTCTTAGCTTTGTCTGTTCATAGTGTGAGCTGTGTCACATGGGGGCCTTGCTACTCACCTGTCTAACACATCTGGCATACTTCAGTGTAATCTAATAAACAGCAGTTAATAAGACAAAATACCATGTTTTGAGATATTCTGAAGACCTTTCTTTTACATTCTTGCTTGAAGTAAGGCCATAAATCAGAAGTCAGTATTTTTGCTAATTACAGGGTTGGGTTTTTTCCCTATTATGTAGCATGGTCTTATATATTTGTGTAGCTGTGTCTACTGCATTAACCTAATAATCTATTCTGGCAATAAAAAAAGTTCGTAACTGTAATGTCTTAGGGCAACTTACATGAATATTTGCACCTAGAGGGAGAACTAAAAAAATATTTTCACATCCTTTTTGCAGTAACAAAGAGCATGATTAATGTCATTCATTATTTCCAGATTATTAAAATTGTGTTGTTCCGTCCATTTTAGACAATTTCTAGCCCTATCTGTGAATCAGAAAAATAGCATAAATTAATTAAAATAGATTTTGGAAGAAACATGAAAAATAAATTTGTTATAGACTCTTCATGAAGATTATTATTTTTCATGAAGATTTTGAAAGAGAGCATCATCTCCCTTTTAAGTAACTTAACATTAAAAGTAATTCCTATCACAGAGATCTAAAGGAGAGGACATAGTATTTTGAAAAAGGGAAGGGATAACCTTCAGAATTACAAGTTAACAAGCCTTGTATCAAAATCATGAGTTATGCTTGACTAGGCTTCAGTACCTCGGAGCAGGGCCTGAGGATTACAGTAGACCATGGGCTGATTATGAGCCAATAGTGTGCCTTGCTGCAAAAAGTGCAAATACTGGCATCACTTGCAAATCAAAAAAAAAGTGACTGTTCTAGTTTTGGGCCCCACAATTCAAGAAGAACGTGGGCAGATTAGAACAAATCCAGCACAAAGGGCATCCATACAATTACTGGGTGTCTGGTCTAATGCATGCTAATTAGCATGTTTTGGAGCAGATTCAATTGATCGAGTCTGCTGAAATATATTAATTAATGTGCTCCAGTAGTCTCTGTGTCATGTCTGTTTAGTGTCCCTGTGCTTCAAAATGGCGGCAGAAACACTTAAACTGAAGCTTGTCTAAGAAGCTTTTTAGTTCAGGCACCCCTAATGCCGTTTTGAAGCACAGGACACTGAATACATGTGATGCTGTGAGTGCTTTAATTACAGCAGTTCTTGGAGCTGCTCTAATTAAAGCAACACCCTCCACCCTGGAGCATGTGTATAGATGTCCAGAGTGACAAAAATAACTAGAAACCTGAAAAGCACAGTCTGAGAAGAGAAGATATAGGCAGGGGATTTGATAAAAGTCTCCAAATACCTGTTGGGCAATTATAGAGTGGATATAGATGGACTTTTCTTTGTGGCTGTAGGGGATAGAACTAGAAGCAATAACCTTAAGCTGCAGCAGAGGAAATTTTGATTGGCTATTAGGAAGAATTTTCTGACTATGAGAATTGTCAAGCATCGGAACAGACTCCCTAGAAAAGTTGTAGAATCTCCCTCCCTGAAAATTTTCAAGACCAGATTGGGCAGACACTTGGCTTGCATAGTTTAGTCATGGAAGATCCTACTTTGACCCAGGAGGCTGGACTACATGAGCTTGTGAGGTCCTTTCCACCTTTCCTATGATCCAAAAAACTTGTTAAAACTATAGTTAAAAAGTAGAATTGCAAAATGCCTGGACTATTAACATGAGAAGGACATGAACAAGGAAAAATTATATCTTTGTGACCTACTAGAAGCCTTTGTCAATAAAGCTGTTCATCATAAGAAGAATTCACTGCAGTTTATCTGGGGATTTTCCCAAGCCTTTGGTGAAGTTCATCATGCAAATAGAGGAGTAAAGTGGGTAAAGAGTGAAATTGATGGTGGCAGTTCTGCAATACAAGGATGACAGTCTTCCACTAAACAGGGAAGTCATCGGTGAGTCTGTGCATGACAGGAGGCTTATCCGAGATCCGTATATTTGACTGTAGATGTGGCACATAGTTCTAGGAGGGAAGAGGAGATCTGGTGATGTTGGGTCACAGCTCTTCTCTTTCATCTATCTGGCTCCACAATGAGGTGAATTTACATGGCAAGATTAATGGTTTGTTATACATCCTGACACCATTGGGAATAATTCAGTGCTTGCATCTTCCAGGTGTTGATATAAATATTGCATTTCTCTAGATTGGCCTTCTAGGTGTCCATAAATCTCTTCTTTTGTCCACCTCTAAAACAGTGACAATTGGTGAGTTGGGAGTATAAAAAGGAGTGAAGTACTGTCATGAATTTAGCCCCTTCCTTCTTTTAGTACTCCTTTGAACAAGTAACAATCTTAAATCTTTCTCACACATATATCAGTAAGAGCACATTTCTCACATAGCAACCAGTCCCTTTCTGACCTCACTATCCTCACGTGCAAGGGATATCAAGCTTCTTTTTTCTGTTGTTTATTTCCTACCCTTGGGAATTTCCCCTCCCGCCCCCAATTTCACAGCTCTGTCTCCTCTTAACAACTGCTGTGCTTGCTTCCCTCTGCAGACCTAATGAAAAATGCTTTGCATTCAAAAGTTTGCCTAATTTTATCTGAACCATACAATTGGTCCAATAAAAGATAATCATCCAAAAAAATCCTTCCCTGGCAGCCCAGTATTCACACTGCAGGCTCTTTGCTTCCCTGAACTTCCTTACAAACAAACCTGGGAGATAAAGCGAAGCTTTTTATATCACATCTCATGGGAAATCGTTAACCAGCTACAGAGAATGGGGATCAATGCTAAAATCATAAGGGCTGCTTACAGATGTTTAAAAAAAAGGTACTTTAAACTCAGTGCAATCCTGTGCCAAGTCCAACACATGCCCAGAAGACTCGGTACGTTATTTGGACCTGGCTCACCCACCGTCTGTATTGATCAGGCATTTTAGCGAGGCTTTTTTGGTGCTTTTATCTAATAATTGATTGAATCAGCTATAAGATAAAAGTGCCAAAAAGCCCTGCAGAAGTGCCCGATCTATACAGATGCTGTGGAGCTGGGTCCAACTAGCACTATGCTTCTCCCCGTAAAGCATGGAATTGGGGGTGGGGGGCGGAGGTGGGAGGGAGGTTAATCTCTTTAAGCAGCCAAAGTAAATAAAAATTTAGCTTAACAAGAGACTAAAACAAGTTATGTTAAGAGATGAGTTATCCAAGTAGTATTTTTGTAAAAATTACTCTTATTACCTTTCCCACTTTACCTTTTTTTCAGTGACCTTTTTCCTGGAGTTAGATGTGTCTTTATAAATTTGTAGAAGGCAGTAAGATGAGATTGTCAATATTGAAGAGGGCTGGATTTATTATACAGGAAGAGTTAGGTAATTTTACAGGTTGGAGCATTATAACTGAAATGAAGTTAAAAATAATTTACATTGGGATGAACAAGTCCTTACCTATAAGATGGAGGCAGACTGGCGACAACTGAGAAAGAGAGTATTAGTCGATTTTAGGGTGCAGCTGTTTAAGAGTTTAATGTAACCTATCATGTATTAGATGAGATTTATTCAGTATAGATCAGATGACCGAGTACTATTGTATAAGGCATTGGTAAGAATGCTATGTTCAATATTTAGAATACCATATGGACTTTATAATTTTTATCATATTTACCAGTCTTCAAAGAAGGTAAATAAAACTGAAAGAAGTTCAAGAAGGACCACTAAAATGATGAATAGAAAGTGGGATCTTTTATGATGAAAGGAGATTGTCTTGTTTAGCTTAACCACATGGAATATGATCACTTTCTTGTGCATTTATAGCATAAATATTAGGGAAGGAAAGGAGTTTTCTAGTTTGAAAAACACTGACACAAGATCAAATGGCTACGAAGTGGCTATTCATGGCTATTTAGATTGGAAATTTAATTATTTGTAAATATCAAGGGAATGATGTTTTGGAATAGTTTTCCAAGCAAAGTAGTGGCAAATGTGAACTGGATTAGTTTATGATGGTGTGAACAGGACTGAGAGTTCTGGCTCAACTGTGCATGTGATCATGTATTCACAATCTCTGTATGGGGTATAGAGGAAACAGCTGTAATGTGGTAGGTATCTGGTAATTCCATTAGGGGGACTAGATAATCATGATCATTAGTATGATCCAGATAGAGTTCCCCACTCCCTCCCCCCATAAATGTAATTTCCTCCTGGGTAAGGGATCATGTGCATCTTCCTCTGAAGTAATGAGAGATTGTCCACAGCTAAGCCTGGGGCTTTTGACTGGGATATGCTGATGCTTCTATCTGGGTATTTTAAGAAAACAGTTTCCTGGATAGAAGGTATTGCTCTTCTGCTGAGTGTCTTGCAAATTAGTGGGGAGGGTTGCTTTCCTTTGTAGAATGGGGTACAGTTGTAGGTTCTGCATGTCTATTAACCAACAGATTCCATGTTGTTTTAGTGGCAGATCTTTGGTGGTGTCTTTATCTTCCCTGTTTTTACTGATGGCGTGTCACAGGCCATACTTGGCATTGTAGCTGTTGTGCTTTGTAGTTGCGTGCAGAGGTTTAAAACAGCAATTTTGGACAATCCTGGATAAATGGTTCCCTGCAAACAGGGGACTGGACTCAGGAGCCCTGAAACACCCTTCCAGTCATATGTTTCTTATCTGATTCACTTCTAAAAGCTGTGTAATTTACTTCTTTCTGTTGACTCTTCAAAGAGCATTCCTGATGAAATGCAGTTACACTTTACAAGCTGCTGCTTTCCTAGAATCTTCTGTGTTTTATAAGTAATTGGAACAAACTACTTGCCATTTGATCCCTTGGTGTGATCCTTCTACAGTAGAGAATTATCAGAAAATGTCACTAAAGTCTGAGTTACTCCTTTGATACTACCAGGATTCATTTATTTCCTAATTATCTGCTCAATATGTTAAAAGCCTTCAAACATTTCTTTATTCTTCCTGGGGTACTGCAACCCAAAAGCCGTCTGAGGGTTTTGTTTGAATTAAGATCCAATTGATTCGTTGGACTTCAGTGATATCAACCTTGATTTCTACAGTGAATCTCCATGATTATACCATCTTCTTGCCTGATTCTTTCAGGTTAAATTTTCTCTTTGGCTCAGCCCTGTAATTCATAATTTTAATGAAATGACAATGTAAAGAACACTGACCAGAGAACATACCTATCTGTTTATATTTATTTTCTCATTCTGTCATTTCCGTTTTATACATACTGTTCTTTTAACAGTTGCCATCTCAATTATTTATCTATCCTTTTTTATTTTTATATTCTTTCTCAATATCATACTTTCCTGATATTCAGTAGCTTTATAAATTATTTTCCTTTTCCTGCAGTGCCTGCTGATACTCCAAGTTTACCTTTGTACAAAGAATACAGAAAGTGTTATCAGCAAAACTTCTGAACTCTATTGCTTTGTTCTGCAGTGTTCTGTGCAACCATCTCTTTCTCCTGTATTGCTCCCATTCAGTGCCTCTACCTGTTTGATTATAACAGGATATTCCCACATTTATTAACAGTTGCCTTAATTTTCTGCTTTCCTTCCTCTTTCTTCTTGTTTCAGTCTGTTGCCAAAACGGTTTTGATCACTGATTCATTTATACAGTAAATCCTTGTCCACCTCTAGTCTTTCATCCTGCCTGTGCAAGTTGAATATTGCTGTTTTTGCATTTGATGTGTGTATTAAAAAGCAAAAGGAAATCCTTGCCTGATTTCACTGTTTCTTTTGAACAAACTTTGATTTATTTTTGCGTAAGAAAAATTCCTAGCTCTACTTTGGGTCCATCAGATTGTACATGTAGAGCTGTGAAAAAATGGATAAATGTTCATCACTTTTTATACTGTTTGGTTGTAAACAATATGCAATGAATATTGATGTAATAATACAAATCAGTAGAAAGGGCCAGAGGGAGCTATGCCAATGTATTCTAAATGACATTTGGCCCTAAAAATATAATTCAGTAATGTGACATATCAACGATAAAATTTGACAACCCAGAAGTAGAGGGGAGGGAGAGGGTTTACAGCTTTTATTTGTGTGTGTTTTGGTGACATTTAAAAGAAAACTAAAATGACTTTCATGTTGCATAAACAGTCACAAGCATCATCACAAATTCACTATACTTCTTCAAAGAAAGTCATAAGTACTAAATTGCTTGTCTGCTGTACATCACTGAACAATATATAAATCTTCACTGAAGCAGCATGCATCAGTAAAAGGTCGATGAAATAACATGTCTTCTGCTGTGCATCCTCATTCTTGCCACCACCAACCTCCATAAGCTGAAGATATATCAAGTTGAAATCAAATGAAGATAAATCAAGAGCCAAGGACTGGGAAAAAAAGAAGGCTATTTCCTTTTTCTCAAACTATATCAAACAAAATGGTGTGAATGCTGCTTCCCCCTTCCTCTAATAGTACCACTGCCAGTGTAGCACCTCCTGTTGATCACTTTGGTGACAAAATGGAGAGAATGACTGAAAACCCCAAAAGGGTGGGTAAGCATGGTGGGGGGGATCATGCACTTGCACCACCATATCTCTTCAAACTTCTCTTTGCAGACAGAATAACATGCATTAGACCCCGACTCCATGCAGCACCTAACAACTAGGGAGATGACGATCCAATTGCTTATGGATCCTGTTACTCATTAGCCAGAGCAAGCGGGGAGCAAACACCAGCGCACATTGCTCACAACAGCTTTATTCAGAATGGAGACAGCTTTGCACTAGCTGCCAAAAAACAAACAAAATGGAGAGAACCCCTGAACAATTTTTTTTTTCATATTTTATACACATTAATATTTGTTCCACCTCTGTCCCGCCTTCTGTTCCACCCATTTCTCCTCCCATCTTAAGCTCCTCCTCTGTTTACTGTTTACTTTATTAGCATAGAATTGCCTATGCATCTCCCTCATTTACATGCATCTCTGCTAAGAGCACATGTATAAGACTTTGACCTCTGCTTCTTTTGGTCACTTGCTAGTTCTTTCTCATTCTTTGCTGATTTCAGCACCATCTCCAAGGTCTTGCTTCTGCTTTATCTCCTGATGATAGCTGTTGGGCTGCATCTTGTTCTCGTTACACAATGGGCTCTAACACTACAACTGTTTAGAAAACTACTTGCCTAAGCATTTGCAAGGTTATTTTAATACTTCATTCTGCCTTGTGACCAGCAGCTCTGCTGAGACACGAGAAAAAGCCTTTGTATTTAGCTGCAAATCTAGTGCTCCACAAAATCCAAATTGTTACCCTAAAATGTGTATATATATTTTCATTTCATTCACACCCAATTCACCACTGCAGGAAAGCTGGATAAGCATAAGACCTACAAATATATCAATTTTGATTATGCTATTCTTGCAAGTTATGTTTTATTTTGAAGCTTCTCCAACCTCATTTGGAGGTTCTCTCTCCCTCTCTTTCTGTGTGTGTGTGTGTGTGTGTGTGTGTACTGTAGTAATCAATACTTTTTTTACACAATGAAAAATAATGATGAGACAATGGCTAGACTGCAACTCAATCCCAATCAAAAGATATGCTAATGAATGAAGCTAACATGAAGGTTTTGTGTTGTGTAGGTGAGCTATAATGAAAGAGAGAAACAGCTTGCTTTAATATGTAGCATATAGGCCTCTTCTAGAGTTAGTTGTAGTTCAGTAGTGGGGATTTTGCAGGCCTTTTGCTGATCCACCTTTCTTGCAATGGCGAGTTGGGATTTCTCCATTTAGCTAAAATAACAGGGTTCTTGTTTTAATTGCTGGCATTTATTGTTGAAATCGGGTTTTTTTCCACTCTTCAAAATTGTTCCTCTTGCCCTACCTGAATTGCATTTTCTAACTTTCTGTCTTTCTCTGAGAGAACTGTTTTGTAACCCAAGAATATATTAGGACTGGCATATTCCCACCACACACAAAAAAACCCCATCTTATGTACTATATTTTAGCCTCACTAGGAATTATTCATTCATTCATTCTGTGTCAGCAAAATAGTCTAAGCAAAGAACTAATGTGATGCAATAAGACAACAGGTATATATTGTGATGTTACTTTTGTGTTTCAAAGCAACACAAGAGAATGTGTTCACATTGTTACTTTGGATTAGTCCTAAGTTTCAGGGGTGTTGGCTGTAGCCATGTTGGTCTAAGGACACAAGCAGACAAGGGTCTTTGGGTAAGTGTGGTATCTTTTATTAGACCAAGTAAGCAGTTGGAAAAATTGTTCATTGCAAACTTTCAGGCACAAATACCCTTCTTCAGGCATAGGGAGAGTCTGCTGGTATTTGTGTGTTCTCCTGGGTGGAATATAAGCCAATATGCAAAATGAAGGTCTGTGAAAATGCAAATGCATGGGATGTGAAACAATAGGTGTTAGACAGGGGATGTGAGGTAACAGGTGTGAAACAGGTAGGTGGAGGGTACGGAGGGAAATGTTAACCTGGTGATAGAATGTAGCTGGTAAAATGTAGAGGGGTTACCTGGCGTTATTGAATGGGAGGCAGGTTATAATGTGCTACAAATCCAATGTCTATATTTAGCTCATGATTTTTTGTATCCAGTAGATTTATGTAGTGAAATTTGTAGGCTCATCTACGAAAAGCGTTTTGTAAATTCCCTTGGAGGATTAAATCTGAGAAATTTGTGAGAAAGTGGTTGTCTTGTGAGAAGCAAGTAATTGAGTATTGTTGTTGATAGATTTTTGGTGTGCATTCATTCTGGTACACAGTTGTTATTTGGTTTCTCCTACATATTTTCTATCCGGACATTCAGTGCACTGGATGAGATACGTTAGATTTCTGAAGGTGCTGGTGTAAGATCCAGGAATGATAAGGGTTCAGTTGTGGGGTCTGGTTATTGTTGGAGTGATGGAAATGTGTTGGCAGATTTTACATTTCTTGTTCTGGCATGGTCTGGATCCATTTGGTGTGCTTTGGGCCATAGAAAGTTTGCATTTGGTGATGAGATTGGCATGGTTTGGTGCTTGTTTAAGGCTAGTATGGGTGGTTCTGGAAAGCTCTTTTTAAGAATTGGGTCTTCTTCTAGTACAGGTTGCAATTGTTGAGGATTTTCTGTGTAGGTTCCAGGGAAGGATGGTATGTCATAACTAATGGTGTGCGATTAATGGGGATTTTCTTTTAGTAGTGCAGTTCTTCACTTTGTATCCAGGTGGCTCTTTCAAAAATATGATCCAACTCTCTGGAGGAGTGTCCTTGTTTAGTGAAAACCCATTTGAGATTTGCAAGGTGATGATCAGGGGTGTTCTCCTCAGTGGAGCTTTGGTGATATCAGAGGACTTGGCTGTGTAGTACAGCGCTCTTGCTGTGTTTAAGGTGGTTGCTGGTTCTGTGCACCTATGCATGTTGGTCTGTGGATTTCTTTTATATGGTCTCCCTGGGCACCCATACACATGCATCAAGGCTGCTCTGATGTGTTGTAATTACATCGAGTTTGCTTGAGCATAGTAATTACCACACTCCAGCAGACTCCAGTGTCACGTGTATCAGCATCCCTGCACTGAAAAATGCTGATCGGTGCACTTTAATTAAAGCTTGTTCAACAAGCTTTAGTTAAAGCACCCCCCCACACACAGCATTTTTTAGTGGGGGCATCCTGATACATGTGGCACTCTGGGTGCTTTAATTAGTGCAGCTCCCAAGAACTGCTCTAATTAATGTGCCCCTCTCCCCTGCCTCCCAGAGCACATGTATAAATGCCTGAAACTGGGTATTTGTGTCCAAAAACTTGCAAAGAACAATTTTTCCAACTATTTAGTTGGTTAAATAAAAGACATTGCATTTACCCAGAGAACCTGTCTGCCTATGTCCTTAGACCAAAACGGCTAAAGAAATTTCCCTTCCCTTTTAATTATCTTTCACTAGTGAGTGCTGTTTCCTTTCCATTCCTGACAATGTTTCTTATTCAAAGTAACTTCTTTTCTATTATATCCCAAGTTCACTTCCATCTACTAGCCAACTTTCAGTTAAATGTACAGTATGGCTGTTTTGGTTTTACTGAATGAATCTAAATCCTGCTCTTACATTACTAACTACGATATATGCTATTTCTATAAATAGTTAAATCCATCCTTCATAAATTCCTTACTTCTTGCACAATTTAGTCTCCTTATCAGCCTTTGCATATTTAAAATCAAAATCTTTTGATTCCATCTTTTCTTCATGTATACTAAAGATATGGGTTGAAATAGTTGAAATATTTGTTGAATATTTGGGAAATCTGTTTATACAAATAAACCCCAAGTCATATCAAAATGAACCTGAACCTAAATTGTACATTTTGGGGGTTTCATTTTTTTACACACCTTTTGCTTGTGTGCAGTTCTGCACTTTGCTTAAGCGAAAGGGATTCACAGCCATTTTCATAATATTTTCAACCAAACCTAAGAATCTTTTGAAGTAGTCCTTTTTTCCCCTCTCTCTCTCGAGACCTCCTGTCAAATGTTAGTGTCAAGTGGGTTTTACTAAGATTTGGATAAGAATTTGTTTCATTCAGAAATACAACCAGATGAAAAGGAGTCTTCAGGTTTAGTTATGTTTTGTACAAGAATCTGGCATTTAGAATACTTATCCAGGAAGTGGAAGATGTAGATTTGAATCCATCAAACCTGAAAGATTCAGGCCCAGATTTTCTACTTCTGAGGAGCGTTCCCAGGCCATTAGATGATATGGTAGTCTGCATAAGAGACCCCACCACTCCTGTTGAAGCTGCATGCCTGTGCACACAAGAAAGAGAGGGACTTTTCACAAATTCAGAAAATCATTTAATCTTTTTTGCTATATAACTCTAGGTCACAGTATCACTCAGTTGCCATTGCATTTAGCCCAGTACCTTGGTGCTTGGCTAAAATATGCCTTCCAAATAGGCATTGATCTTGATCTGAGGATGTCTTGATAGAAACCCATTACTGTATTTGGTAGTTTATTCCAATGGCTAATCACTGTTAAAGATATGTCTTTATATCTCATTTGAATTTGTCAGACTTTAGCTTCTGCCCTTTTGTTCTTTGTAATTCCTTTCTCTGCTACATTAAACAGCACTTTAATAACAGGTATTTTCTCCCTATAAAGATAATTATACTCTGTAATGCTGTCGTTCCTCAATCTTCTTTTGATAAAATAAACTGATTGAGTTATTAAAGCCCCATGATAAGACATTTTCTCCAGTCTACTAATCTTTTCATGACTCTTTTCTGCACCATTTCTCTTTTTCAAAATTTTTTTCAGAGTAGGTACGTGAAAACTGTATACAATAGTCAAGCATTGTTCTTACCCTGGTAAAACTTACTCCTTTTCTATGTCCAAGAATTACAATAGTTGTTCTTTTAGCAGGTTCATACTGTTGCTTGTTCACTATGACTGCTTTTAAAGTCTGGATGCAGTCCAGTATTCTATATGTTTTGTCTACATTCCTTGTATAGGTTTGGCTGTATTGAAAAAAATGTTTTTTGAATGGACCCACTGCTTACCAAGCAGCCCAGATCTCTCTGTCCTTGAGGGCCCTCTAATAGTTATTTTTCACTTTGTGGGGCCCACAAATATCAACAGTAATTTTATATTTACTTTTAGATAACTGATGAAAATTTTGAAGAGCCCTGTATAGCCCCAGTCGAAACACCCCTATCTGATCCATTTAATGTCTTTTATTGGTACTATTTTATGCTGACTTTTAGTCAGTGTTGTGCAATACTACATCATCAAACTTGTAATCTCATCAAAGAATGAAATCAAGGTTATTTGGCATAGCCTATTTTTGGCATAACCTGTTTCTCATAAACCTCGTGATGAGTGACGTTAATTATATGCCTTATCCTTAATTCTTTACCAGATACAGAAACTAACACAATGCATATGTGCCAACCAAAATGCAGTTTGTTCCAACCAAAGTTGCAAATGCTATAAGGTTCTGTCATCATCCATAGTTTCATAGACCTTACACATCATGGGGTCCAGCCCCCCTGCACTTGGGTAGGAAAGACTGCTGGAGCCAGATGATCCCAGCAAGACGGCTGTCAAGATACTTTCTGAAAATCACCAGGGCGGGTGACTGTACCACCTCTGGCAGGAGCCTGTTCCAAACCCTCAGCACTCAACTTGTAAAGAAGTTTTTTCCTTATGTTCAGTCTGAAGTGATCTTCAATCAGTTTGTGCCCATTATTTCTTGTCCTCTTCTGGGGGCCTTGGTGAACAGATGCTCCCCCAGGCCCTGATGTATGCCCGTAATATACTTATAGGCTGCCACCAAGTCCCCTCTGAGTTTTCTGTTCTCCAAGCTAAACAGTCCCAATTTTTTCAGCCTCTCCTCATATGACCTCTCTGTAGGCATCTAATCATGTGACTCTTGAGCTTCTCCACATTCTTCCTGAAATTCATCACCCAGAACTGGATGCAGTCTCCAGTTGCAACCTCACCAAGGCTGAGTAGAGGGGGAGAATGACATTCTTAGCCTTGCTCGAGATGCCTCGGTAGATGGATGCCAGTGTTTGATTAGCTTTGCCAGCTACAGCACTACATTTATGGCTCATGTTCATTTAGTGGTCTATCACGACACCCAGGTCTCATTCAGTTGTGGTGCTGGCAAGCATAGCACATCAGAGCCTGTAAGTGTGTTGCAGATTATTTTTTCCCCAGATGGAGGACTTGATATTTCTCCCTATTAAATGGCATCAGGTTGAGGTCTGCCCACTTTGCAAGCCTGTCCAGGTTGGCCTGTATTGCCAGCCTGTCCTGGAAGCTGGAAATACAGTCAAAGATCCATGTAAAGATGTTTCTATGTTGGTTCTGTCCAGTTGATCAACTATGATATATACTGGCCCTTTTCAGTAAGCTCCTCAGTTGCCTTGCCCTCACCATCATCATTGGAAATCTAAAGCATAAAATTCAGTTCCACTTCACTGAAGACACCCACCATCTTTTTAACTGTTATCTGTTCAGCTTTCTTAAGAATAAATGAATTTGACAGTGAGGTGACAAATAATTTAAAGCAACAGCAAATTTACACTTATAACTGAGCCTTTTGGATAGGGCAGGATATAATTTTGATATTTTTATTTATTTTTTCTTTCTATTTTATCTGTTTCCTATTAATCATTTTTCCTCCATTCAACACCATTCCTTTCATTGCATGTTTCTATCACATAGCAGTAAAGGAGATGCATACATTTTTCAATGCATAGAAAACTATGATTGTAACACAAAAAATTACAATGACAAATGTATCAACAGAAACTACTTTAAAACTAATACTTTCTTGAAACAGCTTTCTCAAGAAAGGGAATAAGACCCATTGATAAATATTTTGACTTGTTCCATTCCAAGGGAGGGAGAGAAGGAAGGAAACTATTGTCCGTAGTCACAAAGCATTCATATTATTTAGGTACTGTAAGAGTGATATTGTAGCCTTGGTGGTCCAGAAATTATGGAAGCGGGGAAGATTTCTTAGAATGTTATCTGTTATGGCTAAGGACAGACATTACACACAGACCGGTTTAAGTGATCAGAAACTGGTTTAAACCTGTAACAGAACATAAGTTCAGTGTACATAAAGCAGTTTCAAAATGACTGAAACTGGTTTATGATAAACCTGGCTGCATGTAATATCAGACTTGTGATTTGGGTCAAACCAGTTTATGCAGATTCTGTCCCAGACCCCTTCCTTGTTTAAGTTAAACCAGAGTCTCCCAGCCTCTCAGATACTTTGCAGTCCTGGACTGAGCTGGGCTGTCTGCTCCAGAGGACATGGTTGGCCCCACCCCTCTCCTCCCTAGCCAGAGCTCTGGCAGAGACTGCAGACACAGCAGGATCTGCCTGGCTTCCCCCTGCCTGCTGCACCCCACTCACTGCTCAAGCAGGGATCCCTTTTCCCTCCTCCCTCCCTCCTTCCAATCTCCCACAATACCCCAACCTCAACCCCATGGACCCTACCTAGCATGTGGATGCTAACTAATGCAGAGAGGTGTCTGTGTCTCCAGTTTCACTGGGACAGGACAAAGGCAGATAGGACAGTGTCCACTTAGGGCTTTTTGGAGCTAATCAGCAGGTCAGCTGGTAATGTCCCTCCATTCCTTCCTTGGAATAAGCTGTTTAAGAAGAGTTTGAACTAACAAGAGAGGCTTTTCTTTTCTTGAAGGGCTGCTAAATGATGTGTTAACAACCCCCTGCTGGCTCCTTCACCTATCAGGTTTGCAAACCATATGAAGAAGCAGGGAGAAGGAAATTGAAAATCTCAGTATTATCAACAGATGCATGCAGTCCACCCACCCCCTTGCCTCAGAGTACTAGCCAGGGGCTGGAGTCCTGTGTACGCAGGGTGGAGATTTACACTCCTCCCTAATCAGAGTGTTCTGCCAGGGCCTGGCCATGCACCCCCCCCAGCTCAGCACGATGGAATGGAATAGAGGACTGGTCTAGCACCCCCATCTTCTACCCTGAGCCACTGCAGGCATGTGCTTTTATTTCCTCAGTCCAGAGGGAATGTCTGGGTGGTTGCAAACTGGTTCAACCTAGGCAGGTTAAACTAACCTGCAAAGATTAAATCAGATCAGGCTCAGGCTTTTTGAATGTCTGTCCCTAGCCCAGTAGATCATATGTGTAGTTGGGATAGAGTTAGTCAAGCTTTTGAATGCAAGACATTCTTTGTCAGGTCTGACCAGAACAAGCCAGGCACAGCATACTAAACAAAGTAGTGGGAGGGGAAGAGAGAAATTTCCAGGGTAGCAGACACAGTTAGGAGAAGAAAAGCTGATTACTGGGAGATCAAGGCCTATAAAAAGGGAGGAGGGTCATTCTGATCCATCTGGTGTGAAAAGAATTCAGGAGCTGGGTAAAATATAATGTGCTATAAAACCGATACTAGTGTTTCATGGTAGTTATGGCAGTGGTTATGTGCTGACAGGTTAATCATTTCTTGCCAAGCCAAGGCTGTGTCCTACTTGCTGTCTGTTGGGCACTAGAGAGTTTGCTCAATATTGTTTGAAATTGCATAATTGTTGGGCACAAATTGTTCTATTCCACTATGAGAAGTCTTAGCATTTTGGTACTGCTTTTTGAACACAGATTGAAGGATCTGTCACCTATAGAGGTAAGCAGGTTCCCAATTTAATAACATGTAAATGAATGAAATTCCAGGGCTGTTAATCTGATGAACTTCACTGTTTTAAGTTAAATTAGATTACCAACCACTTTAACTGTTCCTTTAAATCTATAAGTCGTTATAGGAGAAGAGGATACCTCATTTCTTTTGCTTTTTAATATGTTAGATTTTAGACATTTTTTCACTACTGTAAAAATGTTTTTAAAATATTTTTAAAACTCCATAGCTCTTTATACTATTTTAATTTGTTTTTAATAATACTTTTCATTGCAAAATCATGTTTTATGATACTTATCAGCCATTGCACTTAGGAAATATATAAATATTATGGTAGAATATTCAATTAAGCCGTAAGAAATAATACGAATGTCACTGATGCGAGAAAAACTTAAGGAAACAAGAAGGGAAGTGTACAAGAAAGGAAGAATAACCATGCAAGGCACTGACAAACTGAAAAGGGGAACTAATCTCCTAGGTGGCATTATAAATATAACGAATTTGTAACAGGAAACACACCTCAGATCTGTAATGTTTATATAATGAAAATAAAATCAAACATGAACTATTGTAGAATTATTTGGAGAATGCTACTTCATGCAACCAAAACAAAGCAAATATACCCTGGAGCCAGGAAAAACTCTTAGTACACAACTACACAAAAGCATTGTGAAAGTTAGAAATGTTTTATGACATTGTATGAGTTCATTTCAGTATGTAACCCCTATGTGCTGTTCTTGTAGACCCTGTTGACAGCACTTCTTTCAATACAGTAACACAACTTGAGTGAACATAGTAGGATTTTACTTTGAGGCCCCTCAGTAAAGTAATAGCATAGTACAAAAATGTTTAACTTTTTAGACATTAACATTTAGCAGCAAGAACATGTGTTTATATGGAGCCTTGAAGATAAAAGGTGAATTTGTTTATGATTTGAATACAGCCTTTTGCTTTCAGATGTTTTTGACAGTTGCTATTACCAGCCTCATTTCTTGCATAATTAAATTGATTTACTTTGAATTTCTGAACTGGTAAATCTATTTCTAATAAATATTTACTAAGATTTATGTTCAAACTTGTATTCTGTAAAATTGACTTCATTCTTTAACTCGGGTAAACTCTCAGGAATGCTTAATGTAGAAATAAAAGACTGAATAATTTACATTTTTTGTCAAAATGCCACATACATTTCTAAAAATGTCATTTTCGTGCTATCTTCCATCTTCTCGGCTTGCCATCTACCATTTTACTTGCCTTGTAGAGAGAAGCCGCACAAAGTTCATTTCATGATGAAAGATAAATCAATCTCATCTGAGTCAAAGAGTGGAATTCAATTCATATAGGTCTTAAGAAATTTGCATGGTAGATACTGCCCCTTCATGGGAAGCTCCTAAGTTTTGTGGTAGCACAGCCCTAGTTTTTTTCTTAGGAGATTTGGGTTCTGGGTGCCCTCCCCTTTACTGTAGTTCCTAAGTTCGCAGCTATCTCTCTCCCAATAGGTACTAGAATACCTCTTAGACTGCAAACAGATGTTGCCATTGTGTTGCCACAAAACCTAAGAATTTCTGTGCCCATTTCACATACCATAAACGCCTAAATTTGTGAGCACAACAATTTGTGGTCATACTTAGTGCCACTGTTTCATTGCCAATTACTTTTAACTTATGACAGGAGAGCATGGGCAGCTTGGAGCTCTCCAGCCACCCTAAGCAGGCATTTCTGCGCTTCAGTCGTCTGATTCTGCATGACAAAAAATCCCCCTGCAAGGTAATTCCCGGGGCCTGGTCTGCAAGTGTGGAGTGAGAAACCCTCATGGGAGTTCCCCCCTCTGCACTTGCAGGCACATGCCCTAGGAATGCCCCCTTCAAGAGGATCCTGGTGAGCTCTGCTGCAAAGGGACTTTGCTGCACCCTGATTTAGGGCATGGTCTGCAAGTGCTGAGCAGAGAACCCCCTGGGAGACCCCATTCCCCCCTCCCCTCCACACTTGCCTACACTTGTCATGAGAATTCTCCTGTGGAGGATTCCCATGGTGCATGTATCATGCTGCTGCACCTAGAGAGGTTCCCGGCTTTGCAGATATGTCCCAGCTGACCCAGGACAACACCACCTGTAGACACCATTGAAGGGTATCACCTGTGCTAGGACACATCCCAGCATAGCAGATCCAATGTAGAGAAAATACCTGTATATAGCCTTAGATTTAGCCTTAGCCTTAAATTTAGCCAATGTTTACTCTTTTGTCTTCATCCTTCTTGATCTGTCTGCCACCTTTGACACTTTGGATGTTTATCATGGTTTGCTTTGTCACTTCACAACAATAATTTTTCTAATTCTCTGACAGCCTTGCGTAAATACTGCTTCACTATATCCTTTATTGGCTTCTTCTCCCCATCTTTGATATGGAGTTTTATCCTCCTGGATTATATCCTCAGTCAATTTTTATTTATTTCTCTTGGCTTCTAGTTTTACCAAATTTATGCTGCTGTTTTCCAAACGACTTTTCTTCCACCAGCCTCTATAGCTATAGTGGTTTTTCTGACATGTTTTCTTAAATAGTCAGTCACTGTATAGAACTGCCTCCCTTCACTCAAATTTCATTCTTTCCTGTTAACTCTTCTCTTCTGTGACCTTGTCACCATTGCCAGATTCTTGGGATAATCTGCCATTTTTCTTCTAATTTTTATTCTTTGTAAACGTTCCTAAATTTTCCTTTCTTCTACTTTGTCTATGCAATTCTTCCTTCCTTCGGTAACGTCCCTTAAATGTAACAGACAAAAAATTATGTCCTCTCTTGATTACCATAACCTGACCTCGCTGGTTATCACATCTTTCTCAACCAGGGCTTCCTAAATACCACTGTCAAAATCACCTTCTCTTTGCATGTCTCCAACCATAGTATATCCTCTTCCTTGTTTTCTCATCTCAAATCAAATGCACTCTCATCACTCTGGGCTATGTAACGGTATAGACACACATACATTTGGAGGCTTTTCAAAAGAGAAACATTTTAAAAGGGCAACAGCTGTTATGTTCTAATTGTTACTTGTGGACAAGTTGAGAACAATACAAATATTGCAAAAGCACTCCAACTTCAACACTACTTCATTCATTTATGTCATTCTGAACTTGTCCATGAGTAACCATTACAACATAACAGCTGCTGCCCTTCTGAAATGTTCCCTTATTAAAAAAACTCTAATCTTTGTGCGTTCATACCCTGAAAATTCTTGCCCCTTGGTGTCCCTTCTTGCCCCATGTTGTCATTTTGCCTCCTTGCCTCCTCTTGTAGTTACTGCTGTTCCTATTATCTTTTCTTATTTCTCAATTAAATTCCATTTTGTACTTTTGGCTTTACACTTTTCACCTTACATGACCTTTCTGCTTAGCGTTCTCTCTCTTTCTTTATGTCTTATCCTGCTGTCCACTTTGAGCCACTGTTTTTGCTTCAATATTCACCTAATCCTCCAACTTCCAGCCATTTGTCATCTCTTTTTTTATTGTCCATATGACTGGTATGATTTTTTATTGTCCATATGAAGTGTATGACTTCTCATATGCTTTTTGTGGCAAGGGAATATCTTCAAATTGGAAAATATTTTTAAATTATAGAAAAATTGTATGCAAGTTTTGTAATTATAAAAAGAATAACACTGTAAACAAAGAACAGATAAGGGGTCCAGATAACTACACATAACAAACATGCTAAAGAATTCTACATATCTGTAAGAAGTTGCAAAATAATAGTTTATAAGGACCTGAAGAAGAAAGCTCTGTTGAATCTATTGAAATCCCTCTCAGCTTTTCTGTCCATATAGGATTCCAGCTTTGCAGATAAGGCACCAAAACAAAAGTAATATGTATATATTCTTTGCTTCATTATGCATTCACTGGGTGAGTCTTTTCTTCTTGTGTATCAGTTTCCTCTGTAATAGAATTCTTGAATGAAACATGCCATATAAGTGTTTGTGTGTGTGTGTGTATAAAATACATACACACACACATACGTGTGTGCATATGTGTATGTGTACATACATGTATATGTGTATGTGTACATACGTGTATATGTATGTATAATGTTTATGTAACACAAGTTTTCATTCCATTCATTACAAGGAAAAGTAAACAGTAATAAATACAGGGATGTAATTTCAACTCCACTTCAACACATTTTAATAAATAAAAAACTTGAAAATATCTGTTGACATACTGTCTCTTGCCAGAACATGTGTGCTCTGAAAAATGGGTTTAAATAAATCTTTGAAATGAACACAAATATTTAAATATCTTATAGAAGTGGCAGTTTTTTCTTTGTTTTCTTTAACTCTTAAGACCAAAAGATTAACTTCATGAGGGAAAACAGATTCTTGATGTCCATTTTTTATGTTTTAAATAATATTTTTATGGGGTAATCTTCAAGTTCATACAGTCACTCTAATCTTATTTATCTTCATAACTTTTTCATGCTTGCTTGGGTAATTACTTAATACGTGATATGAAAATTTTTACAAGATTATTTCCCACAAGTACTGAATGATTTTTTCTAGTGAATTTATTTTGTAAAGTCTTTGTTTATTGTGCTAAAATAATTTTAAGAAGCCAACTTTTATGCATTTTCAGCATTTAATCATATTTTCCTTTTCTTTTCAGCTTCTTAATTAAATGAACTCAAATGGGATTCACATTAACTTAATGTTTACTATGAAGATAAGCTGTTACTGATACTATCTGTTCACCAACATTACGTTTATTCAACAGTCTGTGTTCATTCTTCTGTTTCTTTGTGATAATTTATATAGCATAATTATAGAGAAATTAATTTGTGGTTTTTATATTTTATGTAATGAATGTTTCATTTAATTTATAGAAACAAGTATAGTAAACCTTAAATATTATAACAGGAGTTGTGAAAAATAGTTTTCAGTACTGTATATTCAGTGGTACAGGATTTAAACAAAGTTAATTATGCTGTGTCTTTTGGTTGTATGGCTGCCTGTTGACTCTTTAATAAAGGAACATGGAAGCAAATGTTAAAGTACCCTCTCCCCTTGCAAAGTGTTACAAAGTTTTCTTTACATGCACTTTAGAAAAATCCTGAACAAAATACTGTTTGTTCTCTGACTCCTGTTGGAGAAACTGTACAAGAAATGGAAAGCATAATTTGATTACATAAATACCATTTATGTATGCAACCTTATCAAGCCATCTTGCTTTGAAAAATAAAGAAAATATACATTGAACAAGCTTGGAAACTGTATGAGTTTATTATTTTCATAGAATACAGCTGGTTAAAGTCATGGTCTTTGGAGCTGAATTAGTCAAGAAGAATAAAGATTGTGGCCCAAAGATTGAGTAGTGCTTCTCCTTAAGAGCTTGGTCTGCCCAAATAAAACCCTGCACCACATATTATTAAAAATATACAAACAAAACTCACTAATCATGATATTTAGGAGGCCCAGCCAATGCTGGAACAGAATTAAAGTTTATAAACCTCCACCTGCTAGTCACCCTAGTCAATGAGCTGTAAATGTCTCCACAGCATTTAGTATGCCATTCATTATTTTTCTCAGACCTCTTGAAGGGGCCAGGTAGTGTTCCTTAGTAACATCAAGGGCATCAGCATTGTGAAAAGGGGCTCCAGAATTGCACAATACAGATCATTAGTAACAATAATTCAGTCTAGATTGACATCATTGAAAACCTTGTGGGACTTCCGTATCCTCTTGGCATAGAAAGCTGTCAAAATATCCTACACAGTGTTTAAAAAAAGTCTAGTAGTTTTTGTTCCAGATGCTACCAAAAATGTAAAATAAAGAAGGCTGGAGTTAATTTTGCACCGCATTGATTTCATTTTCCTTTTGTGGTGAAAGTTCACACACTGTGCTCAAAATGACAGTGAACCTGTAGTCAAGCTCAATGACGCCAACCCTTTTCCAAACCAAAACTTCCTTCCTATTCCTAAGATTCCTCTCCCACTTAATAATGCTGGAGAGTCTAGATAGTCACCTTGTGACACCTGTGCACATGTGCAATGTGATTTTCCCTTTCTAGTGGACAATTTGTGTTTCTGATGTTACATTCACTTTGTGACTGGTATGTACATGTACCTCCGTATATCGGCTTTGTGCCCCAAGCATGATACTGACTATTACACATAACTTTTTGGGTTTTCTTTGATATATTTCTGAAGTGCTTATTTACAAATGATGGGAACAGGTCAGTACCCTGGATAAACAGTTGGCTGATCAAAGATGACACCTAAGAAAGGATTAAGTGATCTGCTTATGCTTCTCCGAAGTTTCTACAAATGCTCATAGCAACGTGGACAATGTTACACAGATGAACATTCTCCTTATGCTCAGTTGACCTAGTTCTCATTTATAGCAAAACCATTTCAACTGCTCTGTCAATACAAAGCAGTATTAAAGGCGGTATTAAAAGTACGTAAATGTAATACACACCTACACTACGGCCTTTTTACCAGGCCAGTAAATAAGAAACCACCCCTTAGAACTCTGAAGTTAGTTTTTTCCTCAAGTCATTAAACAGGTAGTCGCCAACATCTCCAACCACATCTGGATGATATCATTTTCCTGGGCCCTTGTCAGGCTGGTGTTTTTCTTGGATATAATACAGAAACTTTAGTCATGGACTTGGTGGATGATCTTCACTTGGAGATCAATGGGGAAAATTCTGTGTGCTGTTTTTATTCAACCTTTCAGTGGTCTTTCCTACAGGCGACTAAGGTATGATAAAGTGTTAACATCATCTGGTAAGTGTTGACAGGACTACCCTAAATTTGTTCTGATATTATCTAGCAAAGGGGTCCCAGAGACTCCAGTCGACAGTCTTGAGATTAGGCAAATGTGAGGTATAGATGACTAAAATAAGGGTCAGGTACTGCTGTTTTCTCTTGATTTACTGTGGTTCTGGCTGAAAGGATGTTGATGAAGGATACAGTTTAATGTTTCTTACACACCTTGCCCACCATATAGTTGAGAGTTCAGTAACTTTGCTGTAGTGGTTTTATTTTTATTTTTTCTCACCCTGTTATAAAGGAACTGATGGTTGGAAGAAGTAGAATCTGCATTAGTTCTACCACTGGGGCAGTTTTAGCTACTACTGAGAGAGAGAAAATTGTGATCTGTAGGACTTCCTGCCAGGATCATTCTAGGAATGTAAGCCCAACAGTAGTAGCTATTTACAAGTCACTGCACCTTCAGAGAAGTCTTACAGTAGATAAGTTTCTGTTATATTCCCCTAGCCTGTGTGCATGCATGTTTGAGTGGGAATCTGTTGTCAACCGATTTAGAAATCATTGTGGTTTCCCTAGTACTAATTAGATGTAACAAAATATTATCCACAAACAAAAAAAAAGGAATTGATCAGTTGTTCATTATCCCTGATCATTGACAGACAAAATAAAACCAATACTAATACGTTAACAAGCCTTTAAAAACTGGCTTTAATTTGGTGCAACCAATGCTACAAATGAGGTATATATCCTCATTTCACTCGTGACTGACCATTAGCACAATATAAATAGAAAGTTAATATTTCAAAGAAAAGTTAGATCTAGTCACTCTAGTCTTCTTCCTCTAAGACATGATGCCCTTCCTTTTTCTATTGCTTTAATGAAGTGTTACACAAATTTTTATTTATAAACAATTCCGTTACAATATTTGCCACAAGCAAATATTACAAATATTGCTGTTCTTGATATATTTGGTTGGGCTTTTTCCCTGTAGTAACTTTATTAATCACTAGTTTCCATCTTGTATGATGCTGCTGCTCCTCAGAAAACTAGTGATAAATAAGGATGGTTTTCATTTTTCTTCATTTAAAAGTAGATATCTCTAACAGTAATAACAGCATTTCTTAGAAGTTCACAAACTGAAGAGACTTGATATTTTTTGATACTTGAGAAAAACCTCTAGGTCAGTCAATACTAGATAATGCTCCAGGCAAAAAAAAAACAAAAAACAAAAACAGAATAGCCAAATTCAGTATGGATCATAGTATATGCAATCAACAAATGTTTTTCTTATCCTTCTTGTAGCATTTGGTTCCAAAAAGAATTCATGCACAAAACTGCATGTGGGAGACTTGAAAGAAAACTTTATGGTTAGCAGTTAGAGCACAACCCACTATGGTAAACTCAGAGTTAAATCTCTCACATTTCACTCATTTGGGAAAATAAAACCCTTTTAGTCTTATATGAGGATATTTTCACATTTGTTAGAGCTAATGGATATTCTGGTTAGGACTGGAATGGCTGATGAAGAACAGCTTCTTGGATTTTGTTCACAGCAATAGTTCTTGTTAAATATTCACATAAGCATTCTATGAGCTTTGTCTACCACCATGTTTTTGGCTGTAAAGTAATACCCTGTGCCAAAGAGAATTTCGTACTAAAAGCTATAATGATTTTGTTGGATTCGATTTCTAAGTGACTTTCAGCAATTGACCTGTTTTCCATTCTTCATCATTATGTGACCAACCCTCCCTTTAGGCATGCAGTGAGAGAATGGAAGAGAGTCTGGTGTGAATTGTTATACATCACTGACACATCCTGACAAAAATGTTACTGACAGTGTTATGTTGCAAGAAGATACATTGTTTTTGTTGTTGTTATTGTATTAGTATAGAATTCCTTGAGTAAATTGATTCAGGTCCTTTGGAGTGGATAAGTGTATAGAGCAGGGGTGGTGAACCCATATCACACATGACACAAGTGATATACACAACTGCTTTGTTTTGGCATGTGGCAGATCTGGCAGGGAGCAGGGAGAACAGTACAGATAAGGCAGGAAAGAGAAAGCAGAATAATGGATCAGGAAGGGAAAAGAGAAAAAAGCAAGGGATCAAGAAACGGAAGGAGATTGGAGTGGCACTCAAGGCTTACTTTGTAGTACACTGCCCAAAAAGGTTGGTGTAAGAAGTGTTCAACCTCATTTTGTGCTGTTTGCATGGCTCGGGAGCGTGGCTTCTGCCTGGTGTGGCTAAATAGGGTCAGTGCTGGGATGTTGGGGCTGGGTGGGGCAGCTGTGGGGGGGGGCTGCAGGAGCCAGCGGGGGATGGGGCCAGGTGGGCAGTGATTGGGGAGCTCGGGGAATGGTTAAGGAATGGGGCCAGGTGGGGTTCCCCCATGGTCCAGTCCCCCTTCCTCCAGCCCCCTCCTTCCCCTACTTACCAGCATGGAGCCCAGGTCCAGCTCCCTGCAGTTGGCACACACGGTCAGGCAGCATGCTTCAGCACCGAGGCAAGGGCCAGCCATAGAGATGCACAGTGGAGGACCTGAGCTTCTGCTGCCATACTTTTTTGCCTCGGGTATTTTTTGACCCCTGGATATCCAGGGATCTGATTTTGCCCCCGTGTTGCAAATTTGCAGTGCAGGGAACATTTTTTTTGTTCCAGCATGTGACTCTTGCACCATCTCAAAGGGCTTTGAGACTCTGCAAGAGTCACATGCATGCTTATCTGGATGTGCCCTAAATGAACTCTGATATCAATATATGTGAGTCAGGAGCTACTGAACGGGAGATTCACATTGTAACCTCCCCTTTTCCCACCTCTCTGTGTAGATGCCCTCTGTATTTATATTGGGAAGAAATAATAAAACAAAGTCTCTTTGTCCCACTCGACACTGCATGCATCCAGATATTTTGATGCACTGGAGTTCTTTTATTTAAGACTTTGTTTGGAGTCAGCAGCATGTGGTATTAAAAGAGGTAACTGAAAAGTCTGCTTCAGAATCATAAACCAAAAGAAATGAGCAGCTGGAAAGACTGGGGTTTTTATTGTAAGAAACTGCTGGCATTCAAAACAAAGTGAAATGATAGGACTGTGTATTCCTTGCCATAATCTATAATGAGAACCAAATTGCAGCATCTAGTCAATGACAGAACAAACACAAACCATTGTATGACGCAGATTATAACAAATGCCTGGGAGAAGAGCAAAAAGATAAACCAAATGCAGGAATGAGTAATTTCATATGAAACAGCTATTTTCAGTGCCATTTCCATGCTTTGGTGAATGCAATGTTTTCCCTACACACTTCTGACTTACCTGAGTATCTGGTGGATTCTACTATTCCATTTTGACTCTTTGTGGGCAAAATATACAGAATAGGATAGCCAGCATTCCGTCCAAAAATGAATCTCATTCTCTGCCACTCTTCCTTTCAGATCACTGGGCACAAAATTGAATTGCCTGGCTGAACAGGCAACAGCACGCTCTCTATCTGGTTATTCATGCTTACGTCACCTCTTGGATGGGCTACACCGCAGTATGCTGGGGCACAAAACATTTCAGCATATAGGAAAGTCTAGGTGGTTCAGAATGTTGCAATACCTCTCCTCTGTAATAATGGTTTTGGTGAATACATCCATCTTATATCTTCTGGTCCTTATACTGATGACTTGGCCTGTCCTAACTGTCAAGGCACTTAACGGCCCAAAACAGAGGTGTAACCCAGTGCTTGAGCACCTGGGCAGCAGCTGCTTAAGCAACAGCATCAGTGGCTGTGCTGCTGCTAGTGTGGCAACACCAATGCCAAGAGCACAGCTGCTGCTCTTTTTGTGTGCCCTTTCCTGCCTAGGGTCAGCATCTCGTGCTGGTATCCTCATTGTTGCCCACCTTTCTTACAATACTGGCCTAGAATATCTAAACAATCAAAATATCAAGTAAAGAATGAAGATATCATTGACATCTTTACTTCTCTAGCAGCTAAACTTTCTACAATAAGGGTAACTCCCATCTGTGCAAGAAACAGGGTTTCCATTGGGGTCAGCCCATGACTGTGGAAGTAAAATTGAATCATTGACCTGACCCACAGTATAATAGGCATGAGATTAAAGGACACTGGAAGACAGGTGATACTGAAGTGGCTTTGCCACAGACTTGTTAATGTCCCTCAAAAGAGGAAAGTTTAGAAGGAAAGCTATAATTGGTGAGACTGCTGACAACAGAGGAAAGGTTCCTATGGCACAGTGAGAAAGTGGTTTCTTTTTTTGTTCTCTCTCCCATGGTTGAAAATAAGAATATATTGGTTCTCCTCTTCCAGAAAATTTCAGTAGCTTGCTGTTTATTTCAGAATCCAGTGCAAAAAAGTCTATCCAAATAGCTAATGTAATTTTTGCCATTGATAATTATTCCCTATAAATATCCAATTATATTGCATCTTTTATAAGTATATAATTTATTTTCACACTTAACTACTAAGCTTAGAATGAAATTTTTGTATTACTTATAGTTTTGATCTATAATTAAAACAAAGTATTTTATCTCAATAGTAATTTATGCTTTCAGTTTGTTTTGACATATCGTAACTGACATGCATTATCTAATGTAATCTTAATAACCTGGGTCTCAAACTAAACATAGGGCTAATAAAGTATGTAAAATTGCAGATGTTATAAATGCTAATCTCACGAAGATTTATGCACGTGTAACTGTTAGAACATGATTTTTCTGTTGATTTCAGTGGGATCATTCATGTGCTTAAAGTTATGAACCTGCTTAAATGCCTTCCACAATCAGGCAGTCCAGCAGATTGAAGTCTTTCAGTAGACTTCTGTTCTGTTTCCAGCCCTCCTGCTGATTGCTGTGTGACTTTAGAAACTGCTATGTGTCATTATGCCTCACCTGTAAAATGGAGATAATACCTACCTTTGTTAAGTACTTTGAGATGAAAGGTGGTAAAACATGTAAAGTGTCATTACTGTTTCTTAAGCCTTTTCTTATTAATGTGCTATTAACAGTCCTCAAGAAAAACCTGTCTTCACCTTGCATTCACAATGATGTATGCTTCCTTTTTCAAATAAAACAAACAAAATGGAAAGCAACATGTTGAAAATCTATTTCCTTTCTCTTTTTTTCCTGACACGACTTAACATTATATGGTGACTTGTTTAAGGTTCTGATGTATCAGTTTTTTCATTTTAGCCTGGTCACCTTTTCTGTGATCCAGTACAAATGGATATAATTAGTCATGTTAAAAATATATCATGAAACTATAATAAATACTATGTGATCTCTTTGCATTTGTTTACCAACTCATTACTCTCTTTTTTTATATTTACATAGTACCAGAGGGCATCTACATGAGACGCTTACTGCAGAGTTGCCTAATTAGCAGTAAAGTGTCACCATCTACACATGCCGAGCTATCAGGCTGGAGTAAACTAATTAACTCTGCTGTATGTTAGTACTTCCCAACAAAAATACTATCCTACGACAGAGTTATTTACTCTGCTGCACCACACATGTAGACAGTGATGAGGCTGGCTGACTAGCCCTGCACTGAAGCAACCTCGTGCCCCAGCCAGCCCCTCCACAGCACACTGAGCTCGGCTGGGAGGCTCACCGCTGGGGCCCCCTGCCAGCCAAAGCTTCCTGCACTAGCTTAATATGATGAGGTCCCAGGCACATGTGTAAATGCTGTGCCCCAGAACAATAAACTCCAGCACAGGAGTTTATTCAGGTGCATCAATTGCACAGGAGTTTATTCGGGTGCATCAATTGCATGTATAGGTGCACCCACAGGTTTTATCCTGCCAATAATTCTTTTTAACTGTAACTGAATATTACTGATCCATCTGTAGAAGGAGCAACATAACAATGCATATTTGAATAACATGATCAAAAGTATTTTGGAGTCAAAAAAATAAAGTAACTTGGAATTTAGATCTTATGTAAAGTTTCTAATGCACTTAGGAATATAATACTTATTAGGTCAACCAGGACATTTTAAATAAACTCCCTCAGATTTAGAGTGTATGGCTTTCCTACTGTCGAGTAATGAATTAGTAATTTACTCAACCTAGTTCATTTCAAGAAAGTTCACAATCCTTCTCTACTCAAACTGCCACAGAGTTAAAGATATAGGTTCTGTGAAGCAAGCATGTAAAAATCAAATCCAGAGTCCTGTTCTAGAATGGTACAGAATTACCAAGACTATATTTTTGCTTTTGTTCCAGGTTTATTTCATGGACTTCTTGATAAAGGAATATGATACCAATAACTATTAAGATGACCACAACTTGACTACCAGAATACAAACTGTTATATACTTAAATTGTCTTAGAAATATGGATACAGTTTCAGTTAGTCTACTGTGTGCAATAAAAGAGCACTAAGATAATAACATAAAATATTGTAGTCCCATGCAATCAAATTAAGAACATCTGTAACTGCTATGCAAAGAAAAGCAAGTTGCAGTTTCTTAGTCTTATATCTAGGTTTCTGGGCTTGTGTCATTTGAACTGAAAACACTGAATACAACTATTTTACATCACAAAGGAGCAAGTGTCTGGCACAAAATATCAATGTTTTTCATCACAGTTTTACAATATATTAACTTCCCTGATCCTGTGAGGTGCTGGTAAACAGCTTGGACCTTTCTGGGAAGGGCAGCATATAAATCTAATAAAAAAATACAATAAGAAATATGTATTTCACATGATCTCAAGCAGGTAGAACCTGACATTCTAACAGAATAACCTCAAGGTTCAGGGCCAGGATCAATTTAATAACTAATTGATTACTAAAGTGTGCTAGTAATTGGTTTGTAAAGATTACTCTTTATGGTAATTTCATATATAATACATTACAACTGTGTGTTGTGCTTTCAAGAATAATATAAAAGTATATAGAGAGAAAATAATATCCTCTTTTAAAGAGGAACCATATCCTTTAAAACAAAACAAAACAAAACAAAAATATTATTTGCTTCTTTTAAGTCATGGTTTTCAAAGGCTCATTTTGGTTCAAAATAAGGTACAGTTCTCAAATTCAAATGCATAGCTACTTTGAAGCCAGTAATTTGAATATAAAAATGGGAGACATTACTCACCTTTCTTTTTCTTGAGTGACATAATTGAATTTACAAATAGATCTGACCACTATAAGGATCATTCGTAAAGGAGACATTCATCACATTTTAAAATTTGCCTGTACAGCGAGTTTCTACCTATGAAGAAATTCTCTTTTAACTGAGACCTAAAACTGAATACAACAAGCTCAAAAAGAAAATCGCATCCCTGCCAAATCTTTCTTAGAACCATAAACAAGAGATGAGTTTAACCACCTTAGTATTGACTTGCCTCCAAACTATTCCTTGTAGGAAAGATACAAATAGTTTCTCTTTCCTATTGTAGTGGGCCACTATTGTGGGTTAACTGTCAGTAGACTGAAACAGCCCTGAGCATAATTAGTTCAAGCACAGGCTTTGCCTCATAATTCTTCCCTCACCAGGCCGCATGTTCAGCACCAGAGCTCCAGTGCTGGTGAGTAAGGGGTCAGGGGGGCTGGAGGAGGAGGGAGGGGACTGTGGGGGGGACTCCCACTGGCCCCGCCCACTCCCCCAGCCCCCCGCTCCCTGCCCTACCTCGAACCACCCCCCCGTCTACCCCCCAACCCCAGGAGGACACGCTTTGACTGTTCAAAGCAGTCCACCACACCCAGAACATTTTTCGGGTGATAGCTGCCCAGGTGGCCAGGCAGGTGGAACACGTGGCAGTAGTGCCTTACAGAGGCCAACCCTGCAGCCACAGCCCACTGGCAGGTAGCCTAGAGGGGCAGATACCTCTACTGGCTGTGCAGTCCCCATCCGGGTCTGGCTGGTGCACAGCAGGTCACAGCCAGGCAGCAGCCCCCACTGCCAGACCCCTGAAGTGTGTAGAGGGTGCAGGGAACTCTCAGGGCTGCTTCAGCAGTCCAGCTGGCACAAAGGATAGTGTTCCCAGTTACCAATTGGTTGGGCCCCAGAAGCTCCTGAGAGCATGTAGCCCTGAGCTATTTGACAGGGCAGCTTTTTGTACTGATGGGAACAGCACAGGTGCTAGCCCTGCGCTTTAGTTTCCCCTGGTTGCAGATCTGGGTGGAGCCAGGCAGGGTTATTTTGCCCCAAGTGGCACAATTTGCTCTACAACAAAGTGCATGTCCAAGCACGTGCACTGAGGCAAAAAGCCCTGGTTCAAATTTGCACCACTTCTATTTGAGCTGCAGCAAGTGCACATGCTTGCATGTATGGACATGCCCACACAGACCTGCTCTCTTACATAGATCACCCTCAAACAGGGTTGAAAGCTCTCTCACCCAGGTCTGTTTGATGGATATGTTCCCTCCTACTGCTTTCCTTTTCTGATATCACAGAAGTATGGTATACCAAAGTAACTGCTCTTGAAAATATATATAATACTCTGAGTAGTCATCAAGGTAAAATGTACCTTCTCAGTTAAACAACCCCAGTAGCTCAATCCACTTTCCTCTCTTATTTCTAAAGAAATTCAAAGAAAAACTAGTAAACTACCAAAAATGTTACATTAATACACCCTCCTTATAATTCTAGACATCAAAATCTTTCATTTTTTTCATAGGACCTGGACATTTGGTATATAGCTTGAAAGCAAGTAAGAGGGAATGATCAGGTTTGGGGAGCATAGTCAAGGGAAGCAAAATCATCACTGAAAGATGTAATGCTATGGGTATGTTTGCTGAAAGGTATTTGCTAAAGCAGTACATTTCTAAAATGCTTACAGTATCAAGCATTATAAAGCAGGGGAATGGCTTGGCACTTTTCTCATCTTCACAAAATTGGACAAAATTATACAAATGTCAAAGGTTTGGGACTTAGGGTGATTTTTCCTGTCAGCATATATTCTGTTCTGAAAACATTCTCATTCTTTTTTGATACTGGGGCCATTCTGTTATATGCAGCCTAAAAGATGAAGAACGGTTAACTGTGGCTCATCATTTCACTTACACTGGGATATACAGGGCTATGTTCATTCCTAGAATATCTCCCTTAATGTCAACAGAGTTTCACAAAGCTTAAGTTGGCCTGTATAATTTGGATTGTTCTATACTCTTCAAAAGCAATCTCTCTGGAAGATCCTTCTAGCAAATATTTAGCTTTCAGGTTAACACATAATGTTAACTGTAAAATATCTATGTCAATAATGCATAATTGTGGAATAGATTACAACATATCCTGTATTCCAGTTTCACATGTTTTGATAGGCTTGTTTTGAGACAGAAGGATAAGTGAGGAAGTAATCAGACTTTACTTGTAAGAGTCAAAGAGACAGTAAAAAGCAGGGTCTGTTCTTGGATAACAGGAAAGATCAAAACAGTGGATGACAAAAAGAGAGCTTGATTAGTAAGCTTTCTGCCAGAATATATAAAGGCCCTCACAAAGTTAGTTTCCACTGAGGTACAATTCCATAACAGTCTTTTCTCTCTATGTTTTAACCAAGTGATTCTGTGCTGAACAAACAGGTATGGTTATTTTACCAGTTGTTGCACAGGTTTGGAGCATCTACACATGATATTAATGTGCCTGAATAAACTGTGGTGCAGTTTATGCTGGAGTTCAGCTGCTCCCAGGTGCAGCATCTTCATGTGCACCCAGGACCGCAGCAATTTGAACCAGGGCAGTCCTGGGTGCATGTGAAGATGCTGCATCTGGGAGAAACTGACCTGAGGCAGGTGACCTAGGAGGTCAGTCCCAGGCTCTGGATGACAGTATTGGGTGGCACTGGGGCTAGCTGAAGCATAAGGGTGTTACAGTCCAGGCTTAGCTAGCAGGCAGCCCCTGCACTGTAGCACCCTCAAGCCCCAGGCAGTGCCAGTCACAGTCTACATGTACGTCGGAGTTCATGCAAGTACTCCACTGTAGGATAGTACTTGTGTTGGATAGGGCTATCTGTTGGGAGAGTTAATTAGTTCACTGCACCCTAATACAGGCACACATGTAGACTTCGATGCTTTACTTCAGAGCTAATTAGTCAACTCCACAGTAAAGTGCATGTTTAGATGTTTTAAATTAAGTACAAAAATTAAAATATCTTCCAGTAATTTTTTCCAGTTTATTAGGCTAATTCTAGATAGAATCTTTGACAAGAATTTTTAGTAAATCTCCATTCAGCCAAACTTGCCTGCATATATCTTTAGGACAGACATCTGTTTTACTTAGTGGAAGATCAAAACATGCAATGAATTTAGAATTCCATGACTAAAATGTAGGATTCTATTACCCTTTCTGAGCATGTAAGTACCCCAGTTTTAGTGACAGGGTTTCCCTCCAGAGGTGTGCAGATGCATTCCTTTGATGGGGTAACAGAATCCTTCCTCCACGTTAGTCACATAACACTGAAATGGGTTGCATTTGGACTTTGATCATTCACTGGGTGAAACAGAACTCTTATCTGTGGGCAAAATTCTATTTCTCTGTGCATACAATGGCTGTTTTGTAGCTATGTGAATAGCCTTTTCAGCACTTACCTGCAGGCTGTGATTCTATTACCCCTGTTGTATGGATAGTAAGTTAGTTATACACTCACCCAGCAGGCTTGTGGCTACGTATGTGTGCCTGTTCTGGAAGTGTAAATGCATCAAGTTAAAAAAACAGAGCTGATCAGAAACTCACATCTGGGCAGGGGGACAGAGGAGAAAGAGGAAGTACTGGAGAAGTGATTAGCTAGTGCCTAACATGTGGCCTAGTAGTTAGAGCAGTGGTCTCCAACCTTTTTAAGGTGAAGATCACTTTTTGAAATAAAGGGCAACCCAGGATCTACCGCACCTGCCCCACCCCGCCCAGCCCATCCCGCTCCCCAGCTAGGTCAGGAGCACCCTGCAGGGATCAGCAGCGCAGAACTTTCTGTTTTCTCCTGCTGCCTGAACTCAATTCCACCCCAGCCCCAGTAGTCTCTGAGCCTCAGCTGGGCTGTGAGTCCCTGCCTTTCCAGCTCTTTCTCCCCTAGCCCAAACCCAATCCCAGGCAGGTGGAGCCCCATCCTCCCTGGCCCAGGGCTGCATCAGGGCTGGTATGGGGAGTGGCTGAGAGCCCGGGGCAATTTGGGCAGGTTCTCCCCTCATCTCTTGGTGTCTCTGGGACCTTTCTCAGCACCAAAACACAGCCCTTGCTGCTCTACCAAGGGGAAGCAGATCCCAGCTGGAGGCCTACACTGGAAGTGGGATGGGGGAGGCTGAGATATGGAGCCAAGCAGGTAGGGGGGGCAAGCAGCACCTTCCTAGACATGGCTCACATGGAGCAGAGCACCTCAGAGCCCTGCTTCTCTGGCCTGTGTGTGGAGCAAGCACAGACCAGGCAGCCCCAGAACAGGGTTGGGTCCCAGCCAGACTGTGCCTCCCACCTGGGGGGTGGGATGGAGAGCAGCAGCACAGGACCCAGTGGTGCAGCTGCAGCTCTGCAAGGGAGTGCACCAGGATCCCCCTGCCACCTGCAGTGGGCTCAGGGTGAGCATAGCCCCCTGGGCTTCTGCCATGGTGCGTGCAGTGACGGGAGCTCCCCCTCCTCCATGCACCTGGACAAGTTGTCCAGGTTCTGACCCTCCCCTGGCCCAGCCAAGGTTCCACTCAGCCGGAGAAAGAGGGCTTAATAGGGCACAGAGGAGGATTGGGTGGCAGGGGGTAAGGCTCAGCCCAGGCATGTGCGCTTAGTCCCCCCAGACTGAGATCAGCTGTCAGAGGCTCCATGATTGACCAGTCAATTGAGATCAACTGGTTGGTGACCACTGTTTTAGAAGGTGCTTCAGGTAATTTAGAGCTTTAAGTGAGAATCTTGTCCATTGAGTCTAGACATGCTGTGCTTGGAAAACGAATGTCTTTAAAAATATACCTGAACAGCATTGCTTTAAATGAATATTTATTGTCCATTAAGGCCTTGTTAAATAACATATGTGCTTGAAACTAAGACAAGGTGCTGCCCATGCCCCCTCCCCTCCATCAGGCCCCTCATCTTAGTTTTGCATACAAAGCAGGGGATGTGCACAGGCAGCTGCTGTGGCTCTGACTAGCTTTGAGCCTGGGTCAGGGCCAGAGTCAGAGCCACTCCCTGCCTGCCCCCACCCCCACTTGCCCTTTGCAGCTGATGTACCCCTCTACCCCCTCCCCCCATTACTGTTAGGCATAACTTGGCTCCAGCTCAGGCTGGATTCCCTCCAGATACAGATCACATGGAAACTCCATCCCCAGCCCGGCTACTGCTGCTGCATGGCCCAGAAAGGGCTGTGATTCCATATGTTGTGCTCAAGGAAGGAACAGAGCCCAAGCAGCATCTGACAGTAAAGAGCTAGACTTTGCACCCTAGAACGGAAAGATGTGACATGACAAAGAAATGTGAGGTTATCATGTTCTGAAATTGGAGCCCACTAGAGCCTATTGCTGCAATGAATAAAAAAGCAGAAATGCTGTCAGGCTTGAGTACTACATATGATGCTGTTCCAACCAAGCTGACTGCTATTCGGTCTAAAATTCACAGACCACTTCAAAACTGCATCGTGCTTTCTAGAATAAATAAGACTAACTGTAAAAATAATGTAAAAAAGTTGTAAAATATTTCCCAATTGTAATTATGCATATTTTTCTGGGAAAGAATGTGTCTTGGCAAAATTCTGTCAAGAGATGTTAAATAGTTTTGGTCCACAAATCAATCACAGTACCTAATTCAAAAGTCTCAACAAAATTCTGGTTACTGGAGTTTAAAGAAATTATTTTAAAATGTGATTTATAAATATTATTGCTCACGCTAACACAACAAGATATATATTTTACTGTAAAAAAAAAAGTATTCATTCTCCCCCTTCTTCTCAGTAGCTCTAAAACAAAAATGTTATTTGCTGTATGACGACCTTAGACAACATAAAAGCGTCAGTAATAAAACCTGTTTATTATGATACCATTTTAAATACTGCCTATATTCACTATCTTATCAATTTGTTCCTTAATTAATGACCCATATAATTGTTCTGGTAGAGCTTAATATATGGCATCAGGATATTTTATTTTCTAAGCTGTCTTCCCTTTGATAGCAGACACTCAAACTATACAGCAACAACTTCCCAGTGCTCCTGCTTCACAGGGTAAGGACTGTTTTGTATATAACATGATAAAGCAATATTGACCACAGTCTTTTGGGCTAGGAACAGACATTCAAAAAGCCTGAGCACATAATTAGCAATGACTTCTACTAACTTCTGGGTGTTCACTTTCTTTGCAATTCAAGTAATCACCTCCTAGGCTAGGGACATACATTCAAAAAGCCTGAGCTTAAGATTGATTCAATCTTTATAGGTTAGTCTAACCTGGATAGGCTAAATCACTTTGTAACTGTACAGACATCCCAGAAATTCAGGCACATGCCTGCGGTGGCTCAGGCTAGGAGCTGGGGGCTGCTAGACCAGCCCTCCCTTCCCTTGCACAGAACTGAGCTGAGGTGGGGCATGGCCAGACTCTATCAGGATGCTCTGATTAGCTGAGTAGGGACTTGATAACCGTGTTTACCACCCCTAACTCAGAATTTATCACTGCATTATTTAAACAACAGAGGGACATTACTAGCTACCTGTTGATTCTACCTATTGATTCAGCACAGACCATAGCCAGCATATGGTCTGCTGGCTAATACACAGACACCTTTCTGCAAGGCAGAGGGGAGGAGGGAATTCCTGCTTAGCAGGGAGTGGTGAGGGGGAGAGAGGGGAGCAGCCTGCAGCCCCTGCCAGAGCTGTAGCCAGGGAGCAGAGGGGAGGGACCAGCTGTGTGTGGAAAAGAGAGCCCCACTTAGTGCAGAAAGCATGCTGTTATGCTGGGGGAGTCTGATTTTTCTTAAACCAGCAAGGGGTTTGCATATTGCAGATATTGCATAAACCAAGTTGACCCAAATCAGTTAAGTCTGATACTACATTCAACCAGGTTTATCTCAAACTGGTTTCAGCCATTTTCAAACTGGTTTATGTGCGCTGAACATCTGTTCTGTTACAGGTTTAAACCAATTTCTGATCACTTAAACTGGTTTATGTGTAATGTCTGTCCCTAGCCCCCAGGACAATTTCCTTTAGTGCTAGGCTTGTTTATTATTATCCATTAATATTATGATTGATAGTTCCCTATCCAGACGGGAGAAACATACAAAAAACTTCCCTGGGACATACCAAGCACATGACAAATTTTAATTGCATTCTCAATGTTCATTAAAAAGCATCTTAAATTTAATTTTATTTTACATCATGAATGGGATTTTTTTTTTTAAACAGTGCCTTCACAGAAGAATATTTGAATTTCTTAGGCCACAAAAGCTGAAGTTCCAAAGGGCCAGAGGGAGCAAACAATCCAACTTTATAACACTTATGTATAGAGTCAATAGCAGTACTCATGTGAATGCACATTTACGTGCCTGGATTTAAAAGAATAGTACCTATTGAGAAGGAATGAGGAAGGAAGGACAGCCTTGAGAAATGTAGGGAGATTTCATTTGGTTCAATAAAGGATATCACCCTAAGAAATCTTCTCACATAATTCCTGGACTATCACAACCAGAGGTGCAGACAGAAGTGATAATTTTTGCCTGATCTGGCCACAGAAAGAAGTTTATAACTGTGACCAAACAGAAGTACACAGCTGCAGACAACTTCAAAAATGGTTGATTAAATGAAAATCTGACCCCTCATTGCATGAGGGGTCAGATGAAGACATTTTGAAACAGACTGTGTTCTGTAACTTCTGTCTGAGCTGCCTGCCAGCCTCAAGCTGTTTTCAGAATTGGAGGGATAAAGGGAATGAAAGGAGTTTGGTCTGAGTGTTTTTCAACCCTGCTCAAAGGTGGGGTGGGTGTATTGGAGCCCTTCCCTCCCCCAAAATAGGACTCCTATTCACTCACCCCACCCTCCAGCGCTGGCTGAGGAACCCCTCTGCTCCCTTTGCCCCCTCCCATTCTGAAACAGGGACAGGTTGGGAGAGAGGAGGGGCCATTGCTTGGGGAACTGGGCTGCAGGCTCCAGTCGAGAGCTAATTCCCCTCCCCCTGAAACCAACAGTGAACTTCTGTTTGTTCCAAGGGATCATAGTAACTCAAAATACTTCCTGTAAAGCATTCTCAGTTACAGCAGGGTGCTTCTGTCTGCACCCTAAAACATCACTCTAATACTCACATTTTTATTAAGGATCCTCATGCTCCCAGAGTTGTCAGTTTTGGCTGCGCACCAAAGAAGGAGCCTTAAATTTTACTCGATTTCTTTTGGTTTTTCCACACTGTATCACATATCTAGCACCACCTGTATTTCAATAGCACACTCAACAACAACCAACAAAGAAGTAAACTTACTTTAAAGGAATTATCTATTGTTTCCTACATTGCTCAGCTGCCTATTTTTTCACGCTTCCAGCCATTTGTTTGAAGCTGACAGGTTTTAAGTATGCACTGACTTTGGGTTTTTCCATATATATTTAACATTCTTGGATGCATGCTGTACTTTAATTCTACTGAAATTGGAGAAAACTGACTTTTCTTTGTCCTTTTGGTTATACGTTTTGAGCCAAGTCTTTGCTCATTCTTTCTGTTCAGCTGCTACATTTGACAGGTGATTAAAACTCTGAATATCCAATCACCAAGAACTTATTTCATTTTCTGCCTACTCTGATTGACAGGAAAGGTGAAAAATGAAAGTTCAAACAGTTTGTTCCAAATTAGATAATTTTGAGTTTGCAGCAGTGAGGAAAAAGCAGAATTCACATTACTAAGCGGGAGAAAAAATGTTGCCCATCACTCAGTCAAAACTCTGTCCAATAACAGCTCTGGTTTTCTTTTCTAACAACATGAATTAAGAAATGGTTAGATCATGCCTTGGATTCAGCAAAATGCTTTACATAATTTATGCTCTGTCCTTTGAGAGACAGTGAAAGAAAGCAGCGTTGAGAGTTGTGCAAAATCCAGATTGCCAGTGACACCAGTAAAAATGATGGAAATTATAATGCCTGGCATTTTCTCCCTAAGTAAATCTTCCCTATCAATTTGTCAAGAAACAATATAATGCCAGCCATTGTAGTCTCTGTTGTAAGTATGGATATAGAGAGAACTTTACAAAACAATATAAAGTTTCTTAGATGGTTTCCTATGTACCTTGAGTACTTCCTCTTTGTTAGACAGGTTGTTTACCTTGAAGTAGCAAGATATACTGCCTAACGGCCTGCCAAGGATAGCGTAGTAGTGTACTGAACTACACAGTAGGTCAAGAAAACTTTGCCAGCATAATATTCACAAGGAGAATGCATACAACTGGAAGTCACATGCTTTGCAAACTTGAACTTGTTTTGATTTTGCCTAAATACCATTTTGAAAGGAAAAGTACTTTAATGTGAAACAACTTGATTTTTTAAAACATGTTTCTTACTTTGTATTATAGCATGCACTCACACCATAGGGCTTGTGGGCTGCATCCAGCCCATGGAGCCATTGGATCTGATCTGCAGAGCTGCAGGACTTTGCTTGTGCCTTTGCCTCTGCCTCTGCCTCTGCCTGCATGGAGCTGTGCTGGAGCTGGGAAGCTGGAAACTGTGCCCTTGCTACTGCCACTTATTTCTGTGTTGTGTTGGGATCCAAATTCATGTGAAAAAAATAGTGAATGAAGTGCCTTTAACATGCTGTGAGAACGGAATATATTAATTCTTACAAAGGCAAAAGTTTATAAAACCTGTCTGTCTTGTAATCTAGTCTCCAAATGGTGGCAATGAAGGAAGAAAATCTGTTTCCACTCTGACAATGTTGCAAAAAAGAGAACTTTGAATTTAATACAGGTTTACAATATTTGTTTAAGGGGGAGTTTTGTGAATAGAGTATTTGCAAGAACAATTAATTTTGTTTGTATGAGAACAAAAAGTATTCCTTCTGAGACACCTGCAAATCCCAGACAAAATATAAAACAAAGAATTAGATCCTTATTTTACTCACCTAATCTATTTAATGGTTTCATATAGCATCCATGATCATAGTATTTAAGTACCAACCAAGTAAATTAGAACCATATGGCAAGGCATAGAGTAGATTTAACAGAGGCTTCTGCTTTTCACAATTCCCAAGTTCTAGGATGCTGCGCTTAAGATATCTTGAATTATTTGAAAAAACAAAATTAATTTATGTATGAAGATAAAACTGTGCTAAAGAAGTAGATGCAGATTTTGCTAAAAGTGGCCACATTCTGTTTAGACTCTAGTAGCTCATTCTTTGGTCCATTCCTTAACGAGGAAATATTTAATTCCATAGAACTTCAGTATATAATCAAAAAGTTGTATTCTTCCCTATTTTGAATCCAGAAGCTCATTTACTATAAGCTGATGATCTCCTTCGTGAGTTTAGTTTATCATATTCAAAAAAACTATCATGAGAGAAGCAATTTCAGTGTTCCATGAATCTTGACTTTGCTTAGGTGATCTATTATCAGTGGTTGAGAAGCAAAACTATTGTGACTATAGAATTCAGTGTGCTTTATTGTGGCCACTGACAATGTATGTATTTGCATAATGCACTGATACTGAGAAATAGTCCTATAGTTATTATGCAAATTTTGGACCTGTTGGCCAGAGTGCAGAGAACTCTCATATTTCTTGATTATGTCATTCATGGGTCACTAACTATATGTCCCTTCTTACTCATTAGGCTGATGCAATTCCATTTCCTTGCAGTCAACATTTGTTAAACTTCCCTCTAGTACAGTTTTCTTCACAACTATATTACAATAGTTTGTCTGCTGGACTAGTAGCATAGCTAAGGGCCCTTTTACATGTTAATATTAGGCAGCTCCTGGGTGGGCAATTATTTCCGTTCCAGGGCCATGTAATGAGTTTTGGTGAGCTGTTGAGAGGCACAAACACAAAATCTTTTAGAAGATATCATTTTAACAAATTGTAGATGAAAACAAAACATATACTAAAAATCAAATATCTACTATAGCATATTTTAATTTTATTTCAAAAAATAATTTTTGCCCTGATCTATGTTTTTTTGAGTAGTATATACAGAGGTGATAGCATAATAGCTCAAAATAAAGCCTCGCTCTTATATATTGTGTGTGGAGGGGATAGTAAGTGTATGTGGGGAGCTGTGGGGGATGTGTGTTGGGGGGGCATGGAGTGTGTGTGCGTGGGGGGGCGGGGGACTGCCTGTGCACTGGGTCCCAGGAGCAGGCTAGGCATGGGGGCAGAGAGGGGGATAAGGGGGTGCATGCAGCACAGCTTGTCCAGGTAGTGCATGTGCATTCCACTCCAACCTGCAGCTGCCCACAGCAGCCTTTGCTGCACTCCCATTGGCCCTGGCCTCAGACCAGGACAGTATGTACAGCTTCCCGGCAGGGCTGCTCCTGGTGTAGCTGCAGCCTCCCAGGTGCTGCACTTCTTCTTCTCCTTTGCTTCCTACTGTGGTGCTCCAGGTTGCAGGGGGAGGGAAGCTGCAGCCAGGCAGCTCCTGCCCTGGTGTGTGGGGCTCCAGCTCCTGGCTGCCTTTACCTACCTGGCATGATGAGCAGCCACCTGCGGATGGCTGAATGAGTGGAAGTGGAGCCCCATGTGCTGGGGCAGGAGCCACCTGGCTGCACATCACATGGCTGGGCATGTGATACCTGGCATGCATTCTTGTGGCCATCACTGTTTCTTGCATTGCCTCCTGCCCAAAGCAGCACAGGAGGGGCAGGAGGTGGAGGAGAAGGAGGTGCTGGAGGTAGGGAGAGCCAAGCAGCACCTGGGCAGCTGCAGCCACACCAGAAGCAGCCCTGCCACAAAGCTGTGTATATTGGCTGGGGCTGGGGCTGGGGCTGGTGGAAGCGTGGTGCAGACTGCCCCAGGCAGGAGCGGGTGGGGCATGGCCCCATGCAGAGTGCCACAGAGGCAGCCACAGGCTGGATCCTATTTATTGGCAGGTGCCCACCTATGGCCTGGATCCATTCAGTCGGTAGGCTTGATGTGGCATATTTTCTCCGCCCCTGGATTCTCCATACATTAACACCTGAAACTAGTTTTAAGCACACTTTAGGCAGCTTAAAGTTACACCATTCCAGCCTAGGTTTATACACATTACCCAGTTCAAGTCACACTAGTGAGTAGCCACTCTATGTTCTACATTAGTGTAAGCACCCTAACCACTTTCCATCCCCCGCTGGCCCAGATTGGACTCACTACCCCCTACTTTTCCTAGCACCCCTGATCCACACTCACTGCCCCATCCACTTATTTATGTTTGCCTAAACTGTCTGTCCCAAGACAGCTAGCAGGGAAGGGTTTACTTGGTTTCCCAGCCACTGTCACCACTGCCACTACTGCTCTCTGGACAGGCTCAGTCCGGAGAAGAGCAGCATCCTGACAGCAGTAGGGGTTGGGTAGCCAAGTTAACCCTTCCCTGCCTGTTCCCCTGGCACAGGACACCTCAAGTAAGGGGGGGTGGAGGGACCTGGGGGTGGTGGGAGCACAGAAGAAAACTGCAGAGGACAGAGGGTAGTCCAGGGTTGGGGGAAATTGGGGGCAGAGAGGAAACCTGGAATGGGAAGGATGGGGATATTTACCTTTCAGTCCTCCCAGCTCCTGCTAGCCTAAACATGTGACTGTTCCAAACTCAAGCTAGCACTAACACCTATCAACTGCGTAAGGTTTAACAGGGCCCTAAGTTTGGTCTAGACCAGGGCCTATGCTCACTGATCAAACTTTGTCATCTTTTCATTCAAATACTCATTCTAGATTGCTATGTATCCTGATTGTCAGTCTTCTCTAGTAGACTGGAATTAATCATTGTTTAGAATGGTTTCTTGCCCTAAAAAGGTCATTTGCAATACCTTAGGGTCATTGGTCTGTATGTCTTAATATAATCAAGCACTGAATTTCATTTCTTATTCCTAGCACTGTTTGAATCTGAGTTAAGTTGTATGATCATGCTCTAGTTTTCAGCAGTTACCTAACATAACACTGCAGCTTCAGAAATAACTCCTGCTATGTCATGTACAAATGCTAGAACAAGCAAGCACAATGATGATCAAATTCTAGTGAGTGAAGAGAAAACAAATTTCATTTGTCTGAATGTCTTTGGTTTGCTAAATATACTCAAACAGCTTTCAATTTTTTTTCAGGAGTCTCTTGAGCAGACAATTAGAATTCCATGAGATTACATTTCGTGCTTCAATGGATGTTTTGCAATGTATTGACCTACTACAGCTCATTTGGGATTATTTTAAGTCTTGGCAGAATCGGTAAAATAGCAATTTATTTTGCATGATACACCTGAAATATGATAGGGTTATGATTTTTCAAACAAGAATTCAGTGACAAGTGAATATTAAGCACCATGGATGTAGTTATTCCTGTTTATTATATATTCTGTGCTGATAGTACACCTGGTTCCCATTGCTCCATGCTTATAATGCTGTAGAAAATTAATGTAATGCCTTATTGTTTTTCAGAGCACACAAGATACTCACACATGCTTAGAGATGTATTTGGACAGTGTTTCTTAAGAGAACATTTCTGGAAAGCTGATCATGCCATGTATCTTTTCTGCCACAATTTTATATCATGGTTTGCTGTCAAGTCTTAGTTTGGGAAAAGATTCTACCCACAATCTTCTCAGATTCTACCCACAATTGTGAGTACAACCAAAATACTTCTGATAAAACAACAAATAATTAAATAATCAACTTTTAATATTTCATGTATCCAAAGATTTTTAAGGGAAGAAAGGATTTTTATAATCATCTAGTTCAGGTGTTCCCGAAATGTGGTACACAGACCCCTGTGCAAGATATCTCTGGAGGGTACACGGGAGAAATTGTGTAGTTGCGTATTTCATTTTCATTATAATAATAATTGGTATTTAAGGAGTTAAAATATAAAACATATACTAGTAGGGGTGTGTGGGCAGCTGCAAATATGGAGGGGAATACACAGTAAGAAAAAGTTTGGAACATCTAACTAGTCTGCTACATCGTTTACATTGTTATTCTGAAATGTAATTCTATATTCTAGGTACTAAGAGAAATTCTAACTTTTAATAAAAGCTGTGCTTATTTCTGTCTTTCTAGCTATAGACACAGTCTGAAAGCATTACATTCAGGGAAAATCCTGGGCTGTTAATTTTCTAAGGAAGGAACTGTCTTTCTCAGTGTAGCACAATTAGGCCTGATCCTGAAATACTGTTAAAATCAAATAATTACTTAGAAGATTTTCTTCAGAGCCATTAAAGCTAAATTTTCAAACTTTTTAAGTGAAGGCTTAATACCTGCATAACTCAGAGACCCCACCAGAGAAAGGGCTCAGTTCAACCCCTGGTTGCGTGTGATGGAAAATAGTTTTCAGGATCCTATTAAAATTGTTGTATATATCAAGTTTGCAAAATCTCAACTTAAGTTATATTTAAGGTATTTGAATGATTTAGAGATGATATGATAGGGAGGCTACAGGGATTTGTATGAAGTTTCCTGGAATGTGTCATAAAATTCTTAGACTTAGTCTTATCCATGAAAGGCAGAAAAGCTCTGTTTTACACATGCAAAATGCTGCTGGCAACAGATACTCAAGGGGCACATCCTTTGGCAATGCATAGGGGGTGCATACAGGTCCACGTGCACCCTCTGAGTGTGGCAGTGCACCACGTATGAAAAGGCACCACTGACACTGTTGATGGTGCCTGTGGGTGGTTGCTGCTCACCACCCCTGCCAGCGACACTGCTGGCAGCCACTGTTTACAGTTGGCAGCTCCCACCGCTGCTGCACTCCCACCACTGCCAGCATCGCTGTGCCCCCCCATCCACTGGGGCCATGTATCATTCATGGGCGGATCCACACATGCAGTCATGTGTACTTGCAGCAGCTCAAATAGCAGTGGCACAAATTTGTGCCAGGGATTTGTGCCTCAGCACATGTACTCATTGTGTGGCCCTCTTTGAACTGTCAAATCATGTCCTCCTGGACTCAAATGGCCAAGAAGTCAGCCACCTCAGTTACCCTCCAGCTGGGTCTCCAGTGCCAGCTCTGGGCAGGCTCCCATGCCTGAGTCCTGCCACTTACCTCACTAGCAGGAAACCTGGTGTTCCCTGTTTAAAAAATTCAAATTCTCTGACAAAAAATCCAAATTTACTCTTTAAAATAGCAAAAAAACTGTGTGCTTTCACAATTAAAATGAAACACTACTCCCTCTCTTTCTCTGTCTGTCTGTCTGTCTCTCTATATATATATACATACAGAGAGAGAGAGAAAGATTGATCGCTTGGGCAATGTTTAATTGATATATTTACAATTTTTAAGCAATTTGGAAGCCTACCAGTGCTTCTATCATCATCATAAAATAAATTCTAAATATCTATATGCTTTGGTGTCTGTTTTTGGTTTTTATATCATAGAAATATGATGTGGGATGTGTGGGTAGGGGATTGGAGGGGGTGCTACCACATGCCCACTGCCCTGCCCTCCCCCCGTGGTGCACAGCCCCTGGCACTGACAGCAGCAGCCAACCAGGCCATCAGGGTAGAATGCTAGGGCAACAGGGGCACCACAGAGATGCTTTGACCAGATGGCAGAGCATCTCTCTGGAGGACTCAGCCTCCGGTTGCCGCAGGGTACCTCTTGGAGTGTCCCTGCACTGATTTTTTTATATATATATATATATATATATATACACATATATATATACACATATATATATATATACACACACACATATATATATATATACACACACCAGGATTCCCTGGTATCAAATTTAGAGGCTGTGCTGCAAATATGCAGCATGGGGAACATTTTTTCATTCTTAACGTACCTCTTATGGCATCTCAGACTGCTTTGATACGCCACAATAGGCACGTGCACGCTGATCTGGATGTGCCCAAGGAGTGCATTCCTTTGCCCTATACCTCTAAGAATGGTTGTTGCAAAAGCCATATTATAGCGTTAAGGTTTGTTCTTATCAAATGCCTATAGGGTACAATTTCCCTTTGTTCACTCACACTGAAGTATATTTCAAATGTCATTTAATAAGGAAAGGACAGGTAAGCATTTTTCCCTTTTCTGCCTTCTAAAAATGAATTTCTATTAATGAGGAATGCTTTGTTTTCATATCTTTTTAAGAAGCTACTCTAAAGGGGGAGAATGGAAGAGAAGAGAAGAGAGGATTTCCCATTTAATAAATACTATTCTATGGTAGCGGTGGTATAACCAAGGGGATCAGCCACAAGCATTGACTTGGCAGGGGTGCAAAAATAGCAGATGCTGCCACCACTCTCCCAGCTGCCATGCTGCTGCTGGAAACCCAACAACAGGCACTGCCCTGGATACCACTACCTCAGGATGCAGAAATACCCAGCTATACCTCTGTGATGTTAGCTAACTAGTAACTTTGCCAATAGTTGACTTTTCCTGCTGTTTTGGTCACTAAATAGCATACCTATTATTCCAGTCAGGAGGCTTGTGGTCATGACACAGTAACAGATACTGGCACTTTGGCAATTACAGTTGAGATCAGGTCAACCTGCTGTGCTTTATTTTTTCCTGAAAAATAGTAGCTTGTGAATTTTAAAAAATCAGTGGAAGTGATCAATCTAAAAGATTAAAGTTGTTTTTATGGTGCTTAGCTGGAGTCTGATTCTGGCAAAAAGATGTTGGCAGCATCTTTGGTAAGTAAAGGCTTCTTTTCAAAGCATAAAAATACAGCGTGCTGGTTTTCAGTCAGAATCAGCTTCTGGTATTCCTAGTCAACAGGGCTACAACTCTTTTATGGCTGAGGTCTAAGACTTCTGCTGTATCAAAACCACTGTTATACTGCACTATAAACAACTATGCTGGCTTTCCAAAGTTGAAGCCAAAGATGAAAAATCATAATTTAAACAACAAGAGAAACCAAGAGACATTTTAACAACCCTATGGATTAGGATTTTGAATGTATCATACATTTAATAATTTTGAGTCAACACAGCAGCAAACAGTGAGACACAGAGGGACAGACAGGCAGACAGATGCATAAATACATTCAAACTATGAAATACCAAATAAAGGTGTGTGTCTGCAAAAACATAAGCATATGCTTAAACTCAATAAACAGCAAGAACTCTAATTTTCAACCTTCCAGTTGGCCCTTTGGCTATTTCAGTCTCTACCTCTGGTTTGCACCATATCACTCTCAGCTGCTACTCTTTACTCTTCCCATTTCACTACAAAGCAAGCTGCTGGGTAAGAGTCATGCATCCGGCTGCCAAGTGTCCTTAGCTGCTCAATCCTCTGTTCTTTTACCAGTAGTAGCAGCACTGGGTCCTCAATCCTTTTTAAAATGAGGATTATACAACAAGAGATGATGCCCAGGGGATTCCACCACCAAAAGGAGTGGGACATGGTAGGAATAATGACCTTTATCTCTGGGAAAGAGGAGACAGGAATGAATGGCCTTTCTTACAGGGTAGGGAGGATCAGAGGAAGGTATAGGCTGTAGCTGGTCCTATGTTGCTGCACCTGGTCCTATGTTGTAGGAAAATAATGGGAGAGGATGGTGAAGTAAAGATCCCACTAAGAGGAAAGAGACAGAAATGTGCACACTCAGATTTTACTTAAAGTATCAGAGAGGTAAAGCCAATAAGTCAAACAGGCGCACAGACAAAAGCAGAAAAGGAGATATAATTCCAGAGAGAAAGAAAAGGAAGAGAAGGGGGGGAAAGGCAAAGAAAGAAAAATGTGGAGAAAATCCATCTTGTCAAGATGCTTCCTAAGAGCTATTGATTTTAGGCAGTGTGCGACCCAATTTAATCACCCAACTCTCATCTCTAATTCTTTTCAGTAGATTTAGACAAGTATGATACTACACAATTTCTGACTACCTACCAGCATAATGAGTCCCACGTAGCCCCTCCTACTGGCTGGGTGGCTCTGGTACAATTTTAGCTTCTCACTTGTACAGGTCTGCTCAGATCCCCAACCCTACCCTTCTCTTCCTGCTTATCTCTCCTCCATTGATTCACTTCAACTGACAATGTACCATGGTTTTTGAACAGCAATCTCCAAAATACTACCTTCTGGGCATCATCAACTGCCCTTAGTTCATTTACTAACATCTGCCTTTGGTCATGGTTGTTTTATGAAAAGATAACGTGCTGCCAAGATATAGTATCCCTGGCGAAGCAGATTATATTGTTGGGGATCAAATGTAAAGTAAACAGTAAACTGGGAAGCTATATGGTTATGACATCTATGTACCTTTATGTGATCTGTGTTTGTCCAGATCCTGGAATTATTTTCTCTAGCAGCAAATGAATGTTACTATATCAACCAAAAAGTTGAGTTCACTAGTTTATATGTTCCACTATATTTCTGGTAAATCCTGAGCATTTTCTTACATTGCTAAAGCAATGTCTGCCATCAATAGTGGTGTTGCACAGCTGTTTTTACTTATTACAATTATGTTTTAGGGTGTGCTTACACATTACAAATAGCATGTGCTAACTTGAAGGAAGGTTTGGTCACTGTTGAAGTTAGTGCATGCTGCAAGCAGTTGGACATTCAGGGTTAAAATCTGTAATGCTGTGACAGCATGGACCTGCTGCTAGAAGGCTGGTGAGCAGAGACATGACTAAGAGCTGGCAAGTCTGATCCATGCCTATCCTGCCTATCAGCTATCTAGCAGTAATGCACCAAGCCCCCAACCCCCAGCACACCCATACACACAGTCCCAGACCCCACCACACATGCACATGTGAGCATACACACACACGCGCGCGCCCATGCCCCAGAACATGCACAGTCCCAGCCCCCAGTTCATGTGCACACACATGCACACACTCGATCGCCAGAGCTATTGCTGAGCTGCACAGTATTATAGCCTTAAAGTTATTTCTTGGCTTATGAAATACCTATAGGGTACAATTTGTAGGCCTGAGGGTGGCACCAGGTGCAGGGGATGCCATCCCAGACATCACAGGGCTGCATGGAGCGCAGGAATATTCAGGGACCCCCCTCCATCCAGAGGTGCATATGTGCCCACACACAAACACCCACTGCCACTCATGGGCAACTGGAGTGGGCTTCCTGCATGCTCCTGGCTGTGCGTGGCCCCACACACAGTTGCAGCCACTGCTGCTGTTTCCCACCAGCTGTGCTGCTCAGTGGTGACAGTAACCAGTCAAGTGTGGAGATAGGGGTGGGTATGTGTGTATGGGTGTGCGTGTACATGTACATGCATGCATACATACACATGCAATCAGCCCACCAGGCATCCCTGTGGCCTGACAGCTTCCTGCCCCCCGCATTCTGCTCCCCGCTTTCCTCTTTCACTAGTCACTGCTTTTCTGTCTAGCCTGTCATTGCAAGGGGCATCAGAGTTCAGGAGAACAGCTAGTCTACCTGGGAGTGGTTTCTCCTGGGATGTTGAAGGACCACAACTTGGTCATTGACTCTCCATTGAACAGTAAAAAGTTCAGCTAAATTGAGTTCAGAGCTCACAGCTCACAGCTCAGAGATAATCCTCTCCTGAGGTGGTATAACTATAAGACACCTAGAGGGCACTTAGCATTTGTTAACAAGCTTGAACACCTGTTCGTTCATGTTTAAAGTGCCCTTTGGTCTGAATATAATGTGTAATCTTGCCATATTACGATATAGTTAAGGAGAACTAACAGTGGACCCAATCTGCCTTACTGAAATGGACTGATTGAAGAGGTACACTGACAAGGTGAATTAGTTTTGTGGAATCTTTGTGTCCCTCCCACTTAAGTTTCCCATTAGTTGTATAAACTCTAGCACCAGTCATGAACTATGTAAACCATTGTTTACGTGCTTATACTTCAGCACATGATTCTTGTATAATTGCTATTCATTTATTATTCTAAATACATATATGCGAAATTGAGTAAAATACAAAGGGATTTACAAATAATGGAAGAAGATAAAGAAAGATGTCATAGATGACATATCCATAATTCTAATAACAATCATCATAAAATATACTGATACACTATATTTTCATAACATTTAAAAATATTAGGTAACATAATGTAAGTTATAACATAATAAAGAGATGTGCCAAAAACGAATTATTTTCATTTGTGCTTCACATGATCAGCCTTTGGAATTTAAAAACACACAGGACAATTGTAAAAAATACAGTCCATATAGACTATTCATCGTCCAGGACACATTGTTTTTGGTTGTGAAAACTGAAGGCAAAAAATCCAGTGTCTCAATTGCAAGTGTATAAACATGATAATTACATATTTATCTAGCATTGGTGCATGCAACTCTGTGGTGGAGCCAGACTTACTGAGATTATCATCTTGAGGAAGCTATTCATTGCGTACATTGTTTACTGCATGTTTAATGACATCTGGGATCCCCTTGGACCTATTAAATCTTTGGTTTACATTTCCATTAGGTAAAGTTGTTCCCCAGTTTGGCATTACTTACCACAGTCATGCAGCTGGTACTCAGATTTATTGTTCATCTGCTCATCAACAGTTATAAATCTAGCTTATTTGCAGAGCTATTTCTTAGCAATCCAAGATGTACGTGATCAAATCATTAAGCTTCTGAATATTTTGGAGAGTTGGATATACACCTACAGCACTCTGATGTCCAGAGTTTATAATCTTTACATGTTGAATAGAACTTATTTCAATTACTCCTGTCTTGTGCTTCAATATATAATACTTAGGTTGGTGTAAATATATCGCTTTATTAGAGCGGGTAGGCCAAAATCTCTGCCAGGGTAATACCACTGATGGATATGGCCTTACAAAAAGATTGGCCTATATTGCTTCCATTTGCTTTGATGGGAGCAAGATCATACTCTAAGACTGATGTTTCTCTTCTGGAGAGAGATACAATAGTGAAAATAGAAAATAAGTTTCTATATTTTTTCTATTAGTATTACCTTTTCTTCACAGAATTCCTAAAGTTAAGTCATATTTAACTTAAGTGCAATTGTGGACAATTGAAGCAATATTACCATTTAGGAAAATAATGTCCTTTGTGAATCTAAGATCAATTGCCACCTGGTTTTTGTTTGGTTTTTTGTTTTTTCTTTATAATCTTTAGAATACCAGTCTTAAAATGGCCATTTCAAAAGCAAAAGCAGCCTTCAGGAAAAGACACAGGGCAGAAAAAACAGCAATGTACCTTCCTATAACATTCCTCTTACCCCCAAATGCCACAGTACGTGTGTATATACAGATGCAAGCATACATAAAACCAATTTTATATAAACATTTACAAATGAAATGTAATTGAGATTTTTAGATAATTAAGTTCAACATACACTTTCAAAGGTGAAATATTAATTAGACACCTGTTTGATATGTCATCAGCCATATCAGATTTACTGAGATTCCATTATATAATGAGACTAACATGCTAAGACACTGTACTCTGCAAACCAGAGACAATTTTTATTTACACACTGGAGATTCAAGCTAAGTACAGATGTTCAAAAAGCCTGAGATGGAAAAGTTCTAAGTTTTGCACTTTAAGAGCCCTAGGTTAGGTTGGGAACAAACAGAACAGACATTTGCCCTTTGGTGGAGGAGTGGAAGCGGGGCACACAGACTGCCTGTAGTCACCGAGACTGGCAGGTTGGGATGCTTTTGCATACTTCCCAGCATGCCTCATGGGCTCCCTGAGCTGCCAGAGACTCCTGAGCACAGCTAAACTTCTACGCCACCCCTGTTTGGTTGGCAGGCATGGGCAAGCACAACTCCCTTCCCTTGCCATGTCATCACAGACCCTCTCTTGCTCCCAGCCCATGATTTTCAGGATAGCCCCAAAGCAAGCACCTTCCATTGTAACCTCATTTGCCTCCATGTCTTGGCCTACTTGCACCCTGCCATGGCATCCCTGAAACAGGTCAACCCAAGAGCTGCAGTGTGTCCTTCTGGTTGCCCTGTGTGACTTACCTTAGCCTCTGGGACTTCATGGATGCCCACCTGGACATGCTGTGGGAGTGGGTCACTATGGCCTTCATACTCATGAGCCAGCAGCCAATTATCCTGCACCCACTGAGCATCCTGGAATGGGCCACCAACTTTCTCATGGTTGACAAGAATGAGGTCACCCAGGATAACATGGTCACTGGGGTACTCTGCCATCAGCTGCAGACCATCCAGTGCCAGAACTATTGTAGCAAAACCCAAAGCAAAAGCTTTGTGGGTTTTTTAATTTAAAAATAAATTCCCTCCCCTTCCCCTAGCCATTTCTGACTTTTTCTCTCCCTCTCTATTCCCTATAGATAAGTATAAGTGAGCTAAGTCATAGGATAGGCTTTAGCATTTCATTTTGGTAGCAAGCTGTTTTTGTTTTAGTTATTTTTTTCTCCTTTTTTTTCAAATAAGTGCCCTGTTATGATATACATTGTTTTATATTGTATGATTATTATGTTTATATTGATTTTTACTGTTCTCTATTACTGTATTACTCATACTATATAATTTAAGCCTACATATGTAAGTTAGCATAAGTCATGTCAAGTTTCCATTTTGTTTGTCAAGTCTCCATCTTGTGTCCCCTGCCTGGGCATACCCTACTGTAAATCTGTTGTAACTGTGTGACTCATACCTAACCCTCCTGTGTAACTTGGCTCCTGAATGAATGGGGATGAATAAGGGTGCTTGAGAGAAAATGGCAGTAGGTCTAAAAATAACTCCCTCTGAATGATCGAACCATCAACTTGACGACCCAGCCATCACTCTGCATTGACCCTCCCTAGCTCAAAATTTGGAAAAAAAAGACTGCTGCAGAAATTAGTCAACCCACCATCACAGACACCTGAAACTCCATGTCCTTACCTAGGAGTGTATATGCTCAGTACACCAGGGGCTGACTCTTGCCTGGGCATGACCCTGCTACTAGGGTCATAGGTAGCCTGCCCCATAAAAACGGTAGTGAAGACAGACCTAGTGGGATGCCCTCTCCATCAGGACCAGCACCATGCCACACCACCTATCCACCCAGAGGCCCTGGCAGTGACCTCCTCTAGACGACACCTGCTGGACAAAGATCCCTTTCCAGCCTGGGTAGGTAGCTATCACCCCCCACCCTGTCTTCAACCAAGGACTTGGACTCTGTTTCTCTTCCCTACCTGGGCTCCAACCCTTCCACTGAGTCTCTTTCTTCTGCTGCCATTGTGAGTGCCTCTGTGTGTGTGTGTGTGTGGGAACCAGTAATTACATGGGGCTGTGTGGTGTGTTGTCTGTTTAATAAACCTGTTATTGTGAAACTCTGAGTTGGGTTTTAATCTATTTCCTCCTTGCCACCACTTATCTGCCCCCTGATCTTCCAGCTTTCAGCCTCAGTTTCCAGTCTGAAGCTCCCAGCTTTCTTCCTCTCTCTTTCCTGGCTGTCTCCTCCTTGTTACTGGGTTTTTTCCCCTTGCACCAGTGACCTTGAGTAACGCTGGAGCCACCTGACCTTGGTAACCCCAAGCCTCAGTTCCTCAGCCAGCTTCTCTCTAGTCTACTGGTTCTAATCCTGGATCCAGCAACTTTAATTCCTTACACTTTCTCTCTCACCTTAACCTTCCCCCAGGTATCCCAAACACACACATACATACCGTACCATCCAAATTAGGTACTCACGTGTGTGTATGTGTAGGTGGGTGGTGTGTGTGTGAAATGGTGAATATATATATATAAAAGTCATTGTGTGTGTGATATATGAATTAGTGATCTGTGTATGTGTATTGGGTGTGCAGGTATTGACAATTGATTTTTGTCTAACTTCTGGTGTGTATAGTGTTTAGGTGCTTGAATTGGTGATAAGTGTGCATGTGCCTAGGCTGGTAATTTTGGATTTGTATGTGCCTGAGTTGTTAGTCTGGGTGTGCACTCCTGGTGGGGGTATATGCACCTAGAGTGCGTGTGCACACCTAATTGATTTGTGTGATTGTGTGTATGTACAATTGTACACCACGTCCTCCTGTCTAACAGCACAATATTGAGATCCTAAGCATTGGCCTGACCCCACAGGGCAACACTGTGTCCATGTCACCAGCAGCAACTAGTGGGAGCGGATCATTCTGGGCACCTGAGATGATGAACAGAGGTTCCATATCTTCTTCATGTGCCAGGCCACTTTCAAGCACATTGTTGCCCAGTTGTCCCCACCTCATTGCATGCCAGGATGTCAGTGTTTGGTCACTCCTCACTCCAGAGAAGCAGGTGGCCATTGCCATCATGAAGCTGGCCACCCCCCGCAGTTGCCACTACATCACCAGCCAGTTTTGCATGGGAGGTGTGCCTGATCATCTAGGATGTCCTGGGCAAGCTCTTCATCAGGCTCATTAACCCATAGGATGTGGTCACTGGCTTCCGCCACATGGGTTTCCCCAACTGTGTGGGCGATGTGGATGGCACCCAGATCCGCATCTTCTGTCTGACCCAGGCTGCCCAGGCATTCATCAACCAACAGGGATACTTTTCTATCATCCTGCAGGGCATCATCAACCACCAGGGCTGCTTCACCCACATCTTCACCAGCTGGGCAGTCAGTACCCATGATGTCCATGTCTTCTACAATCCCCTGGTCCTTAGAATGATGAAGTATGGGTGCTACAATTCTGAGGTCCTTGATTTCTCCATCAGCAACATCATCCCCTCTTCATTGTCAGGGACCCAGCTTACCTCTTCCTTCCCTCACTGATGAAGCTCTAAGGGGGCAGCTGGGCTGCCAGAAGAAGCATTTCAACTGTTCTGTATGATTGTGGCGTGCCCCTTTGGTCACTTCAGGGTGCTAGTGGGCTCTCAGTTCATGCCTCACGATGGACAAAGAGAACCTGATGTGATTAATCATTGCTTCAAGTGTCCTCTACAACATCTGTGAGACCCAGGGGTAAGGTTTTCTGTGAAGCCTGAGCTGAAAAAACATGGAGCATAGATCAGACATGGCAGCTTGATCATATACAGTGCAGAGATGGGGGAGAGGCTAATGTTGGGGATGCTGGCCCCACACAGTGTCAGGTTATCTGGATCTGTGAAGCCTTGCCTGACTACATCCTCACCCTTGAGGATTAGCAGCTCGACTCAGATGAGTGGGGTCAAAGAGCTTTTAGTGCCTCTGCCCAGGCAGTGGAGAGGCAGCTGTAGGACCAGTAGGGGAGGAGGTTGTAGTGTGGGAGGCATCACCACAGTGGGCACTGGGGACTCCTGTTTCTCCCTCATGGCACTCCCAGCCCCTCAGCCTGCCCTCAAAGCCTATTCTCCTCACTTGTGGACCCCTAACAATGCCTGGGGCCCATGTCATGCAGCAGGTCCAAACTCTAGGGCTCCGTATTCCTGTCAAGACTATGCCACTCCCTCACAATGGGATGTGGGCCAGGAGGGAGGCCACAGGAAGTGGAAGATCTGGGGCTGATAGGTTCTGCTGCCAGACACTGTACCAGTGACATCCTGGCCCAGTGGTCTGGCAGGCTCTCATCTGCCTCTAGTTCTGTGCCCCTCTGGGACTGTCCTGCAACTGCTTGGAATGCCTACAGACACAAGGTGACCTCCACACCTCGTGGTGAGCAGGCTGGCTCTAGAGTGGGGGTGGTGTCCTTGAAGACCCTAGCATTGGAGCCCAGGCAGCCCAGTCCTACTCTCCTCACCCACTGCTGCCCACCAGAGCAGGCCCTTCCTGATGTTCTTATGCCTTCCTGAACCACAGGTCACTAGCTTATATATGATACTCCTCCCATTCCAGCTCCACTCCTACCCCAACAGTTCCAAGTAAGGACATGGTGGGGATCATTACTCCTCAGCCACCATCCAGGGCTCCCTCTAGTGAGAGTCTTGTTCCTGTCACTCCTGGAAAGAGTCCCCAGGGTGGGGCAAAGCATGATGCTTTGGGGAACTGGGTGACAGTCACCCCCAGCCAGAAGGACTACCAGCTCTCTGTGGGAGGCAGCACTAGAGCCAGCTGGGTGTGACCCCAGCTCTCAAGCAACGTTCCCTCTAAGGAGTAGCAGTCCGTGAGTGTGCCACTTCGGTCCTGCCTCCCCCTTTCAGTGCAGCATGGGACACTTACAAAAAGTGAGCTCCTCACTCTTCACCTGGGGCAGGCAGCGAGGGGTTGGGGGGCTGGATCCTGGGGGGCTGGGGCACTGGAGGCTGGGGGGCTGGATTTTGGGGGGCTGGGCCCTGGGCCTGGAGCCTGCCTGCCTCAAGTGAGACTCCCCTGGGGGTGCAGGCTGGCTTGAGCTCTGTGGGCTCCCGGAAACTGTTCCAGTCCCCTACATTGAATCAGGAAGTGAGGAGGCACGTGGCATCAGGGCCGGGGAGTGGAGCACTTCCCAGAGACTGTGGAGCAGAGCCCAGGCCAGCCCCCACCCCACCCTCCATCCCTGCTTTACCTCACCTCAGGGAGGAGCCGCTGCCTGCCCCGAGTGAGGCTTCTCTGGATCCAGGGAACTTCTCCACAGGATCTGGTTACTCTGGGAAGTGCTACACTCCCTGGCCCTGACTCCACGTGTCTCCTCACTCCCTTAGGCAATGCAAAGGAGTGGAGCAGTTCTCCAGAGCTGGCAGAGCCCACCTAGGGGAGGAGCTTACCTTTACTAAGTGTCCCATGCTGCAGCCCAGCTCCATTCCCGGCTGGTGCGTAGCCTTAAAAAATGTGTGTGGCCAAACTTTTACTCGTGCGTGACCATGCATGCACACACCTTAGAGGGATCTCTGCTCCTGAGTGACCAGGGATTCTCTGGTCCTGTCACCCCTACAACCTTGAATTTTGAAGAGGCTTACAACAGAGACCCCAGAATTCTGGCAATGTCCCATGCCCCAGCTCACTGCAGTGCCTGCGGAGTGCCTCTCTCCCCATTGTCCTTTATCTGTAACATGTAAGCAGATGGCTACCTGCTCCTGAATTTCCAGAGGCATCTGCCTGCTTGACCCAACTTGGATGCTCAGTGCCTCCCTCCCACACCCTCTATCTGTCTGGGACCCCATAGCTGTTGGGCAAAAGAGCCTTGCAGCACACCAGGTGCCCATGGCCTGCGTAAATGCCAGCAGCGGTAAAGCCACAGAGGCCACACAGTTGCCTCCATGCAGGCCAGTCCCGATGTTCTGCCTCCCACCATACTGGCCTGCCAGAAGCAAGTCCTCTGCACCAGCTTCTGCTCAGGGGGGTGGGGGAAGAGGAGGGAGGGGCATGCTGGGGTCGAGGTTGCAGGGTGCCTGGGGGGCTGTGCTGGTGCATGAGCCTTTTCTTGGGCTCAGTGTCAGATCTTTGTGTACACTGCAGGGTGCTTCATGACATGGGGGGTAGGGCATGGCCTGGGGACATGGGTGGCCAGGTGCTGGGGCTGTTGCAAGAACACAGACAAAAATAGATGAAAATAATGAACACCAAAACCTAGAGAAAGATTAGAATGTTCAAATTTTTAGAACCAAGATCTCTATTTGCTTGTTGTATCTGTAGAACAAAGGTTCTCAACCTTTTTAGACTTAAGCTACCCCTTGTTAGACTCAAGACACTCCCTGGAAAATGCCAGCTCTTAACTTTCAATCCTTTTTGATTATGGAAAAATAATAGAACAGTTCTTCTGTTGCAAAGAGTTGAGAAAGATTGCAACGGGTCAGGATGTTTTTGGTGCTGTGAATTCCCATTTGAAATCTCTATCTTGTGTATCACATATAGGTATTTCCACACCTAATAGTAGTAGCAATGGCCCCCACCCTCCCAAACACTCTGAGGTGCCAAGAAATCCTTTTAAGAATGCTGCATCACTCTGCTTGAGAATCACTGCCATGGAACAGCAATATTCAAGTCATGAATGTGTTGTGACAAAAGCACTGGACTCAGGACCTCTGAATACCTGTGTAATTATGGACATTCCCCTCTTTATGTGCCTGTACTCACCCTGCAAAATGGTGATGTTCCTTTTTTTCTCCCACTTCTTGCCCAGCTTGTCTATTCATATGGTAAACTCTTTGAGCAGGAACTGGCCAGCATCAGAAGCTACCCTGACACTGTATATGACTCCTATGTACAACTGTAATGTAGTCATAATAACTACACACATACCCATTTTCATATATATAGAAACGTACACATGCAGATAAGTTGGCGAATTGGGAGTGCAGATATAAGAATTTTACTCTGTAGAAATTTGCTTTTATTCTGGGGTAAAAGTGGAGTGGACATATGATGTACAGTCTTACACCAGTGTAAGTCACTCTACTCTGGAAAATTACCATTATACCAATGTAAGTTACACCAAGGCCCTGGTTGTATATCCACAATTCCATCCCAGTGTAGTTATCTATTTCATGCAAAATGGCTCCTCTGCAATCAGGGAGCTAGAAAAGTTCCTACTATTATAGCTAGCTGGGAAAGAGTTGCTCATATAGCTCTTCCTTACTCTGGAGTAAATTTTCTATGGAGTAAAATCAGGATAACTGACTTTGAAGTAATCATGCTATGTCTATCCTACAGAATTTCTTGGAAAATATGGTCCGTGGGGCATATCACAGCTCTCTTTCCATTAATTATGTATATAGGCCCATTAGTGCATATACCATTATATAGAATTAGAACACAGAGCCCCTTGTACAACTGGCTTAGGAGCCATCCATCTTTTACCACTTTATTTTCAATTAGTCTGTGGGAAAGGTTCTGGGAAAGAGAAAGGTAAATTTAAAAATATACCCTATAATGTTATACTCAGCAATACTTAAACTTCAGTCATCACAGTGCATTTACTTATCAATGCATCAGTTCCAGAATTACTACTGAAGGAATGCAACATTTTAAAAGATGTGATAAAGAACCATGGCTGCTTAGGGCATTTCTGTCCAAGTTGTTTTCCATTAAAGGTATAGTTTGATATCATTCATCTTCAGCATCCTGTGTTTCCTTTGGGCTTCTATTACTATACCTGCTATGTCAGTCCCATTGTAGCAGTGACAGTGATTTATCAAGCACATTAAATCTGCAGTATCTCTGGCTGGCATAGCTTGTTTTTCAAATATTAAATCTCGGATGTGTCCCCTTTAACCTGCCCTTACCCCCAGGTGAAGCTCCATGCAGCTTTTTAAAAATGAATTTTGATTTTATTATCAACCCTTTTTTTCTTTGTATAAATTGTGGTATTAATAGTAGTTAAAGTAAGAGGTGTCATAAAATCATAAGGAATCGCTTGTGCAAGAAAAGCCAAGTTGGATCAACAAGCTTGTCCTTTTATAAGTTTATCTTAGCCCTTCCCCTCTGATATGTCACTGTCTCTTTCAATCTTCTCTCTCTATAAAAATGTCTAGCTGTCTCTTAAGATGATTTCTACCATTTGCCTCAATGGACAAACCATACCAGTCTGAGCAGGTTATCTTGTCTTACTCTGTCAGGCCCATTCCTAATTTAGAGTCATCCATTAGATCATCTCGAAGTCTTCCCTTTTCTGTGCTCACTGATGTTAACATATCTAACAGAATACAGTGAAAGGAAACATAAATGGTTCAGGGAAGAGGCCAGAGCAAAGAGAAAATCATTCTGTATATTAAGCTGAGCCAGATATAAATTAAGAACCATATGATAATGGATTCCAAAAATAAAATTGTAAGGAATTACAGGGATTTTTCATGATGGTCCAAAGAGATTTAACTGGTATTCATGGAATAACTGTACAAGATATATTATTATCCACATGGTAGCAGCTGCAGTGTATTAAGTGCTTTCCAAATACACAGGAAGAAAACAGCCCTGTTTTAAAGAATATGGAATCCAAAAGGGGAAATTTTGAAAGTTAAAGATCCAAGTTAGCCACCTCACTTCTACTGACTTTCACTGGGAGTTTGGCTCATGATTTGCCTTTTGTGCCTTTGAAAAATCTCTCACTTCTCTCCCTACCAACAGATGAAGGCTACAATATATAAACAGAGTAGTGACAGGTGTGTTCCTGTGGCATGAGTGTACATGTAGCAATAACATACGATCTCTTTCTTGTACACACATACGGATCAGTCTTTCCTTCCATGGACTGAGTTCATCTGTGAGACAAGAAGGTTGATGTCCCTGCTCAGTATGTTTAGCTCTTTTTTTCTTTCTTATTTTATGTCAGGCCACATTTTTTACCAATGGGAGCCATTAACTAGAATAGCCTTCTAAGGGAAGTCTCACAACTGAAACAATATAATATTACATTGTTCAAGTACTTGATTATATCCTCTAAGGACACATACTGTACTGATAAGCAGTTGAAGATATGTCCCAGTAGGTTTTTTCATCTTTAGTTTCTGTGTGTTTACAATAATGAATCTTTCCTTTTATGTTTAGCCAAATTCTTTTTATAATCAACACATTGCGAATACAATTTCATTCCTGTGCAGATATCTTCTATGAGGTGTACAGGCCTTTTATGAAGTCCCTAGAGTAAATGCATTTCATACTACATGATTTGCCATGAAATGTTAGCATTATCTTAAAACCTAACCCTAGTTTATCCCAACAGTAAAATTTCTTCACTCCAGGCCAAATTTTCATTCCACTTAAGTTAATGCCAACACTCTCTTTTACCTGCAATAGGACCGGATGAGCCAAATATACATAGCCTTTAGATAAGTTATTATTTGCTGCTGCTAAGCTATCCTTCTGTATGTAAGATTGTATGCCAGTGGGAAGAACCACCAGCCGAGGAAGATGAATAATGTTCTTACCATTGCCAGAGTTTTAATCCCTTTCCTTCCAGGCTTTCTTTTATTGATTCATAAAGCAAAATATTTCACAAAAAAGCAAGCCATTAAAACAGGCAAAGCCCTTTCTAGCTGCTTATCCTGTTACCCTTTCCCATAGCCACTGTCTCAGTCATTGCTACCTTTACATGTTTACCCTAATCACTCCTGTAATAGCAGTTAACCTCTTACTGAGGCTTGTGGAGCTCATGGTTTTCCTTTCCAAAAAATATTAGTCATATTGATCTTGTATTGCCATGTATTGCCTTGAAGATGATACTGACAATGAAAGGATGATAGGGTTGAAGTAGGGAAGATTTTGGCAGTATACCATCAAATGGGAGGCCTCACATGCCTCTACACAAACGCTCGTAGTATGGGAAACAAGCAGGAGGAACTTACTCTCCTGCTAGCTGACACCAACCTGGACATAGTGGGGATCACTGAAACGTGGTGGGACCCAACGCATGACTGGGCAGTGAATGTCAAGGGCTATAGGCTGTACAGGAGGGACAGGATAGGAGGGAAAGGTGGGGGCGTGGCACTCTACATTAAGGAGGAATATACATCCTTGTCAATTAGCAAAGAATCAGAGGAAGGACACTCTGAAGTGCTTTGGGTTAGAATACAAGGCAGTCGTGGGGAAAGAGACTTAATGGTGGGGGTCTACTACAGACCTCCCAACCAAGGGCAAGAGCTAGACCAGGAATTCTTAAGTCAGCTCATGGAGGTAGTTAGGTCAAAGGATGTGGTCATCATGGGGGGCCTGAACTTTCCAGACATCTGCTGGGAAGAGCAGTCAGCCAGGTCTGACCATTCATATAAGTCCCTAGCCAGAATTCAGGACCTCCATCTAACCCAGGGGGTGCACAACCCCACCAGGGGAGATGCCTTGTTGGACCTGGTGCTGGCCACGGATGGCGACCTGGTGATAGGGATGAGGGTGCTCAACCACCTGGGTGACAGTGATCATCGCCTGCTGGAATTCACCATCCAGCGCAAGGTGGCAAAGGCCTACAACAAGGCTGCAGCCCTAGATTTCAGGAGGGCAGACTTCAGTGAGCTAAGAAGAATAGTCGGGGAAGCACTGAGGTCCTGGAGGGGAGGGCAGTCAGGTGTCCAAGAAGAGTGGATGCTCCTTAAGGAGACGATCCTCCAAGCCCAAAGGGAGGTAATCCCAACACGGATCAAAGGGAGCAGGAAGGCACATAAGCCCCCATGGCTCACCAAAAGCATCCAGGAATGTCTCCTAGCTAAAAGGGAGGCGTACACCCAATGGAAGGGAGGGGCCATCACCAGGGAGAATTATACTGTGGTTGCTCGGGGATGCAGGGGGCAGTCAGGAAGGCCAAGGTGGAGATGGAACTGGGACTAGCTTCCCCAATCGAGGACAACAAGAAGTCCTTTTTTAAATACATAGAGGGAAAAAAGAAGGTTCTGAGTAATGTGGGGCCCTGCAGGACACGCTAGGAAATTTGATCGTCACACCAAACATATTTGACAACAAAGCCAACATATTTAATGATTTCTTTGCCTTCATTTTCCTGAGCAGGGACTGGAACTGTCACCCCCACCTCTGGGCCCCCCTTAGATCCCAGGGGAGGTGCACCTAGGAACTATTTAGGGAACTTCTGGAAGGACTGGATGTATTGAAATCAGCTGGTCTGGATGATTTCCACCCTAGAGTGATGAGGAAATTGGCTGAGGTCATTGCGGAACCCCTGGCACGGCTTTATGAGCACTCGTGGTGCTCTGGTGTGGTGCCAGAGGTCTGGA